>NC_080718.1:13558156-14158156 GCF_019097595.1 Hemibagrus wyckioides
GTCTGTACATGTGCACATATGTTGGTATTGTATCCCTAAAAATTCCAGGTGACTCAGCTCAGGTAGGTGCACATGAATGCATTAAAAGAGATCTGAAGTCTAAGCCTTTATCTAAGCCAGATATTTGCCAGGTTTCCCTGTACTGATTGAACCTCCGTGACTGCTCATTACTGTTCACAACGTACAGAATTTATAGCTGATACAATAAACCACACCTATAAAGAGGAAATAACGCAGACTGACTGAACTTGGTATAGAAAGTCTTGCATTGGGAAAACGACACCATTTTGTTGCCTGCTGCCCTAAGAACAAAGGAATGGGGAAATTTGGCAAAAAATAGAGAATAGAATCTTATCTTGCCCACTTTCGCCAGTGGAGGGGGGGAGAGGGGTTATTTATCTAAAAAAATCAATTGAAAACTAACACCCACACCCCTTCCCCAACATCCCCTACTCACAGCACTGGGAAGTACAGAGTAAAGAGTGAGGTGGCTATAAGAAGTCGGGGTTTGTTTCTGGACGTTTTCCCAGTAGTAAATGCCCCCTTCTCAGGGGCCTCACTGCGGGAAGAGTTTGACTCTCCAAATCACAGGAGAGGAGGAGGGGAAGCATGGTGGGTGGAGGGTTATGGAAGTACAGTACAGTACAGTCTTTATCACTTATACACACACACACACACACACTAGTGACAGCTTTGGCAATTCCAAGGCATCTGTGCCACAGGTCGTGTGCGAAGCAGAAAGCAAACGTAGGCATCGTCTGTATTGCTTGATCAGCTAGTAAGCGCTACTGACGCCATCGCGAATGAAACAGATCAATCCGAATTAGCTTTAGATTTAGTCCGTAACAGATCAGAGGGCAGACGGGGCTTGCTGTCTGACGAAAGACACAAAAAAGCAAGACATTATTTCCCGCAGTACTCTCAAACACATGGTGGAGACTTGCTCAAGTCATAATGCAGTGTCTTGTCTCTTTGTGCTCATGGGCCAGAACCAATGATGAAAGAACCCAAGAAGGCAACAAGGGCAATCAGTTCTGATAATGGAGTCCAGCCTGTTCTTTGGATGAAAAGAACATCCTGAGGCAATACCACACACACACACACACACACACACACACACCCACATTTGAACACTTATCCTGAATGAACACTATCTCTATCATTTCATGGTGTTTCTCTAAAAACGTAATATGAGTGCTGGCTGCAATGGATTTTAATAAAGACAAATAGGAAGGAAGTGAATTGACCGATACATTGAGGTTCAGAGGTCACAGCGCAGGCCACAAGTGGTTTCTACTATAGATAGCAGCTAGTGATGTAACTGCAGTACAGAATATCATGGTTATTTATGCTTAAAATGGTTATGGCAGTGAGAAAAATGAAACGAGCAAACATTTCTGCTCACGGTCAGAGTCGCTAACACGAGACTAAACCAATCGGAAGCGATTAGTGATCTTTTGTAAAAATGTCTTGTTTGGATCTAACATCTAAGCAAACAACCTAATTAGCATTTATATAATACACTTATTATGTTGGAATAGATCCCGCAAATGATTTCTCTATATCATGACATGCAATACACTTAAAAAATGGAATTTTCTCATTCTGTTTGTTTCTTTCTATTAGTAAGCATCATGTCTTTAGTAAAAAATGTCAATACTATAAGCATAATCATCTTGAATTCACTGCCATCACAAAAGTAAGGAACGAAACGTGAGAATAATAAAACATGACATGGCATGTTGTTATAGGATAATAATCAGTGCCTGGATGCTGGGATGCAGAGTTACTGTTGCCACCCCGAAGTCGGTTCTTCTCAACAACACAGTTTGACGCCACAGTTTGTCAAATTTTCATTTACTAACGAACATGTTTGTAACTGTTTAGAGTAACATTTAATTGCTTATGAGCAACTGCAAAGCAAAATCGAGTCCTGATATTATTTACATTAACAGCAGCCATTTACTCTAGGGTCGTTCCCTAACAATAGATAATAAGCTGTAAGTTTATAATTGCTTATTAACGAAGACAATAAAAAAGCTGTAAAGAAAAGCAGCTTTTCAAGTCATATCTACTTATGTATCTACAGAAATGTTAACGTTAACAACGAGCAAAATAATATAAACCTATGGTCTGAATTATAGCTGGGTTTTTTTCAGTATGACAAAATTAAACACCAGTGACTACACAACACCCAACAGGTCATCTATGTAAAAGCTCAGGACAAATACGAGGAAGATGCCCTTGACAGAACTGCTCAATGCTTCCTCAGGCAGTGTGAAATTGAAAAGTGACATTCCTGTGGCGTATGAATTGCCATCATCATCATCATGTGACAATCACATTTATTTTGACGTGACCTCTCTGAGGGCCTGAACAAAGCACCCTCACTTCTTGGCCTCTGGAGAGCCCAGGACAGAGGATGCATCTGGCCTCCATTGTGGAAGTCCTTTAAAGAGCTCCAGCAATTAGGAGCCTTACAGAGGTCAGCCATGCAAAAAGAAACCAAACCGAGCTCTATTAAAGAAGCGCTTTCAAAAACCCGCTCTTTATTTTCTTTTCTCAAAGCACTGATTTTTTTTTTTTAATTAAAAAATCTTTTTTTCTCTTTAAATCCTGTTATTTCACTAACAACTGCTTATTAATTGTCAAAATATTAGGCTTAAAAGAGCCAGGCAGGACTAAAAGCCTGGTCGTGTTTGTGCTGCTAGCCTTGACCCACAGCTCTGGCAGTGCGCATACGCCATGCAGGTTCACTGGGTTCGTTCTCGCCATTTGCATATTCTTAAAAAGACAGGCACCACATTTCCGATTCAACACAAGCCAGGGTGAAAGATAATATTTACATGCTTATACCATTTGGTCCTGGAATCCAGAGCAAGAGATAAGCTTATCAGCATTGCTTAAATCAACAACAACTGCACTAAAAGACATATTTTCCCCCAAAAACTCTGACATACAGCAGAAGATATATCACTACTGTGCAGCCTGTTGCTTTAAACAGACACAGGAAAAAAAGAACGGATAATCAACCAGCATGTAACATCTAAACTTTTGAACAGTTTTATGCAAAATGGCAGCAGACAGTTTGAAAGAAACTGCAGCAGAGACACTGAAACAGGAAATACTTTGAGCATGCGGCGATCCCCTGCGATTACATACAGTCAAACAAGTCTACTTTTTTTTCCTGCGGACTCCAGCGAACGCCTGAGCTCCCTCCTCTCCGAGCTGAAAGAGATGGGTTTCCTTTAAGCCACCAAGAGCAGATGGTCCATAACAAGTCTCCTGGAAATACCTGAAGTCAGCATAATTCCTCCCCCTGCAAAGTCTACTCAAATCTGCACGCTGTCTCCCCCCACACACACATGCACACACACACATGCACACACACACACACACACACACACACACACACACACGGTCACACACACACACACACACACACACCCGGCGCTATCAACAACAAACAACCCAGCCGACCTACCCATGCACGCCTGCGCTCAGCACTTTAAATCCAACGTGTGTCTCTCAGGCTTTTTTTCCCTTGCCCCCACTCTCGGGTTAGAGGAGACCACTCAAAAAAAAAAAAAAAAAAGAGCAAGGAAAAAAATAGAAAGCATGAACATTTCTTTGTCTGGGAATTCAGGGTCAGGTGGTTGTCGACAGGAATTCTGGTTGGCTAGAGAGGACTTGCAAAGTGTTGGCAGGCAGCCAGGAGGCCGTCTTGCAAGGAGCTCTGGAAACTTGCTGCAAACCTCATCTTCACCCTTATATCCATAGCACTGGTTTCACTGATTTCCACAGTAGAGAGGAGGGATGGTGAGAAGTAAAGACGGAAAAGGGGTGGGAAAGAAGAATCGGCTGTAAATTTGCACGCTTGTTTAAATGAAAACATGTTTGACTTCACTCACATCCTCGATTCTTTTGCTACTTTTACACCTTAAATGCTACAGTAACAAAGATCAACTCGCTACACAGGTAACTCTTAACTGGGAAGAAGACACTTCCAGTCAGTTTGAACTGCACAAATGCATGACGACACAGAGCTTTGGAAAACAAGCGGAACAATGTCCTAATATATGGGCTCCTCTACGAAATGCTTACCCAGAGACACAGGGAGGAAACATACCCTGACTTGACCCGATGCTTAATTCCAAGCATCCATGTGGGTGACTGCTCCACTGGAATGTTACGATGATCACGAGACAACTGCGTATCCTGCTAATTTGGCAATATTTTCAGCTTCCCTGACATTTTTATGGCTTCTCTTTGGTCCTGCTTGGACAAAGGGCAAAGGGGGTAGGGGAAAAGGCTTTGGGGAAAGGGGGGGCATTCATCCAATAGTAGGCCCCATTTTGGTTGCCATGAAGACCAAAAATTATGTAACACAGAGGCTTTGACTGTACCCTACATTACTAGAAGGAGTAATGTCTCTTGCCAGCAAAAGACTGGAAAGACATTGGAATGATGCCCTACAAGTGACTGCCTGCAGCTCAAAGAACACTGCGTACACCATCATCCTCTCAAAGGAGAAATCTTCCCTGAAAGACTCACTCATTAATATTTGCAGTTTATTATTTAGTACGACAACAACGAGACATTTCACTTGCACTTACGTTTCATTAACACCGTTACTACTCTTACTGGCTGTCAGTCGGCGTGTGTGTTACCATGGCAACAGGCAACGCTTTATCTATCCAGATGTCACACCGGGAATTACTTCCGATTTACTTCCTATTCTTTTATTTCAGCCTGAAGTAACCTGTGCAGCAGTCCTGACCTAAGTGAGGGGGCGTGGTCACCAACGAACTCAGCTATGTAGCGATCTACAAGATGTCCAGAATATTGATTGAGGATAGCAGTACTGAAATCTGTTTGAGGCATATTCCTCATCTGCACACTGTCACAAAACAGATTCCAGTGCCTCCTCTTTTATGCTAATACCGCTATCTTCAATCAATGCTCTTGAGCACTGACGTCAACAAACTATGTCATTACAGAGTGTGATTTGTGCACATGGGCACTGTCGCGCTGGAACAAGATTAGCGCTCTTAATCGCAGGGAAAGAAACGATAAACTACAGCATTCAAAAACTAGATATGTTCACGAACTACATCTGGGTGTGAGGGTCTGGTGTCCACATACTTTTGAACATGAAGTGTATTTCTATTTAGACATATTTACTGTGTTTCCCACAGACAATGGAGATGGCATGTGCATACACTACAGCCTTACATCAGTCAGGAAAAACGACTACAGCAACTTTAACTGGAGCTTATCAGGTGAACACCTTGTAATGAAAGCTTAATGATGATCAAGTGTCCATTTTTCCCTCTGTGTTATCCACTTAATTCTTTTTCCAATCATTACTCTGTCATCATGGAGGAGAACTAGCATAGAACTAGGAAGGAAGGACACATGATGCGTCATGCTGTTATACCAAAATAATAGTGTGAAGTGAAGAAGAAGGCCGTACCCACCACGAAGTGGGTTATTTTCATATAAAAACAAGGCCGGAAGTGTTTTATCCCGCAGACAGCCCAACCATTTGCTATCAATTCCAAATATTAATTTATTCATGAACAGCACAACTCCTTATAGTAATATTTAATGTTACAAAACATCTGTGAGACAAATCAGTGCCTTTCATCACGCTACAGCTGACGCTACTTCCTGTCAGTATGTTACGGCAATTATAAACTGTCTTTTGCTCACTAGCCTTCCCTGTATTCTATCTCTTGACGTTAATGAGACTAAAAAAAACCCCGGCTTGTCATGTGACTGGGAAATCAGTCAAACTCACAAACTCCTTTGTCCTGAAGACATTGCAAAGCTCTAACAACCGAGACTCCTTCCAAAAACGTTCAAGAAATGTCTCCTAACGGAAAGCTTCACCACATCATCAACTATACTAGGTTTTTTTTCCATTGATATGATTAGGTGGCTCATCCTTCTATGTGAGCTGTTACTATAGGAGCATTGTTGCACTGTTACAGAAACTAAATCAACACCTCCCCTTGGCTTTAGGAATCCAGGAATAATGCAGGGTATGATGTGCTACACAGCTCGATCACTACACAAATCTAATATGCATTAAACAAGGTTTCACATACAACCAGTAAAAGTGCTCATGAAATAAATGGTACCTTCAGATGAGTCATCAAATACACTTGGCTTTTGTATGTCGTTTTTTTCCTTCACTCTCGAGCTCTCTGCTGGAATAGGTTCTAGTGTTGTAACAAACATCTCCGACTTTCAAAGCAGACCTTTAGCCAGGAAGTTACCTTTCCCAAATCCTAACCAGCACGGTTAGAGTGAATGTGATCGGGGGATCAGCACTCGTCTGTGTATATGGGTCCGGTGTTCCTACCTCCCTATCTCTCTGGTACTCACCTCCATCTTCCACTTGGCCAGCAACTCCTCCCTGGTCCTCTTGCTAATGTAATAAGGGTCACCGGCCTGGAACGTTACTCTGGGCATGGGTCTCTGGCGCAGACTGATTTCCCAGCCCACTCCCCCACGTAGCCTGCCTCGAGCTCCCTGTTTAAAGGGACAAATAAAAACAAAAAGAAAAGGAAAAAAAATAACCGCTTGTTTAATTCACTCACCTTATCTTTCTGTGCTATCGATAAAAGAGGGAAGGAAGCTGGTGTTTCTGTTTTCTGACAGTGATACGGGAGAATTTGTCTGTTAGAGCTTTGGGTGTGGGGAGGAAAAAGTCCAGAGAGCTGGGCAGTCCGTAGAGTGTGTGAGCACTCAGACAGGGAGCTATACTTTGTTGGCCTGTCTTCCTATATCCCGTCAGCCAGCCACTGCTTGCGGAGGAACGGGAATTTCCATTCAACCCGGAGGACCAAGTGTATTTGATATTTCAAATCTAGTAGCCATCAGGGTACCATTTCTTTCACAACTACCCCATATCAGGAAAATAGCTTCGTAAGTGTTTTTCTAATCATGCAACTAGAACTCTCTTCACTGCAGACAGCATATTGGGAAAAAAAAACACATAATGTAGTGGACCATATTGTATACATACACATATGTATACAATGTACACGGAAACAATATACACACAGAGATTGAGGACGGATGGACCACACCATGAGAGTTCCGTACCTCATTCTTCGAAGTGTCCCCGATCTCCTCCTCCCGGTGCTCGACATCTAAAAAGAAACATAACCGCACAAGAAGAAAAAATTACTGCAACAGACCTTGATAGTCTATCCAGACCCTGTCAAACTGGAGATCGATATCTGTTAGGAAGTGAAATGTCTCCCAGTAGCTGTTCTAAGCAATGAATATAGAGATTAACTCTTTCATTAGGGCTTTTCACACCGTGCTTAACCCCGGGTTATTGTCGTTCTTAACCCTGCTTTAACCTCAGGTTAGAGGAACGTGATTCACGCTGCGGGGTCAGCGCTGCTTTTTACCGAGGATTATGAAACCCTGCTCTGAAGTGGAGTTAGCACCATTTGCAGTGTTAATCCCGCATTGCGGTGCCCAAGCGTGTGCGGTGCGAAACAATGTGGTGTTAGTATGTTATGTCTAGATGCTTAGCAACAGACACTTAGAAATTGAAAAGAGCGTGTGCCTCATATCACCTGCTTTATACAGTTACAGAAACCCTGTGCATTTTATAAAAAGTAGGAGTAACGTTTGAGTGGAAGGAGAGGGAAACATTTTTTTATTTGTTCACAATTACGGTCCATCCTGATCAAGAGAACATTCCATCAAACAGCAAGCAAACATCAAGAAGTCATTCCATACTTAAAAGGAATCTTTAAAAAAAATATAATTTGTTTCTCTAGTTTTCTTTATTTCGTTTTATCGTCTTATTTCAGTGACGATTAACAGGACGGCATTTTTTTCATCACTGATGTGAAAGTGCGAGTACCAGCGGCTTTTTTTGAAACAGCCATGTGCTGTGTTTCTACAATCACGTTTACTGCCATTGGAAATTTGCGAATAAGAATGTAAACCTAGGGTTTAGGAATGTTTGGTGCGAAACATCAGATTATGAATAGCCAGGATTAATTGTTAACCCCAGGTAAAGTATCAGCAGTGTGAAATGTCAAACAAGATAACCCAGGATTCTGTTTACCTGGAGTTTACGATCACCCACAGTTAACTATGTGAAGTGTGGCAAGCCCTTTTGTACACATGCACAGTGAAATATTAGAGGATGAAAGACTATTGATTAAAAGGGCATTGGAGGCAAAAATAAAAGCAGAAGGATGGAGGAAGAAAGTGATAATAGACTAAATTAGCTGTTTATAACAGGATCTGTATTTACCAAATTACCCAGGAGTAATACAGGACCGCATTGTTTTTTATAAACTGTTATATTAGTTTATTCTAAAATGACAAGGGTTATGAAGCTATATACCTATTTTTATTGATAGTCATATGAAGGTTGTTATACAAGTGGAAACAGCCGCAGTGTAATGTGTTAATTTTGCGTATTGTTAAAATTTGATTTAGATGTGCTTTAAATGGAAAAAAACAGGCTAAATAATATAATTTACAACAGCACTGCCTGATTGTTTGACGTTAAGCAGAAAAGCCCCATGGTGTGTGTGTGTGTGTTGTAAGCTACAGTACATACAGCATTTTGCTGCCTGTAAGCAAAAATTCTTGCCCAGTAACCTTTGAGTTGCTCTGGCATTTTACTGCTCCATTGAGAACATGTGGAAAAGTCATCTGCGCACAGTCAGTTTCGTCATACAAGTAAGTAATGGCGTTGCAGTGATTTAAAAAATCGAATTTCAATAATATTCTCCATTACGGAATAAAGTGCCACTTCATGTATTCTCATTATAATGTTCTTTTTGTGAGGTTACGGTTGTTCGGTCCAAATCTATATCATTCAGAGCTGAGTGTGTGCCAGACACAGGCTCGAATGACAAATGAGCAATGAGGGTCGTTAACGTTTTGGGGCTCCTGGCGGCATATTCTGAAGTGTCAGGCTACCTGGATGGAAGACGGTATAGTCTCGATGCCTGAGACAAGGAAAGTGTGTGACTCAGAAGGTTGTGGTTGAGGCTGAAGGAAGCGGGAGGTTAGGGAGTGTGAGCCAGAGTGGTGATGAGTATGGAGGGAGGCCAGGTTTACTTTGGCTTTACTCACACCCCTGACCCTACATCTCATCGTGCTGAGGCTCCACAGCTGCGTGCTATTAGCCCTGTCCCTCCCTACCCCCACTGCCTGCTGCACACTAACCTTAACTCCTAGCGTACAGAGACTCGGGCTCGGGCTGAACACATCTGCAGCTAGCTGACTCGTAAAAGCCAAACTTTTATATTCCACAAAGGTCTGTCGCAAACTAAGGATTGGGAAATTCTGTATGCAGTTGCCTGGAGAAATGCTGAAGCAGCATCAGATATGTTCATGTAAAGTTGCTCACAGTATGCCATAAACATTTCTCAGGCAAATCTCAAGAAAACTAAATTCTGGACAATCTCACAAAATGCACTAAATTCGGGACAATCTCACAAAATGCACATAATCACGCAGCAAAATGTATACATTTTGGGAAAGCACATATTGGTTGTACTGCTGATATATCTTTATGTGAGCATTTGCATACATATGTGTTTATGAGCCTTGAAATATTGTTTTAAAATGCTAAGCAATCACAAGGATCACAAGCTATGATTATTCTCCCTCCTCGAAATTGATTTACACTCCTCACATCTTTGTTTGTGGAAGGACATTGTTCGCTCCTAAAAGCAACTTTGTTTTGACTGGAATGAGAAAGACAGGCAGGGGGTAACGAGAGGCTACGATTTCTACTGACCTGAAACACTAGCAGGGCTATTATGGTGATTCATGATTCATGAGCAATAAGACATAGTCTTAAGAAGAGCATGGGAAACCTGTGAAGGACGGCCAACCTCAGTGGAGCTCATTAAATTTACACCTCCAACCTGACACATAAATATCAAATCCCTTTTCCCAGGTTCATTTTCGAAAGTTCCACTGTTATACAGCCCTAATTGCTGTTTGACTTATGCGTGAGTATAGATGCTCGGCTATTGCTGACTTCAGAAGCTGTAAAATGAATATCTTTCTTGAAGATATATTTTTTTTCAAAGTTTTACTATTAGGCATGTCAGAGTTATTACATAATTGACTCATTTGACGTGTTTGTTATTAATCATTAAATTCAACAATTTTACACTTCCATATAAACATATTTAGTCAGTGAACAAAATGTTCAGTCGTAATTACAGAAAAATAGTGTTTTAATTAGAAATCTGGATAAATGAGAGGAAATATAACAAGTACAGCCAGTAGGTTTCAGTTAGAGGACAGGATCACTCACTGCAATGTAGGTAAGAGACAAAGAGCGAAATAGAGAAGGACAGACAGATAATGACTTACTCTGAATTCTGTTTTAAAATAAACTATCCAGTAATAATTATCATGCCTAACATAACATAAAGCAAAAAAAAAAACACAGATAAACACAGTGACTCACGCTTCTTGCCCTCACATGTTTGTGCTGTCTTTACTCATACATCTGTCTCCATAATTACCTGATGACTTGATAATTGCCTGAGAAATTGAATCCGATATGTTTTAAATGGGGGAAAATGTACAGAACAGACGGAGCAGTATGAGATGCACTGGATGGCCCTTAGATATATCACCATTTCTGTTCGTCAAATATTTATTTAACAGTCTGCTGGTACTCCCAGATGTACTATTCTTTAGGTATCGGTGATAGATTTAGCTATCCTACACAGCCTAAACGCAAACCCACATGCAAGCAAAAGACATTGTTTCCTGCCTGACTTGTGCCCAGCTACTAACAGACATCTCAATCATCTCTCCTCTCTCACCCACTCACACACTCACTTTCTCTGACAATGGGAAGAAATGACTACATAACCGGTTACTGAGGCAGAGGAGGAGTCTTTTCCACTGCAGAGGTCAGCAGGTTCATGAGTGTAGCTGATACAGTATGCTGAGCTGAGATCCTTCCTCTGCTTTCCAGAAGAATGCCATAAAAACTGTATTAAAATATTCGGATACTTAGAAATGTACATTGAAGCATCATGCATTTCACACTTGAATTGGTTTGGAATAAGATACTGAAGGCTGTTCTTTCAGGAAACATCAAAGTATGCATGACAATGTTTTTGAGATCCAAACAGGTGTGGATCAGTGTTTCAGGAAATAACACACAGGCGGATGTTGTGATCCAGACCTACAAGCTGAACATGCTTTCCATATGCCTAAACTGGATGATGGTTTTATCATCCAATCCATATTAGGACCATTTTAATATGCATAATTCAATAGACTATGGATAGTAAACCAAATTATCAGGCTCGCAAGTCACATGGTCATGCTGTAGGGTGATGTGTGATATTTTTTGTAACGTCTCCATATTCTCAATAATCTAAAAATATTTACAGCTGGAAAATGAGCCAGATTTTGAAAATACATGTCACATACTGCATTCCCATGTGACTTCCAAGCGTTTGGGATGTGGTAGCTTAGTGATTAAGGTGCCTGATCAGAAGGTTGCAAGATTGAATCCCAGGTCAACCAAGCTGCCACTGCTGGAGCTTTGAGCAAGGTCCTTAACCCTCAATTGCTCAGTTGCATGAAAAAATACAATGTAAATTGTTCAGGATAAGGGCATCTGCCAAATGCCAGAAATGTAAATGTTAGTAGAGGTAAGTTTCATGAACCTATTTTAAATCATACGTCATGCACTAAATGAATGCATGAATAAGTTTGATATATGCAAAATGCACTGGTGCAGAACGGCGCACACAGAGCATCTGAATGAAAGTTTGACACATCGCTTTGTAACATACACCTGTGACAGAATATTGAAAATCAACGTATAAAAGATTGCATGTGATTTTTTTTTCATGAGAATGAACAACACCACATTTTTAAATAGGTACATTATTTGCCGTAGATTATATAAATTATACAGATAGTCACCATACACCTCCATGGGAATGTGTTGTTACTACAGAAACAATAACATTAAACCAAGCAGATTAATATCAACTTGTGATTTGAATTACAGCTTGCACTAATGTCAGAGCTCGTAATAGAAAATTAAGCAACTGACCAATCAGATCTGAGAATTCTACATATACTATAAACTGTACACTGTAAAATGTAAATATGCACGATTTATATACATTCAAATGTCTTACTACAGACACACAGAGCAACAGGCAGACGGACGGACGGAAAGAGGCAGCGCTATTTCTCGCCTGAAAGACAAGCCGATCCTCATGCAAGTGCTCAAGCTGTCATTTTCTCCTTCTGCTGTGGTGCTACATCATAATACTCTACAGGTAGGTTCAGCTTGATTCGGCAGTTGTGTAACACCTTTTTTTTAAAGACTGGTTATTTGTTATTAAAAGCTAGACCTCTGCAGTTTTGGTTGAAATGTGCAATTTCAGTTGTATTGCATTTATTGCTCCATGTCTAATGGCTGCTATTCAGTATATATAAAGTCTAGGTTAAAAGGCTGATGCAGGGCCAGGGATTAAATAACTATTTTATCTATTTGGGATATGGTGTGTGTGCACTGGGTGAATGAGTGCATACTGTGTTTTGGGAGTACTGTGTAAGTGGCTTGGGCAGAGTGCCATCCACCTGGCACAGTCCCTGCTGAGACAGGGGCCATAACACAGCGCTGCTGTCTCTCCATGCACTGCACCCACCCAGGGCAGGTTGCCAGGAGACAGCTGTCTCCCTGGGCTTTATTTACTGCTCTCATCAAGGTCATAGCCTGCTCTGGCCAGGAAATATGGTGAGAGAGAGAGATAGAGAGAGTGTGTCGAGGGCAAGGAGGTCTGACTGACAGCAGGATCATCTTGTTGCAAAAGCTTTACTCCACCTGAGAAAATAGATTCACACTCTAAAGCTGTAAAACTTAATCTGTTTATTTGCCTGTTAATCATACTATATTTATCTATCAATCTATATCTAGATAGATAGATAGATAGATAGATAGATAGATAGATAGATAGATAGATAGATAGATAGATAGATAGATAGATATAGAAACGTGCATAAATAAATATATAAAAAAAAAAATTTCTTGTGTTGTGAAAGTATTATTGTCAGATATTGCCACATTTTCCTATCTGTGTGACCCAATCAGATTTTCTCATAACAGAAGTCATGACAGATGATACTGTAAATGTCATCTCGGACATCAAGCAGTTCTTAATCCCTCAATCTCCCACAACATGAGGGTTTGTCCAGGCATACTTTATGTACGGACGATTTGCGAATGGCTTCCATGAACAATATGATGTAACCGAGGAGCAAACGGATCTTTTGTCATGCACATGGGAGCTCTGCAGACATGCTGCACAACCAAGCCTGTGACTGGCCATTACAAAGTGTACCCAAGCCAATTCAATCCAAACATCACGCAGGTTTCACTAGCACGCTAAACTTGCCATCCTGAATCCTTGATTTATTTAACGGTCTCAGGTGCCACCTGCATCCTATTTCTTTTTCCCTTTCTCTTTGGAACGTGGTGACATCTGTGAGGGAGAGTTAAACGATAAAACCATCTTTCACATACTTTCTGTGCATTTATAATTGGCTATGGCATACCAGTGCACCAGTATGTTAAGGTGGCACTATTAAAACTGTGAAAATGACAACAGATTTCATGACTACAGGATGAAGGTCACCTGATTTTTGGAAATACTTACGCTTGCTGAGGTCTTTCTACTCCTCGCTCTCCAAACATACTTATCATGTTTAGTTTCACTGTGATAACTGAATAAATTACGGTAGTTAGTGAATAATATGGTTTAAGATGAATAACTGAATAATAATTTAGAAGTGTTTGTGTTTGGGGGATCCTAATGCAGATGAAAGGATTGTTTCCCAAATGCACAGTATAAAGATTCAAAATCATAATTTTTGCTCTCCCTAGAGAGTTCTAAGTGATTTGATGGATACAAATGGTCTCTCCAGTATTTGTAATTACCAGCTAAAACAGTCATGCACTTGCTACATCCCACCAACAGGACATGTGAATGAGCTATTAAACTAATTTATGTGTGATGGAATTTAATGCAGAAGTTTGGAAATCGAACTTGACCTCTTCAAGTCGATAGTGTTTTTGACTAAATGTACAAAATTATTGTTAGTTTTAATTAATGTTTATTAGCATTTACCTTTGACTATCCGAAGGCTTTTGCACATTAGAGTGTGCTGTCTTTGAGAAAATAGTCCTGTGTTTTTCCCAGTTAATACTTACACGTAAATGAATAATGACCTATCCTGGAAAGCCACAGCTGCCAAATTTCCAAACGCACTACCACAGCCAAAGAATGCTAGGGGAGTGCTATTTTACAACACCTCTCCATTCATCACTAAAGGCTGAAGATTGTGTGAGGATGATGACACGCTGTGGCCCTCAGCCCACGAGCACTCGCTGACTCAAAGAGCAGGCAGTTATTGTAAGCGTAACTCACATTTAGTCGGTCGCTCCAGTTTCCGCCTTCCTCGTTTCTTGCGAGGTAGATTTGGCAGTGTCTCCTCTTTGTCCTTTTCCGAGTCACGCTTGTCCAGGGCAACAACAAATCCGTTCTCCAGGAAAGGGCTCATGCTGCAGGCGGCTTGGCGAGGGAGGCCGTTTTCCAGAGCACTCTGCTCCTGCGTGGGGCGAGAGCTTTCGGAGGATCTGTTGCCATACCTCTCTCCTACATCCCCATTGTGAACCTGAAGCTGTGAACAGGACTGGATTCCCGCTCCTCTGTGATTCTTGGACACACCCACCAGCTCTGTCAGTGAGCCACAACTCTCCACCTGCAAAAGAAAATGACAATATTAATATTCAAGCCAAAAGTGTTAAATGTCAATGCAGCAGTTGTAAACGTATTGAAATTAAAAGATGATAAGTTAAGACGCCAGAAAAGACGGTTTCTTATCAGGTATCGAAGACTATATGTATATTTTTATAAACTTAGCGAATGAAAACCATTTCACTTGATGAATGCATGGAATATGTAATTAATAACACATTAATAACACGTTTTACAGAAACATTTGAACTAAAATTTTTTGTTTAAATAGGCTTTACATTCATGCTTTGCAAATTATGTATTATTAAATGAAAGATCCCAACAGTGCATTGATATATCTGTTAAAACTGGAAGCGTAAAATAAAATTCTAAACCCTTTAACTGGTGTATACAAAGGTAGAAAACATATTTCTGTTCATTTAATTAATACAATACAAAAGGTTGTACAGTCCCATTCAAAACTATTGGAACAGCAATGCAATAAGTAACATTCTGTCTGGTAAAGTACAAAGAAATGCATCCAATCTAATTAGAAGGAGCTTCATCATGCAGCAAGACAATGACCCAAAATACAGTGACAACACAACTAAGGACTTCATCAGTGGTATAAGTGGAATGTTTTACACTGGCCAAGTCATTCACTGAGCTGCATTTCACCACCTGGAGAGGAGAATGAATTGAAACAAACAACAACTAAAAAAAAACAACTGTGGTACAAACCTAGAAAGGCATCAGGAAAAAAATAAACCCACAATTTGGTGATGTGGCAGGTTTGCGTGGGTTCCTTGATGCAAATATTGCAAGCAAGGGATATGCCACCTAATATTAAGTGCTCTTTACTGTAATTTATTCCAAGATATATCTGTTCCTATACTTTTGCACATAGAAAAATTGGGTATTCTGACACAAAACGCTCTGTTTTATGTTGTTTGACACATCAAGACGTTAATACCAGGACATGAAAGCTGAAATCCTAACCTTTTGTCTTATATTGTCTTATAGCCTTGCCGATCCAATAGTTTCGGAGGGGACTGTATATACGACTTAATGGATGCTTTAAATTCTCAAAAGATTATTCGAGTATTCATCTTAGTATTCAGTAACTACCAGAGATTATTCAGTAAATAGAATGAATCTAAAAAAAAATAAAGAAATGTATTTACAAGAATATAGAATGAGAGGTGCTGGGAGTTTAAGTAGAAGGAGTAAGGAGGAGGAAAGTAGTAATAAACATTGATGAACATTGTTCAGGTATAAAAAAAAATTGTTCCTGATTAGTTCAGTATGAGGCAAAACCTCAGACATCTTATAAAGTGTTAGCACTTTCTTATATAGGCCTGTATTTAAGCCAGGTGTTGTCAATAACCACATAAGTTCAAGTTCATTAGACTGAATTAGTCTGGTACAGTAATTAATATACATTCACCCGACGACTACTCAGCTTGCAGACCGACCTTAATCCAATCCAACGACCAAACCTCTACACTTGCTTTTAATTATGTGAGTAAGTGCATATAAACAGTGACATACATAATAAAGACATCCTCAATGGTGTATCCGAAAACACAATTATTACTGCTTTATCATCAACACACCAGGCAGTAAAGCAGCAGGTATAAATGACTTCTTACCAGGGGTGGAAAATAATGAAAGACATGTACTCTCATTGTAATACATCAGCACATGGTTCACTGTAATGGTCCTTCTGTTCCGAGGTGTAATTCCATTTACGTCAGGTTTTCTATTTTTATTTCAATCACCGTAACAAGACGCATTTAACATCAGATGTCTGTATGCCAATTAAAAGATAGTAATTTTAAATAATTAATATTCAAGACCCAATCAAAATAAAGCAGTTTCTTTCAATAGGTCTATACTTCATGCACCAGATGCTTAGTCAGCAGCAGCAATGTCTGAGACAGTAGAGAAAAAAGATATTTCAAACGTTTCAAAGCAAACTGCATAATAAATATCTTAATCTGCTGGAGCCTATCCCAGCACACATTGGGTGACAGGCAGGGGACACCCTGGACAGGTGGCCAGTCCATCACTGGGGCCACAAATATAGACAGACAACCACACACACACTCACACGCACTCCTATAGGCAATTTTAGAATTACCAATCAACTTAATGTACATGTTTTTGGACTGTGGGAGGAAACTGGAGTGCCCGGAGTAAACCCACGCAGGCACGGGGAGAACGTGCAAACTCCACACAGAAAGGCCCCTGCCTGTATGAACCCGGGATTCGAACCCAGGACCTTCTTGCTGTGCTGCCCTAGCAGAAGGATGTACAGATAAAAGACTAGCTAGCTAAATGTGCTACACTAGCTAGCCAGATATTTTTGATGTTTTATAGTATATATTTCAATATATATCGAAATGGTGCTATAACGCTCAGGGTAATGTGTACGAGGTGTATATACTTTATACACCTTACTTCATGAAAGCTCATTTGGTTCATTATCATAGCTGTTCAAAATGCACTCCTCAGACCTACAACATTTTTGAATTAGACACTTGTAGACATTTATGCAAGTAGTTTTCCACTAGATGAATTACTCTTACTTGAGTAATTTTCATAGACACTACTTTGAAGAGAATTATTTCTACAGTAGCAGCACTTTTACTCTTAAAAAAACAACAACAAATGTACATATATCTGTATTTTTTGCTCTCCTGCATTCGACTGCTTTATATGATCCTTGCAAAAAAAAAAAAAGAGAGAGAAAAGGAAAAGCTTGTGACTGTTTGGCTGTGGTGATTTGTGCCCATTATTGTGTCTGTGGCAATTTATGCCACAAGATCATTAGTAAACATCCCCAAAGGGGTTCAGTGGAGGTGAGGTCAAGGCCACTCAAGTTCTTCCATCCTGACCATGGCAAACTAGTCTTTATGGAGCTCACTTTAGGGCAGGGATTTTATCCGCAATCTTATCCGCAAAGGGCCAACGCGGATGTTCATCTTGGCTTTAAGTAGACTCATGTGTGGCTTCTGCGCGGTTAGAATGAAAATCTGCATCCGCCGTGGCCCTTTGTGGATAAGATTGGACACCCCTGCTTTAGCGGATTCTAGACAATTGTGGGCTTCCAGTTTTGTGGCAAATGTCTGGGGAAGAACCACATATCAATATAAAATCCTGATGGTCAGGTGTCCACATACTTTGGCTATATAGCAAAAAAATGACCCGGTTGCATGTGTGCACAACCTCTTCTAATGAGGCATATGACTGTGCTCTGACAGAACCATTAATCACATTCAAATTCATGTTCAAAAGTCATTATCATACACGCCAGCAATGAATCGATTCTGATTAACCCCAAATTAAGATCAGCTGTTTGGGTTTGATTTTCTTAACATCATCCAAATGCTGAAGCCATGGCCTGCAAAGAGTTTACAAAGCATGTAGCTCTCATGGTTGAAAGATACTGATCAGGAGAGGGGTACAAAAAACATTAGCTGTACCATGGAAAGTATAGAACATGGGGCTCCACAGTAACGTTACCAACAACAGGATATCCCTCCTTATCAGACAAAAGAACAAGACAAAACCTTATAAGGGAGGCTACTAAGACAACATTTAAGGATTTGCTGAAATATCTGGCAAATACTGGTCACTCCCTGCATGTGACAACAAGCACTCAATTCCTGCGTATGTCTGGGGGAATAGTGGCTAGCTCCTTTCTCATTAAAAAACATCCTGGCCCAGCTAAATTTTGCCAAAGCATGTGGCAGAATGTTTTAAGGTCTGATAAGACCAAAGTAAAACATTTTGGGCATGGTTCTAAAAAATCTATGTTTGGTGCAAATGGTGGTGGCAGCATCATGCTGTGGGGCTTCTTCTCTTCAACAGGAACTAGTCAAGTTAGAGGATGTATTTTCACCTCTGAAAATGCTGTGGAATAACTTGAAGATGGCTGTACACAAGAAATCCCCTTTTGCCGTTTAACAGATCCAAAATATTTTTGCAAGGAAGAGTGGGGAAAAAACTGTAAATTCAAGATGTCTTAAGTTGGTAGACTTTTATCTAAAAAGACTTGCGTGCTGTATTACAACCAAAAGGAGCCTTAATGAAGTATCAGTTAATTTTGTTTAGGGCCATATTTATGATGAATCAAAGGCTATGTTTTTATTCCAGAGTAGTTTTGACTCAATTTGACACAAGGGGAATTAACACACATGCTATGACTTTATCCACTCGTCTTCTAACGTTCCCTTTCATTCTTGATATTTTATACAAGCAATGTTCAGTTCATTAATCAAGGATAAATAAAAAGAAAAATGCATGAAGCATGAGCTAATATCTCTATCCCTATGTCTAGTCTGTGATCCGATACGCTGCCTTCAGTGAAATACTTTACACAAAGGAATGGAATTGGACAACGCTGCAACAGTTGTGAAAACTAGAGTCTGATCTAGAGCTTTTTGTTATTGTTGTTGTTCTGTTACAGTATTTCACATACATGGTTTGGTCTGCTGAAATGCTCCATCAGTCATCCTAAATATGTCTTTAAAAGTGTTAAAAAATTACAATTTATTAAAAGCGCATGCAGATATATGATACGTATCACTATACACAGGACTGCGAAAAATAATACTGCATTAAGGAAAAACTATGAAATACGTTTATGATTTTCTTACTTTAATTACTTCTAAAAGCACTAAATTTTTCACTAAAACTGCACTTTTAAAGTGGAAAAATTAACCGCTGCTTCCTATCACAGCTTCTGAAAACAAGAGGTTAAAAAAGATCAGAAAATGTATTGTATTGTGCTACAACTTATCACTTAACATTACATATACTAGATTTAAATATGGTTTACGCATGTGCTAATTGTTCTCAATAGCCATAGCAGGTCTGCGCGGAAAAGCAAACCCACTTGACATAAACCACAGGCAGCTCACTTTTGCTGTAAACTAACTATATCTAAACACTGAACCTCCATTGCTGGAACTCTCCATCTTTACCTTTTCTCAGTCCTTCCTGTACATTCCTCTCTGTATATTTTTGGTAACCAGACATTACTTTCATCCTGTGGCTGTTTAACCACAGGAGGCACACTTCAGGGTTGATAAAAGACAAAAAAACAGGCATTGGGGTTGATGTGCTACGCAGTATAAATGTCTCTGTTAAATCGTGGTGCAAAGAAACACAAATTTATCTTAAGGATTATGAATAAAATCATTGACACATAGTTTAGTAGTGTGGCACTGTGGAGCATCAGATGTGTCGGTTCCTACGAGGTAAAATGTTTTTAAATGAGTCAAATGTATGGAAATAACAAATCACGTAATTGTTTGCTTTTCCATTTTACCATCCTCTAAAACTTGAGGGAGCAATGTTAGAAGCGTTCCTGTTCTGCATGCAGGAGAATAAATGTGGTATGAAAGAAACCTGCGGGCGAAATGGGGGAGCGTTTTTTTGCAGCTAGGCATAAACACTTTCAGCAGTGATCTTTTTTCCTAAAAAACCCACCAGCGCAGATGCTTTGTGTTGGGGGAGGGTACAGAGTGGTTATGGCTGAAGGCTAATACTGTGCTCAGTTGATCATACCGTCTTCCTTAAAAGTCTCAAAAACCCGCCTAAAAAATCATTTTGCATAATGCTTTCTTTACAACAGACATAAAGTGTTTTCGTTTCAAGGTTTTGAGAGGCCATGGCATGAGAACCACATCATTCCATACAATCATGGTTCTTATTATGCATGTATCACTTACTGGACACGGTTCCCAGCATATGAAAACAGTGTCAGGTCACCCAGCACAAAGCCCCAATGCTTCATAACAGCATATCCTGTATGGCAGCATATTAATCTCCTTACACAAAGACATATCAGCCCTCTGATCCAACCACCTGCTTTTGGAGTACTCCTGAGTGGTAAAAGATTGATATGAGAAACTGTTGAAATCAAGAAGGACAGATTCATGGTCTCAGGAGAACGGCTCTGCCAGTCTGACAGCGGAGTTGCTCTTGAGACTCACAGCTGCTGCTTTGCCTCACTGGCTCTGAGTGTCAAAGCCGTTCTTGTGAAAAGGAAATCAAAGAAGGCAGACGCGAACACAGCCATTTTAAGTCTCATGCTAAAGAACTTCTAGAGGTGCTGCTGGACTGGTTGTGTCTCGCTGTTTCCTAGAGTGAGAGAACTCAGTCAGATCACAACTTTTTAGCTGGGAGGGTGAAACTGAGACCTAGGGAGTCTAATTTTTAAAAATATATATATTATCTAATTTACTTGAAAAGTCTTGGACTTATGAGGAAGTGAAGTTTTTTTTCCCAAACTTGTATTTTTTAAGTAACACATTAAGCAATAGTCTGCTTTTTAGGAAAGTTCCATCAACGTTTCCTTACATAACTACACATCAATATACTTAATAAATCTCCATAGCCTATCTTAAGAACTTCTCATTTCATTAGTTCTAAAAGCTTCTTCTCATCAGAGAACTGTTTTATACAAGTACAGTACTGTACTGTGTTTTTTGTTTGTTCAATGAGGTGGTTTCATTACATGCAAAACTTACTACATCGGGGCATTTTCAACTCCCACCGCATATCAAATGTATATGCTTTATGGTGCATTCTTTCCATTTGTTTCGTTTTTTTTAACTGAACGTTACAAAGAGGCGGAGGTATGAAAGGAATGTTGGCTGTTTGTCAGAAAGGAGCTAGTGGGCTCCGCGTGTTCTACTTTCCTCAACCCTCAGTCTTAGCCTCATAAAGCAGAAGAAAAGGAACCATTACTCAGCTTTAACAAATAATAAAACAGCTGGCAAATTGCAACCAATAAACATGGCATTAAGTACACACAAATCAAATGCAGAGCAGCGTGAGCAATGAACAGATGTTGACTGAAGCGAAAATATATGGCACACTTTATACGAAGCATGTTTTCTACGCAGGCTACGAAACCTGCACATGTGTAGCCTGACATTTTTCAGAAGAGGAAGGGGCAGGAAAGGGGCTGGTCTTTACAGCCGCTAGACTACGGTTTAAAAATAGCGTTTGAACAACACACTCCTACACACACACACACACACACAATAGGGAAACAATACCAATACTGGGTCAGGATGAAAAGTGGAGCACATCTTATGAGAGGGAGAACACCTTTCTCATTACTTCCCTAAGGGACAACTTCGTATAGGGTTACATTTCAGAAATGTTTCACGGAGGCAGTCAAAGGCAGAGAGAAAATATGAAGTCCACCAATGTGTGAATTGAACTTCAAATAATAATGCCACAATTACCTGTTGAAGGGATGATCTACTGGGGGTAATAAAATCAGAAAGCCCCAGGGGAGGGAGGAGCGGATGTGGGGTGGCTGAGCGCCATGTGCTCTGACATGCCCTCACCAAATTAATTATGCAAGAGCTAGGATTATTTTCAAACACCCAGGCCCAGGAAAACAGGCTCCGTGGCAAAGGATGTTGAGCAGGGGGTGCATGTGAAAAACACTAGCTGACTTTCCCGGAGTGGGTTTTCTACCGTGTGAATGGCAGTCAAGTACACTGACACTGAGAAACAAAAGGAAATACGAGAAGAACCAAGGAAAGTTGAATGAGTAAAAATAAATAAACAAATAAAGGCAAAGAGAAATTGCGAGAGTGAAACGAAAAGATAAATGAGTCAGCACTAAGCCTGTGAGAAAGAATGAGTGTTATGCAACAAGCTCGATGACCCTTTAACCCAGACATGATCTCTGTCATGGGTCAGAACTGAAGACAGGCTAAACACACATGCAGGGCAACATGAGCCACAGCCCCAGTTAGCCTTCAGACTTGCAGGCCAATACACAGTCAGGTACACACACACACACGCACACACTGCCCAGATTAAATCTAATACCTAACTCAGTGGGGATATTAATGAATTATGCAATTACAGCGAGAAAGAGCAACTACTGCTATTGATACATCTTGATTACGTACACCTTATTTATCTTAACTTGAAAATAATAGTAAATAAATAAAAATAATAAAAGATACAGAATTCCAGCATGCGTTTGTATATCTAAAAATGTCCGTGTTTGCTTTTCAGGATTTATTTATTTTTTTCATACTGAGTCATCAACAAGCGTGGGACAATGGTGACATTGAAAACATAACTTGTAATGATATTTTGTGTTCCAACAAACCTTCCTGCATTTCCTGTTTTTCTGTTTTCTTCCTGAAAGTCAATACTGGCACGATACCGTTAATTGCGTGTTAGAGCTAAACCGTACACTGACTGCAGCATACTCACAAGGAGGTGTCTGCGTTTGCGGCTGGGCCGTCCGACTTTGCGGGCCGGAGTGCTGAACGCCGGCCTGTCCGCCACAGCCAGCTCCTTCTCCCGACTCACACTGTCAGTCTGCCCAAATGACAAAGAGCCTCCATGTCACAAATGCATCACACCACACCTCCACTCCCCACTGTTTCCATCTGTTTCTCTCTTGTACTGTAAAATGCTTGTTTTCACACCAATTATTTGTATTTTTGGAATAAAATAAGCCTATTTCACTATTTTTAGTAAAGTCTAATGCTTTTTAAACGATTACAGGAATACTACAGGAATTATTTTCAGGACATTTTGACATATAAATGGTAATAAAAACAAACGGCTAAATTGACTGAAGCTCTACCACTTTAACTCTTACTTGCTCTCAAAACTGCACACACACCTGCTGCACGAACAGCGTTTTCAATACTTCAAGACATCTTCAATAATTATGAAACAGAAAATATTATGTCAGAAATGTGACTGCTATTAAGGGTGGGTGATTAGGCAAAAAAAATAAATCTTATCACGATACTTAACAATAAGGAGTTATAACAATTTACTTAACAATTCGTAACAAAGAAAAAAAAACACTTGATAAGTTCAACTCCTCAAGTGCATCATGAAGTGAATCATGATCTTATTAGATCACTATATAGATATCATATCATAGCTCTAATGGATATAAATGTACAATAGTGCTCTAAGAGCAAGCAGGCTGGTTAAGCCAGTTTGCGTCCTCTAAAGGCATGTTGGGAAGACTGGACGGCGCAACATCATCATCTCCATCATATCCATTGCCATCTCTGACACACTTTCTATAAAGCGTGCACACCAGAGGTTGCCGAAGCCAAAGACACACCCCAACATGAACAGGGGTGAATGGGTTTCTTTTTACACTCTTCTTTTTGTCCAGACAAGGATATTTAGATAATGAGAAAAGCCGGCACTTGAGTGACACCTCCCTTTTAGGCACTATGAAGTGAGGATTCTATAGCCCCAGAGCTGACCTACCACTCTCGGCTTCCACTTGACACAGTTACAAAGACATTTGGCAGCTCTTTCTCTTCCCTCCTTCCCATTCCTCTTTGTCTGGAACAACTGTGTCTCCCCCCCCCCCTCCAACACCCAATCTCCCTGCCAGCCAAGCACCCTAGGGTGTACAGGCAAGAAAAGACGATCCTAAGGTTGTCACGACACTAGACTTGACTGAATAGCAATGCTTTAAATCATGTTAATAGGGATACTGAACCTGTCCACCATGACTGAAGGGCTGGAGTAGCTGAGTGAGCAGTGACTGCTGATCCCTACTTACACCTCATTTTCTTTCAATTATCTACATTCAGTAATCAATGAGAGAATTCTTTCAAATACGTATATATAACAACAATGCCCAATAACTATTACACAACAATACGTTACTACTATGCTATTACTACTGATGCACACAAAAATTTGGTGATCTATCTGAAAAACTCAAAGGCAAGAAATAATTTTATTTAAAAAAAATAAATTAAAAAAAAAAAAAAATACAAAGTGAGGTATGGGAAACTTGGCATTCCCTGGTGTGAACTCACCAACATCGTCCATAGCTTCGCTCTATTTCTGGCAAATGGCCAGTTATTTAAGGCGAGCCTTGTTGCCAGGCAACAGGGCTACAGCGAGCCTCGCGCGGCTCCGCGGGTGGAGAGGAAGAGAATGAATTCGTCTATAAATCAGCCATACGGCATCCTCCTATCCACAAGCCAACACCCACGTCACCAACAACTAGCATGACACAGCCACACAAATCTCCAAGGCCGAGGGGGTTAACAATACATGGGTGTATAAATCCGATACATTGTGATACTAACAGCCCCTGTGGCAGTACACAACAGAGACGATCATTATTTCAGCTCGCAGTTCAAAACGAAGGACGGGTTTTTGTTCAAGTGACTCAAATATGAGAAAAAGAGAATGATGCCAGGCCGCCTTTAAAACAACCGTGAGTGGTTCTGGAAACATCTGGACCAGGTGAAAATATGAAAAGGCTACAATTTAGAGGAGGACAACCACTCGGTCAAACATGCCCTAGTTACATTTAATTGTACAGAAAATTCTCTTAACATCTGGCCATTTTCCATCACTGATAATATCTCAAAATAATGTGAGTGAGGATCTACGCACTGCCCGACAGTATGGTGTCTTCTGATATATTTTTTTTTCAGTCTCAGAACCAATACCTGAGGCAGCATTATCAGACTTTGCAGACATCTTACATAAGTAGAGTGCATATTTACTTAATAAAGTGCATATTTACTCAATCATACTGACTATTTCATTCTATGTATACAAGCCTTGTATAGTATTAAATAGCAGGAATATTACATTTAAGACCAATATCAGGGGTGTGATGAAATGTAATGAAATGAAATGAAATGAAATTGCTGTGGTTGATTTAATCTTAATCAAATATTCACCTCTGGTAGTCATTACAGATATTATATTTACCTAATGTTATTATTTATACCTTATACCTGCTGCGAAGAGCACACCCTTACCATGCGATTTCCCCCACTGTTGAAGTCAGAGCTTTTGAAAGCAGCTGTGGTGGTAACTGCGTTGGATGGCATCACCAAACGAATCACTTTCCAATACAGTACAAAAGTGATAAAAGATTAAAAAAAAATCAAAGCAAAAAAAAATATATAGATATATATGTTTCAGTGATCCTCCCTAGTTTGGTTTCCTGCAAAACAAAACAAAAAAAAAACATATGTCACATACTTCACAAAGACACTTTTATAAAAACGACAACTGAACTAATTCACCCAAACGACAAAGGATTCATTTGGGAGGCAAATCCAAAATCCCCCAGAACTGAGTGCAGAATTCCTACAGTGTAAGCAATCTTAGTTAAAATACAGCTTATCTGAACAGTTCCAAATATAGCACGTCCTACTGCCCTAATCTCATTTGCCCAATCTGATTCCGGTGTCTTTATTCAATCATATAAATTTGTTTCGGTTACAAAGCATGTGATAAATACATCTAGACCACATCTTCTCATCTTCCTGGCACAGTATAATGTCCAAAGCCTGAAAGGATATGATCAATCAAACAGGCAACAAGTCACCCTGAAGTACTCTTCCCACAATCTGCATCTAGACGTCCCAGCCCATATTTTCTGTATTCTCTACTGAAGTACGAAGGCAGATTCGTAGAGATGTGATACCAAGGTTATAAAATATTGATTCTCCACACTGCATGCATACAGGTGCTATTTGAATCACATATTAGCACTACACAAAAGGCACATGTGTGTGTGTGTGTGTGTGTGTGCGCGTGCTGGATGGGCTTTTCTCTACCCAGCTCAGGTCTGCTTACCATATACCCTCTTCAGGAAAGACTTATGAATTGCATATAGGTCGTGGTGCTGCGTGCAACGCCATTTTACTCACAGAAGTTGTAGAGCTTTGTAAAATTGTGTACTCTGCTTTGTTAAACGTGATTTTGTAGCCTAACACAATGACAGTGCACGAGACAATTCATTTCAACATGCACAAGCATTAGATTTTTGGATCAATAAATCTGGCTGAATTTCACCTGGAAATAATATCACACACCCTGAAACAGAAATAACAGCACGTTTTGGGTTTTTTTATTCTGTAACGGTTTGTCCAGGTCACAAATTTATGTAAATGAGTAGCCCTGGATCGATGAGTCGTGTTTTTGGCCGAGATAGCGGAAGCGCGTGTGCGCCGGTCACCTGCCTTGGCAGTAAAAGCCACTTTTATCCACCAAGGAATTCGGATTTCTGATTGAAAACCAGTGTTAAAAAGGCCGCGACCCGTCTGTGCTCACATTTATCTGCCACCTATAAAATCGGCTCAAGTTCAAGTGCATAAAGCGCAACGTCTGAATCTCACATCTGCAGGAGCAGAGGGGGAAAAGCGCCTTGCTGTCTCTCCGACATCGCGCTCGCTCTAGACGGCTACCAGTTTCCTCCTGAATAATGAACTGCACGAAGGGGCAGGGTGATATGAAAACGGAGCACAACGTTAATTACCCGTTTTTGCCAAGTCCCAGGCCTGAGCCCTTTTTCTGTTTTGTTGCCGCGGACTCCCGGATCCTCCTCGCGCTCCTCTCCACGTCCTCCGCCTCCCCGGCCGGCCAGCACTTCTCCCGCGGCCTCGCGCTCACTGCAGAGGGCCAGCCTGCTTCAGGCGCGACGCGTGGTCCTATTGCGAGTCCGTTTCTCCTTACTCTTGACAACACTGACATTTAATGTTTAACTCAATCGCTTCATTTGTCGTTTATATCTAATTAATTTAATGTCTGATCGAGCTATATATTTTTTCCCTATGTTGTAAAATTATTGTCATAACACTTATTTATCATGTCTAAGCTATTCCTGTGGCATCAGTTTACAAAAAAATAGCAAGGTGTGTCAAGGTCAGAACACACTACTTTTGATCCTAATACAAGTCCTTCATTCTTTAGCAAGGCACAGTAAACATTCTTGTAAAAGACAACTGTCATATCTGGTTAAACTAGTCATAAAACATCAATAGTCAAATGCCTTAATAACAATGTCAAAACCAGCACTAAGGGTGCAGCAGGAAGCACTGATGCTTCACATCTCCAGGGACCCTGGTTTGATCCTGGGTTAGGGGTTAATGTCTGGGTCCTTTCTCTAGTTTCCTCCCACCTCCCAAACATACTGATAGGTGATCTGGCTATGATAAATTACCTAGGTGTGACTGTGTGTGTGTGTGGTGCCCTGTGATGGACAGGTGTTCCATGCAGGGTGTATTCCCAACTCACACCCAGTGTCTTGTGATAGGCTCCAGATCCACTGTAATCCTGCCCAGGATAAAGTGGTTCTTGGAGAAGATGAGGATAAAACAACATAAACATTTGAAATTAAACTGTAAAAAATTCATTGCTGAAATTTAAAGGCAAATCTTACCTCTGGCGGCTCTTCAGGGGACACTCCAGTCATAACAATTCAATCCAAACAGTAACAATGTAGTAATAAACCTTTTCCTTATTGCTTACGTTTTACTAAACCCAGTGTGGTTGTGAAATTGTGAAAACAGAAGATCTATGATTTTATAGATTTACATCTTGACATAAGCATATGACTGGTATATAATGCTAAGAGGTCACATGTCACTGTGGCCTCCAGGTAACTTGTACTTGTCACTTAAAAACAAATCTTTCATCAGATGCCGTAACATGTCAGTGCAATCTGGAATAACTTTATTACTTCAAGAAATGCAAATGATAATATGCAATATGCATGTGAGATTTCCATCTCTTCAACTGTTTTCAATTTTTTAAAAGAAAATGAAAAAAAAACCTATTTGTCCTAAACTTTGACTTACTTCTCAGTCTTCCATGAAAACCTGTTTTCTTTTCATGGGTAAAGACCTATTCTAGCTAGCTCACATACTTCATATGGCCAGTGTATTTAACTGTTTCATTGCCTAGAAATACTACATACACTACTACTACTACAGGCAGAGTAACACAGGGGGTTGACAGATAAAACATGTAAAATACATTATTTCACTGTATTTCAGCCAACATGTCATAATGGCCTGAGAAGAGGTGCATTTTAAAATGTTATATTAACATTGGAAACACTGCTTCAAAGGTGGTATTTGACAAAAGTTGAATGTTGTTCTAGGCACTGACTGTAGTCTTCTTGCCAGAAATGTGCAGTCCACAACCACAAGACATAAACATCTTGTATTACTTTTCTAGCAGCTGGGTTGCTAGAAAAGAAATGCAAATAATTATACTTCATCCCAGAACATTTTTAATGTCATTTACAGTTTTATCACCTCACTAGCTTATGTTGTAAACATGCTTCTTTATACTGAAATTAGATATGCAATGTTGTTAGATATGTATGATACTAGCTAGTAAAAGGGCATGCTTGCTAGCAAAGCTTACCTGTAGATTACAAATATTACATGCTTTCAAGTTAATGCAAGCAAAATGCTTAACAGTGTTAAGTATACAGATAATGAAGCATTAGTATTACAGTAACAGACTGATTTCTATTCTTTTGGAGCTTTTTTGACAGCTTGTCTAGAACAACTTCAAACAAGAAGAGACGTGTTTAAGCCACCTTCACTGTCACTCCATAATACAACTTTCTGCCTAATGCCATTTTTAGTTCATGAGAGACTTATATTCAAGAGACGGAGCTTCTTTTGGATGTTCTACACACAGCCGCAGTGCACTCCCTGGGTTGTCTAATACCACTATGAAACTGATAAAAAGTCCCCAAGGTATCCAGAAGCCTGGGGGATGAAGCAAAACTGGCTAATTGTTCGTTCAGGATGCAAGAAGATGAGGAGGTGGTGTGCAAGCTGTAGTAGGTCATTCTGATGGCTAGCTGGTGCAATTTCTTGGAGAGCGGGTGGGTCTTTTGCTGGGAAGATGTGGTTTGTACAACGCCTTAGTAAGAAAACAAGGCTTTCTTGATTCAAAACCATCATCTGACACCTGATACCTGATTCGAAACCACCATCTGACACCTACAGCTTTATAGGGAATCTCCAACAGTCAAGTTTGGTTTATTAGCAACTGAGATCTTGTCAAGAGTTTAAACACATATTACATATTTAACACATTTATTATTATATTTATTACATATATAACACATATCTAAGTTAAAATGTCTAGGTTGTTGATGAAGTAGCAAGTAATTTCTCATAAGTTGCTCAATTTCCATTAGCCTTGCCACAGAGCCAAACTTAATGAACCTAAACCCATTCCATAGGGTAAAATCTGTTTTAGGCCATGATCCTAGCCCCTTAATGGACCTGCCAGTAGCCTCAATGGACAAATCTATCAAATTATTTACAGTATCTTTGCATTTTTAAAAATAATTTACCCCCTAATTTAATCATTACCAAATCCCACCCACCTGCCAGCTCTTCCCTATCATACGACAGCTATCAGCCAGAGAGGGTGAAAGCTAACATGCTTCCTTTGCTCATGTTCTACCACCAAGCAGCATAACACACTCAAAACTGCCCTTTTCTGCATCCAGGAGCTCAAAGATGTCCACTGTTATCTAGTGTCACTCTGATTTAACAGGAGACAGCCTGGCCAATTTTGCACACTTGGCTCTCAGCCACAAATGGATGTGGTATTGTTGGTATGTGATTTCCTAATGATAACTTGAATGCTTTTATGTTGCAACTCTTGGGAGCTTGTTTTGGCAGCAGGCAAGAAATGTATAACTCTTCATCATTAATGCTTGTTAGCATTGTGTCTTTTGAATCAAAAAGAAAATCTTTTATGCATTTTTGCATTTTTCTTTGTAGATACTGCAGGTGTAACAAGTGTATTATATTTGTACAGATTCAACAACAGATTCAATTTTATTTAATTACTTAACTGGACCCTTCCATGTGTATTCAGGGGCAAAAAAACTGCACCACCAGAAATATACTTAATACATAAGACTTTGTAGTGGACTGTGTGTTTATTGCTTATTACTTGCTTCTCCTCCCCACACCCTAATGTTAAATATAACTTCATATCTCATATATTAGAAATAACTTCATATCTCTGGTTAGAATGAAATAATAATCTCTACATAATGTTAGACTACATCAGTTTGAGCCATATCTGACTTTTTAGGTAACAAAATTAGATATTACAATAGCCCTGAAGGTTTATAGTTTAAGTATTCAAGTTCAAAAGTAAGCTAGATTTGACCTTTTGGCTGATGTGGTACACTGGACCGGAAGCACCTGTGCAGCTTGCAGTATTTGACATGGAGAGGGTAGACTAGCTGGGACAGGTTCAGACGTGAAGAAGGCACCACTCAGCACTCAACAATTTCTTTCTCCCTTACCTGTGCTGGATCAAGCTCCCCTTGACTAAAGTGACAGGTCTTGTGATGTTGATGATGATACTCCCCTTGACTAAAGTGACAGGTCTTGTCATTCTTCCTTCATATCTAGCCAGAGTCAACTTTAGAAGCTGTTTCAGCTCAGATATGCCAGCACTCCAGTGATGGCTATTGACACACACACACACACCCATACACACACACCTTCCATTTTCAGGTACCTAAATCTAACCCTAAACTTATCTCAGAAACCAAAATAACATAAATAACATATTTTAATATTTTTTTAAATAAAAGGTTCAATTTGTTTAGACAATATATATATATATATATATATATATATATATATATATATATATATATATATATATATATATATAAAACATATTTCCCCACACACATTTTTATATATTTCACCTTTAATAATTTACAAAAAAAGACATATCTGATAGACATAAATCATGGTCTTGAAAGTCAAACATTGCAATAAACAAGGAATAAAGCCCTGACATATAAAATTAACTTAGCACGAGCATATCATTTTAAGTGACAGGTTCTGGATTTTCAAACAAATCATATAATTACAACAGGATATTAAAAATTAAAGCAGTATTTAATGTCCCGGTATGTTCAGACAGTATGACACTACAGATCTTTGTGGCATACAGTACAGTGTTGATAAATTTTTTTATCCCAGGGTTCATTCTGCAGTATGTGTAATCTTTCATGATTGTGAACCTTCTCAGTGGACTATTTGGATGAATTCGGAATCGTAGGCTGTGATTAAAAAAAACAACAACAAAAAAACACAAACACACAGAACAAGGACAGAAGGACACGCTAAAGTTTGGCAAACAGTTTGGCACAAATTTAAAGGCAGAACAATAAGTTTTCCAATGAGCACAGATAAATAATTGCATTCCTACAAAGTCACATACTAAAACTCCTATCTAAGCGTTGCACATGTGCAGAATACTTTTTTTTTTTTTCATTATTATTTATAGAGCACTTTATACAGTACATCTAGGCACACCTACATCATAAGATTGCATTCATATTTGTAGCAAATGAAACAACATGATCGTTCCTATTCACCTTTCAAAGCAAAAAAATCTGTTCCATTGGTACTTTACACAGTAGAGTAAGAATTACAAAGCAAATGAGTTGAATTGAATTCGGATTTTAAAGCCTGTACGTCTGACGTGAATGTTTCAAACATGCTTCACCACCTATAACATCAATCACAACCATGTTTCCATCTAAAATTTTAGCGTTGTTTCTCGTAATTCATACATTAAGCATTCATACATACATCATTATCGCCCGCTATCGAGTGTCAAAAATAAATTAAGCAATTCTCATGACGCACACCTACTGTTACCAAAGAAGCATCTGATTTCACACAGTGTTTAACAATAATAAGAACTTATTCTTGGTGAAAAGCATTTAACATACGTAATGCAGAAGTGTATGGGTTTTTTTATGTGTGTGTGTGTGTGAGTGTGTGTGTAGAAATACAATATAAATCAATAGAAGTGAATCATTGCCTATTGCCCATCTATTGTCTCCCACAAAGTGATCTCTTAAATGATATTACTATTCCACAGTTTAAGACACGATCTTCAAAGAGTTGATCTAATCATAACAGTCATATTTCTATCATATGCAGAAAGGAACAGATTAGTGTTTTGTCTTTTTATTTAATAAGAAATGATTACCTGCCATTCAAATTCCCCCAAAGCAATAGAATAAACAGAACACACAGTTATATACATTATATTCTGATGAATGCAATTATTGAACCTGAATTCTTTTTTTTTTTTTAAATTCAAGTACAGTATCATTTTCTTGCTCATAACTGCAAAGCTCTGTACTGTAAAACTTTAAAATCTGAGAGATCAACAAAATATTTTATGCACAGCCCCTAAGCCTTTCCCCCTCAACCCTAAACCCCAAACCCACCCCAACCCCGTCTCTATCCCCATCCACCCACCCTCCTCAAATATTTCCTCTATTTCACCACTGTACATTCCATCTTCTCTCTACACAGTCCAGCAGGAACTTCCTACTACAGCTCTGTTGACTCCCATCGGCCAATCAGGCCAATCTATAAAGATTTTATGGTCTGTGCTAATCTTTGATCTGCAAACCTTCCTGGGCTGAAGTCAATGCCATGATTTGTTCGCTTCTTTCTTTGCCACTATCCCTAGTCCCTGAGCACCAGTTTCACTTATTTAGAGCATGACTACTGACTAAAAAGCTTTTGAAGTGACTAACAGAAAGTCATTTTTCACTCCAACAGTACTGGTAAACAGCTATAACTACCTCTTTTCCCTTTAAACTCTTTGAAACAGACTGCCTTTGTTTTGTTTGTTTTGTTTTTAATGCACCACCGTTTGGATCTATGTGACTGAGAAGCGACTGGAAGGCTTTCGAGGGATGTACAATTTGAAGATGGAATTAAAAACATATATCAACATACGGTAACAAGTGGTTCAAAGTAGCATCCTCACAGAGATTCCCTGACAAACACCTGGCTTTATAAGAGAGCTCTGACCTAGTGCTTTATCATGGGTTGAGTGGACTAGCAGCAGTTTGGATGAACATGATCAGAGTGGGTGAGAGGAAGGACTCCCACGCTCACCACAGTCAAATTAAACGTCACATGCAGGTCAAAGACAAGGGTCCTCCTTTTATGAAACGTCATGCAAAACTCAAACAACACAAACGAAAACATTATCACTAATTCTACAAAATCGTTATCTGAGGAGGACACCTATAGGAAAGAGCTGCAGCTGAGATCAGTGAGTTGTTCCCAGTGTTAACACCGACTATGCACAGTGTGACCGTTTCGGAGACTGAAATCAAAAGTTTTTCGATGTGACAAAGCACAAACAAGCCATTCCCTTGCAGACATGACAATGAAAATGTTACATAATTACAACAGGTTTATACAGATAAGACATATAGCGCTATATATATTTATATTCTCCTTAGTAGATACAGCTTGCTCTCTGCAAAATGTGATGAAGTGTTCATTTCACATAGTGAAACCTGGCTGGGAAGAGCATGCATTACTTTATGTGCTAATGCCAGGAAGGGTTTTGCTGTCGCTGGTCCTTGCCAGTCACATCCAGACATTTAGAATGACGGGGTGGAGTGCCTGTTCCCATAATGCCTCTGTGCTGACACTGGATGAAACACAGACATAAGGTTAGCGACTGTGACCGCTCTGCACTAAAGGAACATTCCAGACACAGGCATTGCTGGGTTCGAACTTTTGTCATGTGCACATAATACAACTATTGAGTGTTTTCATTAGTTATACTCACATGTAAAATTCCATACTGTTTTACTCAGACTCAGCTAGAAAACAGACAGAAAGGAGAGCTAAAACACAGCTGAAGTGCTAACCCTTGTTTGGATTTCAATTACGTGGGCGCACAATTTTGCGGAAGTTGAATTCCATCTTCTAGAAACATCTGCCATCAAATACTGTCAGCTGGGTAAAGAATAAAGCAGTCTATGCTAAATATTAGTTCTAAATTTGCCTTGGCGTTTATTTATTCCGCTTTCTATTTGTTTTGTTTTTTGTACTAAAGTTGGTTTTATTACACCCTTCTTAACATACCAGTAGAGGTGAGAATCATCTATATACCTTCTTGTGCCGGGAAAGTTGCACAGTGACGTATAACAGAGTATTTGCAAAAATTCCACTGACATACAGCCAAATATTTCTTTCTACTTTGTGCACATGTGTACACAATATGGAGCTATTCACTTACCAGCATGTGATTACACACAGAGCTACAGGTATCCAGTCCTTTAATACTGTGCCTCCTCTCATCCACTTATCCAATGGAGCCATGCTGAGCTTGTGTCTGAACCTCTTAAATGCTGAAGATGGACATCACCTATGTCCACACAGCTATGTCCATTTTAAGGATGTGGTGTCTGACTTGGATAGCAATCACTGCGGGGCAGACAATGCTTAGCTAGAATTCAGGATTGAACTGCTATGTTCAACTCCACTATCATCTGTATCTAAGGAAACTGAGGACAAGAGCAAGGTCTCTCTACCTTGCACAGAATTCTCACAGGTAGGCCAATCCATATTCAATGTCTTTAAGAGCAACTGTACAATGGTGCAGTGGATACACTTTCAAAACCATGCAAATCCATGCTTATACCAAGAAATGGTAAGCCAGATCTGCACATGTGCAATGCTTTGCCAATGCCAGGCCAACATGCTGCCAATTGTGGTTCTCCCTGGCAGAGTTATACGGACAGCTTTGGAAAGATGCATTGTCCGTGACTGGCCTCACCATCTATTATTTGCCTTGGCTTCTTTACTGCTCACCTTGAGCATTGTACAGAATTTGCCAACTAGGACGCAGAGACCTATTCTTGGCCTCAAAATGGCCAGAAAATCCTTGGTTTCTACTATTGCTTTCACTAGCAGGGAAACATCCTGGCAGTGCATAAAAGTAGTCCAGGACACTGCACAGCTTTTAATGGAGGCTATTCCCCCAAATGTTTGAGCATCTTATAAACTGGATTTGCTGCCAATTTCAAAAAATACAATTTTTTTCTTCAAGCACTCTTAGATAGCAAGTCCCCATATATGCTAAAGTATCTCTATGAAGGCTCAAATGTTTATTATGACCTCCATCCACTACCCACTACAGTTCTTTAAGAGACTTAAAGAACCCCCCCAAAAAATATCACTTCATTAAAATGTGTTGGGGAATTGCATGCTCTGGTGATAAGCTTGCCTTGGAGGTTTTAGTGGCCAGGTAATCTCGGGTGACCTTTTGGTTGAACCCAGGATCCATGCACAAGATCAAATCACCCAACATTATGGATCGCTTGATTGACCTTCCAGCTTTCCATGCAGGCAAAACTCCAGAGCACACACTGTGGTTTTATCTAGACTTGGCTGTGGCCATTCAGTCCTCAGGCCAACTGTTCATCTGCCATGGAAGAAACGATCGTTGACAAAGACTTCACCTTCACCACCTGCAGATGGGTCATGCCATTCCCTACTATGACATGCCACTCTGCAAGGAATGTCTCCTCCTCATGTGCATTATAAGTCTATGTTGCTGCAACATGCACATTTTCCACAATCAAAGGTAATATTGCCTCTCCCAATGGTGTGAAATCTTTCTGATTAGTCCTGAGGCAAGTCCTGTTCCTCATGACATTGTTGGCATTTGTGATTCTCACTGCCCCTGGCTGTTAGGAGAGGTGAAACAAAACACTTCTTCCATATGTAACTATGATCTATGATACAATGAAAAGGTTATTAGGAAACCTTTGTGCCTTTATAACAGTGATCTTTACTGCAAGTCCTGCGTTATACATCACTAAATGACTTTGCTGGAAGTTGTTTGCAAATGCACAAGAAGAGTAACCAGGTGAATCTCACTGCAGTTACCTGGAGTTCATAGAGCCACACTTAAGTATGAAACTAGAAAGCCCTACATTCATTCAAGAGGAAAGTCAAGGAATCAGAAATGAAGTTGGTGTTTGAAGACAAAGAAATATGAAGGTCAAAAGATAACTCACCTTTTTCCCTTCCGTTCCTCATGTTCACCTCCTCGTCTTCCAAACCATCATCAACTGTAAAGTTTTGAATAATAAGCCAAGCGAAAAAGGGGTTATAGTATCACAGAATATCAAGGTTTCAAGGTCTTTATAATGTAATATAATCAATACATCACAAACAGTGCAATACCTGAGTGGAGCTCTTTAACCAACGATGACATGGTATTCGTGATTGAGTCCGCAGCTACCAAAAGATCATTACGGAGATTTCTAGGTACACCTGAAACAGACAAGGGGTTTTTGTTTTAATTGACTTTTCATACAGTTTCCACATAACAGTGGTTTCCAAGGTCCTTGCACTTGGTCATTTGTGTGTTTCACGTGTCAGGGATGTCTCACCCTGAGAGAAGGCATCCAGTACATCGTCACTGACACCGGCCAGGCAGTCCTGTGGTGTGTGAGTAGGTGTGGAGCCGGCGGAGGTGGAGCGGATGGGCATGGGCATGGTGCAACTGGCACTGTGGCTGGGTGAGGAATGGGGTGAGCCCCCTGTCTGAGCCTGTAGCAGAGAAACTGGGTTAAGCTGCCAGCAAGGGAACAGGAAGCAGATCTCACTCTGGATGAGTAGCAACCTGACTCCTCATAGACACACACCAGTCCTTTCAAAGCTCTAGCCAACACACAGACGATATTATCAGCGCTAACGCACCTACAGACATATGATCTACATTAAACCTCAAGCCTGCTCCGGTGGTATATGTTCTCAGCACACCTTATTTGGCCTCACGCTCACAGAGAACCATGTGTGTGCCATTAGAAGTGCAGGCAAATGGAGAGGTAGATGAAGAAAAGGGGCACTGTGTTTCATGGACTGGTGCAGGGCCCAGGGGCCGTGGCACACAGCCAGGCAGCAGATGGCCAGCCAGACTGCAGTCACATTAGAAGCGAGGTGGTTAGCTCACATGAAAGGCAAGCACGTCTCTGATATTTGGCAGGGATATGCATGGGTCAGCTTGCCCTATGCCAAGCAAGGAAATAAAGCTAGGGGACCAAGCTTAAACTTCATATTGTCTTATAGCTAAAAGCACACCTGTGAAGATGGTCTGCTTTACTTATAACAGACTTGCTAAGCCTGCTTAAACATAAGAGGATAATCTTGCATTGATTAGCACACGCAGGGCTGCTGCATATGAACGTTGTCTGAATTTGTCTAGTCACAGAAAAGAAAGTAAACGTAAGCTGCTTGATTACATAATCTGAGTTATACTTTGAATGTTGATTCTGTAAAATGCCAGCTCTTTACACTTTATACATGTTAATGCACAATGCTGTGGAAGTACAACAAACTCTTTGAACTAGCAATCATAAAAGAGACTGAAGTCAGGAACACTTACGCCCTTCTGCTCTTCATCCTGTCAGCATCAGAAAAAGGGAGCAGTGAGAGAATACAGATACATGAATGAGAGAGAGAGAGAGACAGAGAGAGTGAGAGAGAGAGAGAGAGAGAGAGAGAAAGGTTAGAAGAATGAAAGAACAGCCAATAGACCATGGTGTACTCTAATAAAGACTTATTTACAGAAAGTGAAAAAGAGCAGCACTTCTAAAACAACTTATACCTTTAGCAGTCTCATGAGCCCTTCCAACTGGACCATCAACTCTCTCCTACTTTCCTGTAGAGCGGACATGCGCTTTTCCAGCTCATCTTTTCTGTGCCTGAATAACAATACACACAATGCATGAAATGCATAATTGAATAATAATTTGTTATTCTAAGTATATGAAGAATCTCGTCCCCTTTTAATGGGCCACAGAGCAGTTGTTTTCTAAAGAAACTACAGTGTGCTTTCCCAAAACTACAGTCAAGGTATACAGGAACATGACTGAAGAACCAGTTTTATGACTCCTAGACACCCTCTGGTGTCTGGAAATGGTACTTTAGTTGAAATGCGGTCATGTTTTAAAGCGTGGCTTAGTGGTTAGCGCTGTTGCCTCACAGCAAGGAGGTCCTGGGTTCGAATAGGCAGGGGCTTTTCTGTGTGGAGATGGCATGTTCTCCCCACACTTTCCACCCACAGTCCAAAAACACATACATTAGGTTGATTGGTAATTCTAAATTGTCTGTGAGTGTGTGTGGTTGTCTGTCTATATGTGGCCCTGTCATGGACAGGCAACCTGTCCAGGGTGCACCCCTGCCTTTCGCCCAATGTGTGCTGGGATAGGCTCCAGCAGATCCCTGTGACCCTAATTAGGAATAAAGCGGGTATAGACGATAGATGGATGTTTTAAAGCACATTCCGTCTCAGAAAGTCTTATCAAGTCATATTCATATCTTGATCAAGTCTTGAAATGCAGAATACTGTGAATGTGTACATGTTGGATACCTGTAGCTGTAAATGTGTGTGTGTGTACCGGAGCAGTCGTAATTCCGCCAGGAGAGTGGGGTTCTGTTGAGCTTTCTCTGGTGTGGGCTGAGAGGCTTGCTCATGTTCCAGACGCAGCCGCTGGATTTCCTGAAGGATCTCCCTGTTTCCCCAAATCATACAATTAATAATATATAACACACACAATACCATAAAATTAAATGCAAACTACAGGGGGGTCTGAAAAGTCAGGAATCAATGGGAATATGATGAGCAAATATATTGCACTTGAATATATGGAGCAAAAAAAACACATAATTAAATATATGTAGGATTAATCTCATTGGCTCCGGACTTTTAAGATGCCCTGTAAATGAAAATGAATATCAGTAATGCAGTTTAGTGATTCTAGGTTTTACTCATTTTAAATTAGCATTTATTTTTCCCTAGACCCCCACTACATGTTAAATAAAGGTCAAAATTCATTAAAGTTTATTCATGGTACAATTCTAAGCCAATATAAGTCACCTGTTTTTGTTCTCGAGCTCAGCAATGAGTTGCCTCTGTTGCTTGTTGGCATCGAAGTTGAAGCTCAGGTCGCTAGGAGGGCATTGCTGTGAAACAATGATTAAGAGTAAAAACTAGGGGCACATTTAACCAAGCCATTAAATCAACATGCTGCTACAGAGGTAATGATATCACACGGGCAAAAATGGCAGAGCGGGCACATGAGTTCAAACATCAGTGGAATAAATGTGCCTGATGTGTTATTTATTCTCAATTCCCGCACCGCTGGGAGTGCTAGGAAATGGCCCATTATTGCAGGTGGTACATATTGCAGAGGATAGAGATATTACATCCAGGTTGTATGTGTGTGTGTGTGTGTGTGTATTTATGCATACTCACTGTAGAATTGCTGGCTTCAGCTGCCAGACGAGCAGCATAGCGGGCAATAAGACGGTGCTCCTCATCCAGCCTGCTGGGACTCTCCAGAGTGGTGCTGTCCAGAGAGAACAGGATGCCAAGTATGCACTTAGTGAACTACACTTTATCAATGGACTCTTAGAAAAAAGGGTACTAAACTGTTGGCATCTTTTGTACCTTTAATATGTATCTTTAACTTGGAAATATCAATATTATGTATCTTTAAGATTTAACCTTTTTTTGCCAGTATGCTGGCGAGCCATTCTGCTGGTGGAATGGAAATCGACTTATGGTACATTTTCAATCAGTATAAGGAAATGAATTATTTAATGGCCGCAAGTCTGATATAAAACGAGTCAGAACACTGTTGGCTTTCAGTGTGAGATGTTTTTACCTCGGTTGGGGTAACCTTACACAGAAGTGGTAGAAGATAACACCTTTAAATTCTGAATGCTTATGAACAAGAACTGGAGGCATCTCAGAGAGCAGAAATGGGATTGATATAAAAATTAACTTTAAATTTGTGTGAAAAAATGGAACTTTTCTAGAACATATTTCTCCTATTAGACTAGGTAAAAAATACTTATGAAAAACTATAAATCCCCTGAGTGTCAAATTTTATATGAGCCATTAACCATATATAGGAATATGGGCACAACCGAAACAGAAGGAAATTCCATGATAAAAAGAGATGCTGTAATTCCCTTTTAAAATAAAGCTTTAAAGTTGCACTGTATGCACATTTTTTTAGGTAAAAGATACATACTAAAGGGGCAAAAAGTGTACACTGGAGGATACCACTGCCAGAACCAGGAACATTACACTACATAAAAAACACACAAACAAAAAAGCTCAGCATGGACAATCACACACATTGAAACACTCAGGACCATCTCACATAGCTTTGGAAAAGAAAAAAGTTTCATCTGTTTGGAGAAACTTGAAATCAGAGACGGCTCCAAATAAAAACCCTTTAGGAAACTAAGAACCCTTAACTATCTAAAGAACATTTGAGAAACCCTCGTGTAGCATTGTTAGTTCACAAACACCAGATAGGGAGGCTTGTGGGTTTGTTTTTTGTTCCTTCTTTCACTCCTTTATTATGACGTTAATCTTTTAATAGGGTCCTGATCTACTGTCACATCAATCGCTACAGAGATATCCCACAGATATCTCTAGGAGCAATAAGATCATATTACATTTTTACATTCTATATTTTTATATTTTTCATAATACCTTTCTTTTTCCCTCTGTACAGATCGTGTCAGACTGTATTGCATCATTACAGTAAGGTGCATTATGGCGCATGTCTCATGCTATAAGATTTGGCATATGACAGGAACAGATGATGGAGCATATGCTTCCCCTTCTCATTAAATGACCTCCAATGAGTCAACAGGGAGAGTGTATATGAATGTGAATGTTACAGGCCAGGAGCCTTTGCCCTAATAAACACCATAAACAAGTACAAGACAAGCTATTCCTTTCACAAATAGCTTTATGGAAAGCTGAACCACTGTGTCAGTCAACTGAATCCTGTCAGGGTGATCTGTCTGATCTTCCTGCTTTCACATACTTCACGGTTGGTTCATTAAAAATGCTACGGTGTGCCAAGAGCCTCTCAGAGACACATGGTATTTATGATGCCTCCTCCGAGTGCAAGCTGGAGGAAGATGTGTCGGAATTCTGTTAATGCTACATTGAGCTACATTGCAGGAATAAAGACACATCCTGCAAAGACTTTAATAGATATTAAAGTATAATTACAGATTTACAATTCTTAACATTTGCCTCTTTTGACCCAACTAAATAATTAATTAAATCATATTTAATCCAATTGCAAATCGTATCTGTGAGTAATGACCCAATATTTCAAGGCTGCACATGGTGCAGTGCCAAAACAGTGTGGCCTATAATTGCATCTGCAGCAGCTGGTCAATATCACTTAACACTGAATTAAAAAACTCATCTGGTACAAACGAATGCGGTTATTTACTCGTTGACAGCATGGCTACGCATGACCCAGCTGACAATAAATTGCGGGCAGCGTCATTTGCCCTTGAGAGCCTTCTGAGTGTTAGGGAGGATGGAAGAGGGTGAGCATGCAGCATCAGCACAAAGGCTCACTTTCCCGTCCGTGCGTCTGGCTTTGACACCTCCTGCACAAGGCCAAACTATTACATGCGTTATTACAGACATGGGCATACAGAGATATAGAGAGAAATGCACTCTTTTCACCGGTAAACTTTTTCTGAACGCTATGGACTTTGCCAGTACATAGACGTTTTCTTTAGAACAGTAAAAGACATTTTTCTTTATTTTCTTTATTCCTGGAAAACAGCAAAAGTACATCCATTATACTGTAAGGGTTTACTGTTTACACTAGAGGTTGTCAGCTGGTGGAATGTTGCACGGATGCCAACCCAGCAAAGTATTTTAGTAGATTGAACTGCAAAACATACTACAGCAAAGCCGATATAAAAAAAAAACTGGCCATTGTTCTGTGACCCAAGTCTTCTAAACATGCACCATTGTGGTTTCTGTAGCAAATCCTCTGCTGTGGCTCAGCCAGTCACATGCATTTCAATCACAAGCAGCTCACCGAGAAATGGAAGAATTTCCTCATACTTTTGTAGAAAGAAAAATAGAAAGAAAGAAGAAAAATGTCGATAAAAACAGACTGTTTTGGCAGTAGGTGTTATTCTCTCTTCTCTCATCTGTAAATAATTATCTAATGATTAAGGAGTAAACAGTAACTGCTGTCATTCATCTAGGTTGCTTATCTTGACCTTTGTAAGAAAAGAATTTTATGAAACCAGACCTTCTTTAGTTCAATACCTTGTCTATTTTTAAGTTAGCTATATCCTAGCATATGTCAGACATCATCAATCATAGCAGGCCCTTCCCAAACACAATCACGTCAGAGTATCGAAAAGCTGTCATGACGTCCCTACAACCTTCAGTCAGGCTGAAAGGAAGCATTATATTTTTGGCATGCTCCACTGAGCAGCAGCGTAACCGTAATTTGGTGGAAAATAATTGTACATTCCTCTACCACTTGCCCTCTGGCCCAGACCGCTGCCAGCAGCTGACCTCACACTTACCCAAACAGAGCGTGACTCAGAAGGCTGCAGCATTGAGTCTAAAAGCATCAGAGTGTAGGATCGGAGTCCCGAGCGGAGCTGGCAGTGTGCTGTGACACACATCCCTTATGCACAAACTCACTCACGGTAATGCGTAACACTTCTTATTGCGCAAAGTTAACAAATTGATTATTTCCTTAACCAGACTTTAACCAAAGATCTTTTGCAGTGAAAATCTCATGTCGTCTGAAGTGTTTATCCGTGCCACCCCTCCTCCAAACCCTCTCCCACTGCCTCAGTCCATGCCAAGCTATTTATAGCCCTGCTTACATATGAGCAGCTTCTGCCTTCTTCAGGCACTGTGCATCACATCTGGTCCATTCAGGCTTTTTGCAGTCATGACACTTCATATTCTAAGGCATTTCACTACAGCACTCCTGGAATAGTAGTACTAACGAAAATATATAAATATACAACATTCACAGAAGCTGTGATAGGGTGTGGAGTCACAGATAAGAAAGGGATAATCCTTATATCCAGTGATGGAGGTTTCTGAATTATGTGTCTATAATGCAATACAATATCCTCCACCTATATTCCACCTCATAAGTATCAGTTATTAACATTTTATATACCATTTCGTCTCATATTACCATTTATGCCATTTGACATCCAGCCAGCATAAAAGAGATTGTATGTTGTGGGACGAGGGACAGGAAAGCGCTGAATCACACACCCCGATTAACCCTATTCCTGAGATAAGCTTCTCATCCTGAGTGCTTTTATCTCCATTATCACATGAAAAGATCCCAGCCTTAAAAATGCACAGGGATCTAGAAAGCTGAGTCAATTTCTCCCTTCAGTGCTTCAGCTCATCTGCCTTAGGTGGGCAAACATATATAGCTTAGCAGCAAATCAAACGGAGAAAATCCAAGACATTTATCACTCACTTGCTCTTAACATACTACAAAGCAAGCTACTTTTAAGACTATAACAGACTGACAACAGAGTGGCTTAAACAGGACAGCATGCAGACGTAAACCTGTGTCATGTGCTTACCTGGTGGTGGGCGTGGGGGCCCCAGAGGACACAAGAACTGTATCGTTCATGTTGTTGGACACTGGCTTCAGCTGACTGCAAAATTATAAAGTTCAAGTCAAGCATGGCCACAGACCTGGAGCTGCCAACCTGTCTCCTATCAGCAGCCTACCTGGGTGTGTGTGTGTGCGTGTGTGTGTGTGTGTGTGTGTGTGTGTGTGTGGGGCACACAAGCAGAAAACACCAACTGCAAGCTTTCAGAGGAGGAGCCGTCAAAGTGCTCTGTACTGCTCTGGAACAAGCCTCTTGTACAGGCATCTTCACTGTAATTGCTTTCAATACAGTGACATTTTCATTTAATGCTATTTGCCCAAAACTAATTAACAGTTAACAAGGAGAAAAAGGAGTCTGTAGGAATTCTAATTAGAGCTGGAGTTTGAAAAAATGGAAAAAAAAGAGCAGGGAGGAGAGAGAGAGAGAGAGAGAGAGAGAGAGAGAGAGGCAGAGGTGACATTGCAGAAAGTGAGGATAAACTGTATTATGGACTGGACCCAAATGCTTGTCAGACCTCACACACACACACACACACACACACACACAAGAGCAAGCTTCTCAGCCCTTCTGACCACACTATCTACATTGCACCCTCTCTTAATATGACTTTTCTTCTTCTCACAGGTGAGCTCTACAGGCACCACATTTCCTGTTTAAAATATTAAGTTAAAAAAAGAAAAACACACACAAAAAAACATTATATTATTATATATATATATATAAACACAAACAGTAAACCTCTTTCCTTTGCATATTCCAGCTTTCCTTATATTATATAGCATACATATATATATTCTTTTCCTTGCATATTCCAGCTTGTTAGAAAATTAGGGCACAGGGTCAGCTATGATACAGCTCCCTTGGTGCAGAGAGGGTTGCTCCACGGGCCAACAGTGGCAGCTTGGCACTGCTGGGGCATCAACTCCTGACCTTCTGAGCAGCGACCCAGTGCCTTAATTACTGAAAGTGAGACGCTGCTGCCCTAAGCAATCACTGCCACCAATGTCACCTTGACTGTCACTCCGAACTTCTCTCTGACACTTTCCTCAGCTCAAGCTGTGCTTTTGCTTCAGGCTTGCGTTCCCCTCATATAAGCTTCTATCTTTCACCAACCCACATGTGTGTTCACTCTGTTTTATACAAGACAGTATAAAGGGAAATCCAAAACCTCAAAACAATTGACCCCTGCCTTAAATTGTCTTCTAATGTGCTGTTTTTCAAGACACAAGTAAACAAAACAAACACTTTCTCTTTATGTAAAGGTCACTAAAGACTCTTTTTTTCTCTCATTTTTCATTATCAATTTAAATGTTTGTTTTTTTTTTTCCTGAGAGGATAAAACGCATTAGCAAAATAAACACAATACTTCAACGTCTAAGAAGAAAGAAAGTGCCATGACTTGATTTAAGTAGCTGGCAAGGTCTCAGGAGCGTAAATTAGAACAGAAGACAATGTAGGTACCTTCAGTAACAATCACAACTCACCAACGATTTAATGTTATTACACTGTTCAAGACCATACTCAATCACCAAGAGCAAAAAAAATTCACAAAGATCAAAACTGACAAATATGTTTGTATGGACTAACTCACCTTGCGTAGCGTACGGAGCACCTGTTTGTTTGACTCTGAGACACATCCAGAGGCCAGCTGCCTCTTCTGTCCTGCCCTCCGCTCAACTGAACTAGCATCTGAATGCACAACATTGCTGCTGTCTCCAAGGAAACCCGGCAGTCACATGACCCTGTGACGATCCAGATGCACGCTTTCTCGCTTACTTTCTCTCTCTCTCTCTCTCTCTCTCTCTCTCTTTCTCTCTCTCAACCCAACACTCTACGCATCTATCTGTCTTTCCCGTTTTCTCTGCCCGATTCATGTATTATGAATACAAATGCATATGCTTGCACACACACACACACACACACACACCAATGCTGCATAAATCATACAGATACAGGTCAAAAGCTTCAGTTATTGCTCACACCAAACATCCGAATGAGGGGAAAAATATGATGTTAGTGACTTTGACATAATGTGGCATGGATGCTGGTCCCAGACAGGCTGGTGTACGTGTTTTCAACATGTCCTGAGATTTTTAAACACAACTGCCTTTAGAGTTGAAAGAGAATGGTGCAGAGAACAGAAGATTGCTCAAGCTGACAGCTGAAAGATATTCAAATAAGCACTCTGTACTATTCTGGTGAGCAGAAAAGCATAACAGGATGCACAAGACGTTTTATTGATGATGAGCTGATGAGCTACAACAGCATAAGACCACATCGAGTTGCACTCCTGTCGGGCAAGAACAGGTATCTGAGGCTGCAGTGGGCACAGACTCACCCAACCTGAGCAGTTACATTGGTAGTAACATTTTCCCAAATTAGAAACTTTTTTTTTTTACTCATTTTACTCGATTTACCATTTCCCACTCTCTGGCTAAATCGCCCAGATGCTAAGACAGCATATGGTTCCTCTGAGACACGTGCAGTCTGCTACTGCATCTTTCTGAACTGCTGCTCCACAGGACAGGCATTCAGTCTTGCAGTCTCCTGATGATAAAGTGAATGCATTTCTATTGCGCACCCTTGACTAAGAAGTAAAAACGCACCCTGTCTATAATGTGAAATCTTTTCCCCAAAGTTGTGTGTAGTGTGACACCATGCTGTATGAAAAAGCTCCCACGGTGCCTCATTAAAGTTCATGTTTTCATTGTCCAACAGGGCCATGATGTGATCAATGACACTGTTCCACAGAGCTGAAAGACTCGTTCCACTGTGTACAATTACATGCATCTGTCTCCTAAGATAGATGATTGTTTATCAATCCAGCACATATCTGAGTTGCTATATTCAAATATTCCATGCAGGTTGAACAAAACCTCATCACTCATATATACTTTTATGTCTTTTAAATCCTGCAAGATGTCTGCCCTTAGTAAAGGGCAAGCCAAAATGATTCTCACATTTTTTATGAGGTCATATCCACAATATCAAGTGATGTTTCTGTTCGCTGGTGGATAATTATAGTGAAGCGAGTGCTGCCTGATAGAGATGGAGAAATATGGAGCGGAAACGTCCTCATCAAAATAAAGATCAATGAGAAGTGTGTTCGGCATTTCACCTCTGCGCTCGGGCTCACATTAGTACATGTGGTGTGGAACTCAGCATCATCTCTCAAATCATAAACACTGATTTCATAAAAAAAAAAAAAAATCTAATTTTGGTGCATTAGTTTAAAGGAAATAGAATTTTCAAGATTTTTGGCCCAAGCAAAGTCCTTAAATACTATATATGTATATACAATTTAAATGATATTTTATTTACAAGTAACAATCCACTTTATTTAGCAGAAGCAGTGTGCTGCTATTCATAGAGATTCATTCATATTCAGTCAAATTTTTTTGTCCTGGACAGGGTCATGGTGGATCCAGAGCCTTTCCCAGAAATAATGAGCATGAAGCTGGAATACACTTGGGATGAGATGACAGTCCTGCGCAGGACACTGTGAGCAGACACAGTCATATCTTAGGGCAGTGTAGTGTAGCTTGAACTACTGGCATGTTTTTTTTAGAGGTACAAGGAACTGAAGAACCCAGAGGAAACACACATTGGCAGCAGCTTGGGCTCAGGATTAAACCGGGACCCTGGAGTGGTGAGAACACTACCCACTGCACCACCAGACACATTATAGCAATAATGTTTTTCTACTGTGGAGGTAATATCCGATGCCATTAAAATTAAAATGGCCAGTAATAACATCAGAGGGAAAAACAGCTGTGTGTGTGTTTTATTAAACAGTACTAATATTCCATTTCAAGCTGTGAACAGAGGTAGTAAGGCTGTCTTGTGAAAATCTGAAAGAAAAACTGATCTCTCTCTCTACTATACACAATCACCTGTCAAACCACCGCTCCACAAACCTGACATCCATAACTCATTTATGCCACTCCAAATAACAAGCACCAACATTAATCAGTTGAGACGTGCACTGCACCCACGCCCTTTTCTTTTTTTTTTGGATGAGATTTGCTGGCCGGATTCTGTCTGATGGCTGAGTCAGAAGGCAGTCATGACAGTGCGATAATGAAGATCATGTTGTCCTGAGGTCAATAGCAACACTGTGTGAAAGCGCAACAGGAAGTGAGACGTGTTTACACTGACGTAGCCGTTCCCCGAGGTGCTACAGATGGCCATTATGGAGTGAGTGAACAAGGGAAGAATTAAAATCATACCATCAATTCCAACTTCTTCTGCCTTTAGGTATATAAATACAGATTCAGAGACGTTGAAGCAATGACTATGGAATAGAATTTCTCAGAATGAATCAAAATCTGAGTCTTATAGCTCATAAATTGCAAAGATGAAAAGATATTCATCAAGCACATTCTAAGCTAAGTATGTTTACAGAATTAAGGATCAGATAACGTTTGTATCACTTACAGGAGCTTCGCTGCACCAGTGTATGTCTTGTATTTTATTGGGTTCTGTGTTTCACTTAGCTTGACATCCCACCTTAAATCTGATTTTAAGAGCAATCCTGAATGGACAAAGATCTTTCATTTTTCTTCACTTGCTGTTCACTCACTGACAGGATGAGCTCTGCGGCAAAAACAAAAAATAAACAAACAAAAAAAAGCAAACACTTTATTTCCTCGACCTGCCTGACCTGATGTGATGTCAGCCTGGCAAATCCCCAATGAAAAATTCCACCATAAGCTTCAATTTAATCAGAAATTAAACAAAAGAACTGCAGACACATATTAATGCACTCCAGATTAGTCTTCTGCAATGCAGACTTTACATTATTACATGATGCAGCCAGAAAACAGATGAATATGAGCCACACTTTCTTATAACTCAAGCTGGGTAGTGTTCACTATAGAGTTTATTTTTAATTAGAAAAATTGTCTAAAACTTTAAACACTGTCAGTTCCTGCACTATATGTAATAAGGAAATGTACAGCGATTCACTTGCAGCTGATATTCCAACATGAAGCTGAAATATTTCTTTGGTATTTGTTATGCCCTGTGATGACATGAAGCCACTGAGAAAAGACACATCTGGCAATATTTGGATGCTGAAGGCAGCAGTATGGGGGTGTGAGGTGTGCATGGGGACTAAAGGTCTTGGAAGCATGCATTTTTCACTTTCATGCAGGTGGGAAAGAGCAGCCAGATCACGTGCAGGACAAAAGGAGGTAATAAGCTGCTGCTACTAATAACATCAAGTATAACTGCATTAAAAGCCTTACATGTTACATGTTATTGACACTGTTCATTTTACCAGATGGAGCTTTGGATTTAGTAAATATAATGTGGAAATACCCTTAGTGACCATTAGATTATTATAAACATACACTGCCACTGTTATCTTATGAAACTCATTTCAAACATCTTTCCCGCAAATGTCAATGTGGTAAAATTCGGCCTTTTAAACTCTGTGGGCATTTTACTGATGCTGGAGCTTTGCCAGAGCTTTTAGCTCTGGAAAAAAATAAGAGACCACTGCAAAATAATCAGTTTCTTATGTTTTTTTTTCTTCCAGGTGCATGTATTGGTGAGATGAACAGTTTTGTTTCATTTTTTGTGAACTGCTGACAATATTTCTCCTAAATTCAAAATATAACTATTGATATTTCGAGTGTATATTTAAAGGAAATGACAACACATCAAAATAACCCAAGATCATGCAGTATTTGCAGAGCTTTAATAACTCAAATAAAACAAAATGCAAATAATTTGTAAACAAATTGTGTTCATGCTTTGGCTAAATAACATTAGGAAATCAGTATTTGGTGGAATAACCCCGATTTGCGTGTGTTTTGTCATGGTCTCCACCAGTTTTTCACATTACTGTTGGGTAACTTTATACCACTCTTTTTGCAAAAAAGCAAACAGCTCAGAAACAGCTCAGAAACAGCTTGATGGTTTGTGACCATCCATCTTCCCCTTGATGACATTCCAGAGGTTTTCAGTAGGGTTCAAATCTGGAGATTGGGCAGTGGTCTCTTATTTTCTCTTATTTTATATATATATATATATATATATATATATATATATAGAGAGAGAGAGAGAGAGAGAGAGAGAGAGACACATGGATATCCAGATAATATAATTAGCCAGAAACCACATTTGTAATATCTATTATACAGTGCTGTTTTATAGCCTGTTTTATAGTCAGTAAATCAAACAAGAGCCATGAGCAGCAGTGCCCTTAATAATTCCCTCTCTGATAAATTACCAAAATATGGTTTCATATTTATTTTATGTACAGTGTTTTTCCTCCCAGCCTTTTCCTGAATGACATTTATTCCTGTGACGGATTTTGTTGATCAACAGTCACTCTGAATTTCGAAAATTAACTCAGAAGATAACAGAAGCAGAAACGAATGTAAATAGACTCAGTACTTGATTTAGCATTGTGTTCCTTCACTACTCTGCAGGTCTAACATTTCTGTCACTGAACATCTAGAGAATATGTAGAGATTTTTTGAGATGTACAGTATTGAGTACATTTAATTACTAAGTGTTGATTATATACAAACCTCCTGAGATATGACATGATCAGTGCAATTTTCATCTCTGCTCAAGCTGTAAAAAGTTAAATATATACTCAAAAACCATTGATAGTACAGTTTATACCTGACTATTTATATGGTTGTTTATGGTAATTTACTGTACAAATGTAGCCTGGAAAAAATGTTTATTGCTGTGCAGTCTCTTCAGTGGTCTCAGAGTTTCAATTCAGAATAATGAAAAAATGTAACACCTGCTGTTTACACTTTAAACCCTAAAATAAATAGATTTTATTTTATAGCTATAAGTATTTTTAAGGTATTTGTTTAATGATTAATGACACATTTTAGTTGTGTTAATGTAATGAAATTAGTTACCGTTATATGTACGTAAATAATGACATAAGATCTTGTCCAACAGAAGACCACTTTCTTGAAGAAATAACACAAGATCTTACTTTTTATATCTGCAGTAAACTGAGCAACAAATACAGCGCATTTTAAATAGCCTATATTTTTAGGTATTGTTTGTAACCAAAATGATCCATGCAATGTTAATTTAAAAAAAAAAAAACAACAGCATTTATATACAGTTCATGTGTCGGTCTATGAACCTCTTCTCTATGGTGTAGCATGTAGCCATGATAAATAGTCTGATGCTTCATGTATTATTTCTAACATACTAGTAGCAGCAGCTATCAGCCTTCTGGGTTAAAATTTCAATAATATTATTCGCTGTGTAAATACACTATGTTGCCAAAAGTTTTGGGACACCCCTCCAAATCATTGAATTCAGGCTTTGGTTTTCAGAGGCTTAGATTGGCCCCTAAAGAGTTCCTTTCAGACTTGAAAACCATTGATTTGGAGGGGTGTCCCAAAACTTTTGGCAATATAATATATGCACCGGGGTGGCTTAGTTGTTAGCCAGGTCACCTCATACCTCCAGCGTCCTGGGTTTGAGTCTTGCTCCTGCTCACTTTGTGCTTGGTGGGTTTCCTCCCACAGTCCAAAGACATGCTACTAGGCTGATTGGTGTCTTTAAATTGCCTGTATCCTGCCTTGATGCCTGATGACGCCTGAGATAGGCACAGGCTCCCCGTGACCCAAGGATAGATCGGATAAGCGGTACAGACAATGAAATGAAATGAAATATCCGCAACGGTTTTAAGTCGACTTCAGCTCTAAAGTGAGTTCAGACGCCCTCTAGTGGACAGATCAGACCACTGGGTCAACTCAACAACAGAGAAGCCACCAACCGTGTACATGATGGAATGGGATGTGCTTGAGATTTGCATGTGTGATCTTCTGACTACTATTGCATTAGAACACAGTTTGCAGAGTTTTTACATTTTAGCAAGTATCTAGACCTCCAGAAGCTGGATCAGGTAAAGCTCTGCTGAGCAGTGGGTCTCTAGGCCTTATTAGGCGTTATTTTTACCCATCACTGCATTACAGTACTTGCATACATACAGAAATCAAGTACTTGATAGCTTCATAATTTTAAGACTTAAATCTGTATAGATGGGCCAGTGACCACTATGCAAATGTTTGTACTACTCAACAGAAGACATCTGTGATCTGTAGATAATTTATCGTACAACATTAACGAAGCTTGTAAAACATGTCAAAATTTCAGTATGACACAGAGAGAGAAAAATGATGCCATGACATTTTCAATTATGGCTGTTTGAAGCCTATTCATGGGGAACCCGAAGGCTAATAACTATCCTTCACATCATTCCACAAGTCCTGGGCTAACACGTAAGCACTCCTACTTTCGTTGCACATACATTTGTGATATACTGTATAGCTGCCACAGCAACCAGATCCACTGGAGATCCAAAACCCATGGGAACTGAGCCCATTAGTGTGACACTTTTCATATGGTTTTAGTTCTTTGCTTTTTCGCTTCTTCAACTGTATTCATGAAAAGTTGTTAAATGAAACTCCTCAAGACCAACCGGGTGTTCTGGTTTGGTATAAGGGTGCAGAATATTGCCGTCCCAGAAAGACTATCACATTCTAGTACTTACGTAGGGTGTGCAAGGTCCTGTGGTCTCTCGGATGCCTCTGGGTACACAGGGTGTGGGGGTTCTCCTATTGGCACACACCCCAGAGACTTACTGATGGCGTGGCTCAGCTTCTTGGCTGGGGATTTCTGTGAAAGGCACAGACACAAAGACAAAGCTAGACACACTGATGCTGTCTGAATACCAATTACACTCCTTGACCCAGTCATGAAAAGCTATAGAGAGAAGGAATTGTTCCTACTGGAAAGTAATAAAGGGAAGTTTGGGAAGTATTAAATGTTCTTCTCAGAAGAAATCTGTTCTAGTCTAGGACAAGGGTTTCATCATGTTAGTCAGTTATGTTTATGAAAATGATTCATCAGGACCCTGGACTGACAGGAAGGAATTTTTTTCTACTCTTCAATTTCCAGAAGAGATTGAACATCTTAATAAAAACTCATTTGCTTAAATACACAGAGACGAATGACGTTCTAGAGGAAGCTTGACTGGATTCACTCTGCGTCAGAAATGCAACTGTGCTACAGCACAAACCTGTACTGTATTATTATAGCTTATTTTACTAGTGCTATCTTTAAGCAGCAGCTGTATTTTTTGGGTAAAGAAACGAATATGTTATAGACAGCCTTGGGGGGTGGGGCTCTGCATACCCACGAGGAGTGCTCCTTCATCTGGTGCTGGTTGCTATGGGGACCGTTGGCATGGCCGCGCCAGAAGCAGTTCTGGCAAAGCTGGTAGCCGTGGCACTGCTGACATCTGTAGCGGAAACCCATCATGCTCTCGCTCCGGCAGTAGGAGCATTCCACTGGATGGAAGACTGAGAGAGAGAGAGAGAGAGAGAGAGAGAGAGAGAGAGAGAAAGAAAGAAAGAAAGAAAGAAAGAAAGAAAGAAAGAAAGAAAGAAAGAAAGAAAGAAAGAAAGAAAGAAAGAAAGAAAGAAAGAAAGAAAGGGAATGTACATGAACAAGTCAGATCTCTCACTCATATCATAGCACTGATAAGAGCAATACTATCTTATGTATTGTGTTTCACTACAAAAGCAGGCATGTAGCTGAAAACCCAGTCTTTTTCACAAGATAGAATAGAGTTGTTTTTATCAGTTTTTTGTTCACAAATATAACAAATACCATATGGTTTTTTTTAGCTCAGTAACTACAATTCTACACATCTGGGATAAAATTTTGCTACTGCGGTCCTTTCAATGGCATTTCAAAGCCTGTATGATTTATCTGTAAGATTTTCATTTAATAATGATGAAGAACAATTAAACCTTCAATACTCATACTAGTTAATATTGAATAAATTAATTCAGCATTACGTTTTAGTCAAATACATGAAAGCATTTTATGAGGTTTATGTCAGTTCATATATCAGCATGAATTTATTTTATTGTATAAGACAGTGTTTAGGTCAGGGTACACAACTAACCCAATGAAGCTAGACCACAGGCTGTATTTGTGTCTATTATGTCTTCATTCCAAATAATGTATTTGTATTCGATTACATCCCTAAAATGTAGCACGTACCATTCTCTACATTGGCCAGTCGGTGCATGAGAGGTAGCCAGACGAGGCACTGTGGGGGAGGATCAGCCATCATAATATCCAAGAAGGTGTTCAATAATATCTTCTTCTGGCAAAACAAAGGTAAGACACTTAAAGCCAGTTGTAAGATGAAACACCGGTATAGAAGCTTTTTCAGTTTGGGAATATTAAAGGTGCTGTGCAAGAGAGACCCTCACCTGCTGAGGGAAACATGTTCTCACTGAGTGCTCCGTGTAACCGAATGACGGACCCTCGAACACAGCCGTCGGCAGCTTCAGGACCTCCCGGAGAAACTGGTCAAACTTTGCAAACGCCATCGTCCCACTGGAGTCTGATATCTGAGAAAAAATATCTGAGAAGATAGAACAGAGGAATCCGTCACTGTTTATAGAACACGTTTTGGGATTTTATAAAACCCAGTTTGACCGAACAGCACCACAAGGTGTTCGATAAATGAAACTACATGAAGCACTACCCTAAATGCCATAATAATAAATGGACAAAAACTAAAGGAATAAATACACTCAAATTTGACTGATTGATTTTTATAGTTCTAGACTAGTCTATGAAAGTATGTTTCTGAGTTAATGTACATATTTTTTCATTTCTACAAAAAAGTAATTTTTATAAAATTACACAAGAGGGCAGCAAACGTTCACTAGCAGGCTGGTAATGCTGGAATAAATAATGATAGGAATACAAAGTTATAAATTTCATGCAAAAATTAAACAATTCCAGTTTTGCAAATGACGCTAAACAGAATGTGGAAATTACATAATTCTTATAAATACACAGAATTGGATATTATAAATATTACTCTACAATAACACCATAAATTGACTTTACAGTACTTACATCGTAATTTATCGACAATTTTTCCTCCACACATGGTTGCCAGCATCGACTTCATGGCAAAAACTGTGAGCTTTCCATGGCCTTCACTGCAACACAAACACACGCTTTACAGAGCTGTGACAGTCTTCAGGGATGGTTAAGAATAGCCTTGAATTACAACAAATGGAGAACTGTTATTCATTTAGTCCAGGGCTAGAGTTCAATCTGTTATGAAAGCTTGTCTTACAAAATATGCAACCTTTTTTTCCACATTAGTAAAATAATCAACCAACTGAAGACAATGTACAGTGTGAGAGATGCACTGAACACAGATTCATTTCCTGACGCTAAATGTACTCCACAAGCGTCCTTAACACTTAGATATTAAAGCATGGCATGAGCAACATGTACATTGATACCCTTTAAGATTAGGATGGGTAAAATGACCTTAAGCATTGTACCAAACTTTGAATAGAATGTTCCCAAACTTTCATAAGAGTTTGTGAATAATCTAAAATGCGTTGACAAGCTCAACATTTATTGTCATCTATGTGGGACCAAAGTGACGTGTATACACACACACACATTTATTTACTTCCTGCATTCTCACAGGACCTTAAGCAAATAGTGTCTTCTTCTTTCGGCTTTTCCCTTCAGGGGTCGCCACAGCGAATCACCTCTCTCCACCTATCCCTATCTTCTGCATCCTCAACACTTACACCCACTAGCTTCATATCCTCATTTATTACATCCATATACCTCCTCTTTGGCCTTCCTCTTTGCCTTCTGCCTGGCAGCTCCATGTCCAACATTCTCCTACCAATATACTTATATTATATAATATAATCTGGCCTCCCTAACTTTGTCCCCCAAATGTCCAACATGAGCTGTCCCTCTGATAAACTCGATCCTAATCCTGTCCAACCTTGTCACTCCCAAAGAGAACCTCAACATCTTCAGCTTTCAGAAATTCCTGCATAGGATCAAACCAATAAAAATCAATAGTTTATCTGTTGTACCTTTAGTATGAACTATTATTACTTTTTTTCTTATTTCAACAGATACTATAGGTGCACTAATGGTCCGATTATGTGACTAAGTCTATGTTAAAATGTTTATTATATCCAGTTTCTTTTCTACTAAGAGGATAAAACTTGTACCCTTGATGGTATCACCATAGCAACAAGGAACAGTTTGTTACCTTTAAATTGAGAGTAACATATGATGTTAACTCTAACTCCATTTGAACTTTAAGATTAAAAACTTTAAGATTATGTGTGAAATCTGCAATGCTTTGTAGTTGAGGCCTTAATACATCTTAAGGTCTAGCTGAGTTGCCACATGCCAGCTCGCACCTGTCGTAGGTGGCCACCATGAAGTTGAGCAGCAGGCCAATGGACTGCTCTACATTGATCTGGTGGGTGGTAGGTAGACGCTTGTTCAGCTGGTAGAAGATGGAGGAGAGGATGGTCTCCATCCGTGACACGTTGATCTCTGCGTTGTGGTCCAGAGTACTGAGCCCGTTGTCACGAAACGCCTCGATCATGTTCCACACATCCACCAGATGAACTGGAAGAGGAGAAGGCAGAGAAGAAAGCTGAGGAGACAATGTGTCTTTGATGGTTAACAGTAAGGTTTGTTGTGAACGATACAATAAGACTATTAGAGAAACAAACAAGAAATAATGGCACACGCCTAAAACAACTTACGATTGCATCTTTTCTGAACAAACCGTAGCTTGCATGCTGTCCGATAGGTTGACAGGCGGATAACATCAAAGTTCTGGGCTCCTGGTAACAGCAAAGGGAATCATGATTAATTATGAATCAGTTCTTTAAGTAGGTCTTTACAGATTTGAAATAGATTTGCTGACATGTATCACATTTAAAAGCTAGCACTGCATTTCATTCATTCATTCATTTTTATTTGGACTATTTTTGGCACATTTACTCACTGGATGCTTTATTAGGAATACCTGGTCACCTGCATATCTCTTGACCAGTTTCTCCTTGATGTTATGCATCATGCTGCTGCCACCTGATTGGCTGGCTAGATAATTATCCATCCAACAGTCAGCCATTAAGATGGCAGCAGAATAATGCATAACGGATTTAGTTAATGAGATGTTTCTGCTCACAACAGTTGTAAAAGGTTGTTATTTGAGTAACCGCAGTCATCCTCTCAGCTCAAACTAACCAGCTGAGGAGAGACTCCATTCTCTTCTGATCTCTCACTCATCGTTGAGGCACTTCAGCCTGAGGAACTGCCGCTCGCTGGAAGTTTTTGTCCCACACTATTCTGAATTAAATTGACAAACTTAAATCGGTCTGTCTAGAATCAACAATTATGTGACTGTCAATTATTTCATACATTGCGATGCTTGCACATGATTGGCTGATGGGATAAATGCATGATCTCTGGTATAGGTGTTCCTATTAGTAGACAGTGAGTATATATTTTACATATTCCTATGATTTCTGACATATTGACATTTGACATATTCCTATGACATTCCTACAGACTTACAGCTCTGAGAATATATATATATATATATATATATATATATATATATATATATATATATATATGTATATTCACAGTATCTAAGTATGAAAGTATGTGGCATTATATAAACAAGGACTGTATAAACGAGTGTTAACCTACTCATTTCCATGAAGAGCTGTCTCTTCTCCACTGTGACCTTGCCACTCTTGCTGGCCTCCTCAATCATTCTAAACAACACAAACACACAATGACTCTTAACATCTTTTCTTTCATCATATGCCTTCTAATGTGAAGTCATGATTCTCTAAAATGAATTGCGTAGAAAGAAACACTACATTTTGCTGAGTATTGAATTTCTCTATCTAAAGCATTTCTGTTTTTCAGGTAAATATTTAAGTAATACTTTCCATAAAATCAGTGCCAACAGTGGCATACAGATGTTCTGAAATACGTTTTAATGCTAAACTTGAGCAAGTTTAGCATTAAAAGTCAAAATTCAAAGACAAACTAAAGCTAACATACAGCATGTTATGTGTCATAATAAAGCGTAAATAAATGTGTGAAGTAAATAATTCACCTGTCAGTTGGGCTGAATCTCAGCTAAAAGGAAGCAAAATCGGGAAGTTCCTGTAACAGAAGAAAAAAACAAAAACAACAACAATAACAACCATTTAGACCGTTAGCTAAGGATATACGTTACATATATGGCCGTCTGGTCTCAATAAAAAATGCGATTATAATAAGGCCTTTGTTAAAATCACTTACACTTTTTTTGTGCTGGTTTTCACAAAAGAGCACTTTAACTCCTATAATAATGTGCAAATAATGAGTCTGTATACAACCACTATCTGCAAAGGCAGCATCATCTGCTATAATGATACAAAGGCTGCCAAAATGACTCTTTAATGATAGGCAGGAAGCATAGTGCCGAGTCTGCAGTCCGTGTAAAAGCCAGAAGTTATAGATTGCTGTGGGAAAAAGCTCTTTTGAAGTATCTTTGGCCTGTTTGAGGTTCAATTTTGTAAATACCTTTTAGTTGCTCTGATCCCAAGCTCGGGAAATTCAAAACGTCAAAAGCTTTAGTACTTTTTACAACAACTTTAAAAGGCATTTGTTTAAGCAGGATCAGTTATTGGGTCCAGATTTACAATAATCACTCTAACTACAGACGTTTCCCCATTAGTTTCTCTATAGTTACTGAATATTGTTAGCAGCTGCTAAAAAAGTTTCGTTAGAATATAATTGAATAATAAGCTGGGACTGTTTGGTGATTTCATAAATATGTTTTAAATAACCACTTCATCCTGTTCAGGGTTCTGGAGAATCCTGGGAACTGTAAGCAGTACACCCAGAATGGGATGGCAGTTTACACACACACACACACACACACACACACACACAAACAGGTAGCCAATTCATCTATTTGTCATTCTCCTGGAAGGTCGGAGGAAACCAGAGAACCCTGAGGAGATGGACCAGGACATTATTATCGATTCATGTTCAGTATATGCTTTATTCTGGTCAGGGTTACGTGTGAGTTTGAATCCCATGACCACCAAGCTGCCCCTACTGGGCCCTAGTGGGGTAAATGAGATGATGATTGAAGATGGAGATGATGTTTAAGTTAATGTTGAAGATGATGACATTGTTGATGATGATGTTGAAGTTAATGTTGAAGATGGAGATGATGAGTATGATAATGTTAAAGATGGAGATGTTGATGTTGATGTTGATGATGTTGAAGTGAATGTTGAAGATGGAGATGATGATGATGTTGAAGTGAATGTTGAAGATGGAGATGATGATGATGATGCTGAAGTGAATGTTGAAGATGGAGATGATGATGATGATGATGATGATGCTGAAGTGAATGTTGAAGATGGAGATGATGATGATGATGATGTTCAAGTGAATGTTGAAGATGGAGATGATGATGCTGATGCTGAAGTGAATGTTGAAGATGGAGTTGATGATGCTGAAGTGAATGTTGAAGATGGAGATGGAGATGATGACGATGATGATGATGTTGAAGTGAATGTTGAAGATGGAGAAGATGATGACAATGATGATGATTATTATTATTATTATTATTATTATTATTATTATTATTATTATTATTATTACTGATATTAGCAAATGCATTCTAGTTTGAAGGAGCAGTGTGCTGGTGTTCATTGAGCCACTCCACTCTCAGGCGCAGCGAATAGGAGCTCTGCCTCACACCATTATGTCATACGCATCGTTTGCTGAGTGTGAATTACACACTGAGATCATTACTGCATAACGCCTTGTGCATGATAATAATTCATTGCGCCCTCATAACGCGATCATGTAGTGCTGGAGCTTGTAAATGAAACGCTGTCCACGATGAAAAATGACAAAAAAAAAGAAAAGTAATGAAAATAAAGAAAAATAAAATTCGAATGAAACAACCGCACCTCGATCCGCGGCAATGACATCGCGCTTTGACGTGAGCCAACGTGAGCGCGCGGCCGAAATCGTGGCTGAGGAGAGACTCCATCCACTCGGCAAAAACAAAAAGCTCTCGGTGTGAGCCATGACAGCGTGAAAACACGCACAATTCCCCACGGTTACGTGGACACGTCAGTTTGCGGCTGTGTGACAAATTCCGCTCTCTTTGATCTTATTTACTCAAAACAAAGCGGGCGCGAGCGCAGCGGGTTACACCGTCCGTACATTTTAATGCGCGAGTCATATAGAGCGTCATAGAGCATTATACAGGATGAGATCATTACAGCATTAGAGACTCGGCCTCTCGAAACAGCCGTTTGCAAATCATCTTACCAGCAGGAAATCACGCAGGTTGCGCTACCATCATCAGCATCTGAGCAGAGGGATAAACGCTCTCGGCTTGGGGAGATGAAAATGCGCTCTTGACATGTCACAGGATCGGCTCCGCTTATTTAACACCGCTTCATCATACTCCAGCGTTGGGTCGGCATTTCGCTGCCGTGCTGCTCTCCGTCATGATGCGTGTGTCGTGGTTAGCGCTCCGTTTGATTCAGTGTGTTAACGAACTGCAGTAGTGAGAAGTCGCCCACTGAGTGAGAGCAGCTCGGCGCTTACAGCAGTACCTCTAAGGACCAGCAGAGGGCAGCAGAGCGACACACACACACACACACACACACACACACACACACACACACAGCCACTGCCAACCTGAGCAAGATTCACACTTTTATTCCTTCAAAACCTTACTATGGTTTTTCTACAGGTATTATATATGTTATGTATCTGAATAAAGATTATTTGTATTTCTACCACAGCGCTGCTGAAGTTAACAGTGCTGATTAACAGCTATGACAGCAGTTCCGGCTTCAAGGCCAAGCACTGGTTTATATTGATGTATTACACCACAGCGCGGTTCGTATGCTCGAATCTGATTGGTCAGGAGGTGTGTATTATATTCGTATAACAGCAAAAGTAGTCCCGGCTGTAAAATGAACGTTAATATTAATGCGCTTGTTTTAATATATGTTTTTTTTTTTTTAAATAACAACTCTTACCTGGGACTTGGACAGTGGACTCTAAATAAACAAAGATAAACTAAGACTAATAATAAACAGATTTAAAAGTGTGATGTTTAACAAAGCAATTCTTATAATAGCTGATGTGGTGACATTTTGTAAGGAGACCTTTATTTAACATGTATGGTGTGTGTGTGTTAGAGAGGGGGGGGGGAAGGGGAGAAAGGAACTAACTTGTCTCTCAGACAATCCAAAACATTAAATCTAACTATAAACGATTAAAATGTGCAATGTGTCACTCATTAATAAACTAAACATTGCAGTTGTTGGCTAATTGCTGTGGTATGTGCAGAATATCATGTTCCAGACTGCTGTTTTACAAAAATTATATACTGAGAGGAGGAGTAGCAGCACTGCGCTGAGTTATTTGTGTATATCAGACCGATCTGTCATATATTACTTAGTTCCAAATACATTATCATTTCTACCGTAACAACTCATTGACAGGGATTTGTAATGGTGCATGATCTGCATAACCTCAGTCTAATAATAAATAGATTAAAGGAAGTGCTTGCATATAATTGCTGATACAGCCAAACTTTCTGTAAGAAGACTTTTGTTTAACATTTAAGAAAGGTGTCAGCTGTTTGGAAAGTGTATGGTTTAGAGAGAGTGTCACTGAGGAAGAGACAGGAGTCAGAGCTGGAAGATGGTTTGGAAAAGTTCAGAGGACAGAGAGTGAGTATATCGGTAGGAGAATGTTGGACATGGAGCTGACAGGCAGGAGGAAAAGAGGAAGGCCAAAGAGGAGGTATATGGATGTAAAAAATGAGGATATGAAGCTTGTGGGTGCAATGTTGAAGATGCAGAAGATAGGGATAGGTGGAGAGAGATGATTCACTGTGGCCACCCCTGAAGGGGAAAGCCGAACGAAGAAGAAGAAGAAGAAAAAGTCGTCAGCAGTTTGGAAAGGTTAATACGTTTCCCATCACGTGAGAGCCTTTAAGACAGAGGACATTACATCTTTTGATATTTTTCTTCTGCTTTTTTTTTGTCTTTTCAACCTCAAGTGTGAGGCTAGTGAGATAACGACTGGTTTATAACTGGGATAATATACACAGTATAATATAAACACAGGAATGTGCTTCCAAAGCATGAGGTGTTGTTTAGTAATATCATTAAATTCACAAAATAACAGGAAAAAAACACTTCGGAACATGGTGTTATAGGAAAATAATCCAGTTTGAGGTGTAGCGGCTCCCTAATTTCACATTAGGTTGCATCACACCACTGCATCATAAATGATTCTCCTATAACAGCATGCCTTCTTGTGTTTTATTTCATTCAAACTATACTATCTGTGCCAGTCTTGTGACGGCATCATAATTCTAAACAGCTGCAAAAAAAAGTGAAAATGGAAAAAAAAAAAACAGACAAAAACACTGTTCACTTCATGTATTTTATTCTTATTATTCATAGATAAAACACACTTTTACTTACAAGTGATTATTACAGTTATGTATATTACATTCACTTTTTATTTTACATAGCACTGTAGAATATTAAAACAAACAAACAAAAAAACCAACACGTTAAAACGAGGCACAATCCACTGGGTTTTATGATTGCCACAATTATGATAAAAGATTGCATTTGATGTCACAGATTGCATGAAGAATAAAATCCCTAAGAAGAAGGTGCCATTGTTTTTTTACTTATTTTTTTTAAATACGTCATTTTATGACCCTTATTGACATTATTTAAGTTCAGCTGTACGGATGTACAGATGAAGAGGTGTGTCTGAAAAAATACAGATACAGAGAGATGTTTTATTTTGGCTAAAGAAAAATACAATAATTTTTATTAGTACTGATAAAGAAAAAAAAGAAAAAGAAATCCATATTGCTCATTTAATGTATACCAAAGTATCACAATCATATACCGATATCAGCATCTACAATTTACCTTAGATAAAATGTGTTCATTTAAAATTCCCAACACCAAAAATAGATATATCAGAGGAACAGAAAAGAATTAGCACAGTTACTTTATGTCTCTGTTTTGTGTGTATGTGTATATATATATATATATATATATATATATATATATATATATATATATATATATATATATGTGTGTGTGTGTAAATCCACACATTGTATACTATACTGCATATATCAGTACAACCAGATCAGGTACAATTACCGACTTGCACAACAACCATCAAAATCACCTGAAAAAGACATTCACACTCAAAAGACACTCCATACAGCTAGTTCTACGCATACACCACAAGCACACATGACACCGTGCAGCTCACACGTACATATAAATACAGGAAGAATAAGAGAGGGAAACATCCTCAGTTAGGATTGTGTGATTGTGATTTCTAAGGAAAACTGTAATGATGCCAGCTAATGCCACACAAAGTTATTTTCATTTCAGAAGAATCTGCTTGAGTAGTACATAAACGTATTCCAGGTAAGACTAAATCACATAAAATAGATTCATGGGAATTCTGGTACAAACAAAAATGGGTATAAAGTGTTTATGTACACCCTGGAAGGAGGCGTTACAAAACGGGACAGCAAATATAAAGAAGACATAGTAAATACCCTGTTTCTTTAAATGTTATCTAAAATTGATTGTAAATATTCTTTCTTTTTTATATTAAAATATATTAATTAAAATATATTACTTTTCAAAGCTACACAGACATTACAAACAAAATTTGCTTATTATCTGATTATCTCATTTCCACAAATTGACTTTGGTATATTACCAACAACAAAAAAAAAAAATCTTTTCAAAATGTCAGGCAGAAATTTCACAAACATGACTGATAATAACAGGTGGATAACATGCACAATTTCCTGTACATGTTATGCATATTCATTTACTACAAACATATCAGAAGGTACCTGTTTATCTGAATAGGGAGCATCCAGTATTATACACTGCAATAAAATGAGATTTGCAAGTGAAAATATTCTGATTATACACAAATGCATCTAGTATTTTTGATCAAGTAGTCCTGTTCTCTCGGGTAATTCCGCTCAGTCTATTTAGAAAGAAGCAAAAGTATCTACTAATAGAATAAAAAGAAAAGGACGCTTGAAATGAAAATAGGCTTAAAATGTGGTTAATATTTGTATATTTAGTTGGTCATGATAGTATAAGAGGAAACACTAGATCAGTTCGATTATATTCATGATATTGTCACTTGCTAAGACATCATTTTTGCGGTGTAGTGTGATTCACCTTAAGAAATGTGTCAGATAAAAGTCATAAAAAGTGGATAAAATCTCAAAAAAGCGCATATTTATTTACATTAAAAAAAACAAGTAATTTCACACATTGGCTTATTTCAATCAACATTAAGTTTTTTTTTTTTTTTAAAAAACAACAATTTGTGAATTTCTTGATTGTGTTTTAAAGAATATCTACAATCTTGGAACTTGGTTGTCAGTTCACATTCCTCACTGGTAAACAACATGTGAGTGTTTAGACAAATAGTGAAATGACAAAGACCTGGGTTTGCTCCTGAGAGGGAACGTTAGATTATTTCATTGAGAAGTGCTTTAGCTCCCATCATAATCGACTTACTCACGACATACTACACAGCGAGCAGTCTGTTCAAGTTACTGTTTTCTTCTTTGATACAAAAGTGCAGCCCTAAAAAGACGATAGATTAGATATAAGGGATTTTGTTTCTCTCTTCAATTTAGATGATTTAGATCATTCTTGTAATAAATATAACAAATGTACAAATTATTGCCACTTTTATTAACCAAAATAATCCAGTCCTTTATATTCCATGATATACCAAAGAAGGGATTGTAGATTAGTGCTAGATTGTGGTATTTAGTCCCTTCTGCTCCATAAATAACTTCGTATTTATATCTACCACTGATGCTACTCACATCGAAGAGTACCACTTTTTAGCCTAGACATAAGGCAAGTCATTAAAAATCATAAAAAATTTTTTTTTGTTCACAGTAATTCTCTAGATTAATTGGTACTTTAGCTGTTTGGATCTTGAGTTACTAAGGCTTATAATATTCAACAAAAAAATTGCTTTGCTGAATAAAGTACATATTATTATTATTGTTATTAGTGATCCAACAAGCTGCACAGTATTAAAAAATAGATGATTTAAAAGGAAGCAAGAAAAAGAAAGGTATGGTCATGATATTCAGGTATACAAAAATAGTAGCATACCATTGCTTTCATTTCAGAAAGAAAGAAAGAAAGAAAGAAAGAAAGAAAGAAAGAAAGACAGAAAGAAAGACAGAAAGACAGAAAGAAAGAAAGAAAGAAAGAAAGAAAGAAAGAAAGAAAGAAAGAAAGAAAGACAAAACAAAGAACATGACCAGCGTTTATATATTGCCACTATTCAAGAGGTCTTGCATCTAGAACAAGGTGCTCAGTTTTCAGTACATGAACTGAGAGGAAGTTTTACATTGCACAAATTATGTACATGTACATACTGAATGTCTGGAAAGCCAGAGGTCAACAGCATTAGAGCCATATGAACACAGTGAGAAGTTCACTGTTCACTTGAACAGCTTCGCACTTACTTGCTTGATAGATTAACTTTACAATCACCTTTTGTCCTCATCATCGTACCACCAAGCAGGAGACACAGAGTTTGGAGGGTCCAATGCAGTCATCATGACAGAAGGCCCCACATCCCTTGCACATGATCATGGCCTTTAGCCGACAGTAGCATTTCGATTGGACGTCCTCCATTCCAGAAGCTTCGATGAAGGCTTGCTCAGGTGAGGTCTGGCCCTTACCCTGATCGAGAAGGTGACCTGCAGGTATGGCAGTGACAGTCACGGAAAATGACATCATCCCCTCGCTGGTGTTCTCATTACTGCATGTAACTGTAGGAGAGGCACCGGAGTCGGTGATGCTATGATTTATTGAGCGAGGCATGGACATGCTGATAGTGCCTCCATAGAAAGTACCCGTCATGGTTTCTTGTCCATCCTGTGACCTCTGTGACTGGAAGGACATTACTTGTGGCTTACAGTCACCCGAATGATGAGGCCCTGAGATACCCTGTTTATTGATGTCAAGGTTCAATCTTGGAGATATTTCTTTGGTTCTTGTAGAAGTGCCACCTTGTTCTTTATTGGACGAACAACTCAGTGACTGAGACTCTAACTTTATTTGAGGGCAGTGTTGATATCCTGGTGCATCATCTGGTTTTGTGATGTGAAATCCTTGCTGTTCGACTTTAATCCCAGGATGGTTGGCATGCCCCTTTGAAGAAGAGTGACAATCTTCTTTAAGTTCTACCCCATCTTTCTCTTCTCCTTCCACATTTTCTTTCTTTAGGTTGGCCAGATGAGGTCGTTTGCTGCTCTCAGACCCTCTGCCATATGTGGAGATGTTCAGGAGATAGTGTCCTGTCATGGCAGGTTTGGACACCCTCTTTCGTCCAATGAAGCCTAGTCTGAACCTCGGTCGGTCATTAGAGCTCTCTGGATAGCCGAGCAGACAGGGCTCGAATTGTGATGGCTGAGAGATTCGGCCCTGCTGACTTCTGTGCCTTAGGACATGGAGAATCTGCTCCTGGGTATTCTTGTCCAGCTTGTCAACACTGGTCCCAGGTCTGCCAGAATAATGCAGCAGTCTAGATTTGCTAACATCCTCTGCATCAACAGGTTTCTCCTTCCCCATCCCTGATGTCCTAACAGCCAGGTTCCCTTTATTGTATGCTACAACAGTCGCCGACTGCACACTTATCTTGGCAGGTGATTTTGGAAGAATCTTCTCCAGGGGAACTTCTTTACCTTGAAGGAGTTGAGCAACCAGCGGATTATTGGCAGGAATTGAGGAACTGGATTTGATCGCTGAGGTCCCTGGCAAAGGTGCCTCTTGTGCTTTCTGACTGTATGCCAGTATATGTGTAGGTGATATCTGCATTCCACCAACAGAAAGGAGAACACAATTCTCCTTCAGATGAGGATTTGTTGCATGTGGAGTGATCTGGGAAGCCAGAAAGGACCTGTTTTCTTTTGAAATAAATTGGTTTGCGCTAGAGCTTGGAACAAAACTAGGGTCCATCTGCCCAGTAGCACCTGAGGAAGGAGATGATTGTGAGAGTGCTCCTGTGCTTTCAGGGACAGGAGAGACAGAGCTCATTTTTCCTGGAGATACGGATTGGCTTCTACTGCTTGCTGGTGAAAACTCTTCTGACAAAGACTGGACTGGGGAAGGTGTGGAGGCACATCCAGATGAGCAAGGTCCTGAAGTGGATCCTCTTCTTGTTACACCTGCCGCCGCAGCCGCTGCAGCACGCTGTTCCCGAGCTAGCTTGGCTTTAGCTTTTATGTCAGCTAAAGTGCGTGCACCGGTGCATCCTGGGCGGATACTGGGTGGTGTCAAAGGATGAGGAGTCCTTGGAGACACTTGGCTTGGCGCTCCAGGGGCAGACCGGATTCGTGACACAGGGATCTAGAAACATTTAGAACCAGCTTCAGTGTCTAAAAGAAATGATATTCAAATGCAATAAAACATATGTTAATAAGAAATAAAAAATAAAGCCTTACTTTAAGAGGTGGCACTCTCTGTTGTGCAGTTACTGAAGCTGGTGTTGAGGGTGACCCATCTGTTGTTGTTAGGGGCGACCCTTCTGCAACCCGAGGTTTCTTCTCTGCTACATCTTGCTCACTGGAGAGTTTCCGCTTCAGTGACTCAGTGGTAACTTCAGATGCCCGTGACACAACCCCCTCTACCTTTATAGACTCACTCTCTATGCTATCCTTTTCTTTAGAGCTAGGTTCTTGAGGAGATGTTGGGCTACTAGTCTTGGTCTCTTGCCCCTTGTCATCAACACTCAACGGTAATGGTTCAACCACTTTCTCTGCAGGAGGTGTAGAGTCCTCCTGCATCACAGGCACAGTCTTTCTGTTTGACGCCTTATCAGAAGCTGAATGACTTTCTGTACCCGGCTCGGCACAGAAGGAGTCTGGTATTGGATGGCTTTTAGACATTGAGGTTTTAACTTCTCTGGATCTCAACTCCTTGTGGGAGACCTCAACAGTGTGGTCTGGTTTCTGTGCTTCTGTGCTAGATTCTGTCTTTCCGGGCCAGGGTGCATCTTTAGCTGGCAATGAAGTGCTTTCAGTCTTTGTCAGCTCTCTGGATTCCTCAAGGCTTAACCCAGACCTAGATTAAAAATGAGTATTGATATAAATTTTACACTCCTCTCACTCCACCATGCCCTTTGATCTCTGCTTTAACAAATGTACACCTAGTATAAAACATGTGCTTACTGCTCTCCATAGAAATTTTCAAAGAATTGCTCTTTCCAATGTTCCACTTTCTTCTCTTTCTCAATCTCTTGCCGCATCCTTAGTCTTAACTCTGGGGTGAATTCACCTGCAAACGCCACATAATGTGTTATAGTATGAATTGTATTAAGGTCATATTTTACAAAAAACTTAACTTAAGATTCTTTATGATCTATAAGTAATAACATACCTTCGGCTAGCCTCTCTTTCCAAGACTGTGCTGCAGATGTGAAAAACTCGTTGTTCAAAGCAGAATTAGTTACTCTCAGGAGCCCGTCCATGCATGACTGGAATACAGGGTGATACTAATCTGTCATTGCAATTAGAGTAATACTCTGTTTCATGCAATTTATTGAACTTTTATCATTTTTTATTTTTACCATCAACGAAAGCAATGATGATCCTCTTGGTTCACGTACCTGCTGGTCGATCTCTGGCAGTAGCTTCAGGAGTTTCTGCTGACACTCTGTGGGCAACATGGAAAATGTGTGTTTGTTGATTAAGGCCCGGAGATTAGTGTTGACCAGGATGGAATCAGGCGTCTCTACGTCAATCTCACACTTGGTTCGTCTCAACTGACCTAAGAAGGATGAGAAATGTCAGCGTACATGATACAGATAATGTAAAAAAAAAAAAAAAAAAAAAAAAAAAAAAAAAAAAAAATTACATTTGAAAAAATAAAAGTGAAAACACTTACGGGCGTTGAGCCGACTGGAACGCTGAGACATCTTCCTAGATCCAACAGCGTGACACACTTCTGCTTTGACAGAGGAGGAGGAGCTAGAGGTGGAGTTCTGGGGACTGGCAGGACAACGCTCTGACTGTTTTAGTTCCCAGCCTACAGGCAGAAGCATGGATTTAGACAATTTAAACAAATATTAAATTAACTTATTACTACAAGTAGTGATACAACAAACCCACGTGATTTGTGCAAATGTCATCTTCTAAGATCTATGCATTATATTTTATTTAAAAAAAAATACAGTGCTGTTAAAAAATGAGAGCATACCAGTTTTGGAGGATGCTGAATCAGCCATTTTTTTAACAGTTTTGAGTAGAAGTCGTGGGCTGGAGGCTGTGGGGATACCGCACTGACGGCGCTGATTCCTCTGCTGCTGCTGTTTCAGAGCCTTAAAATGCAGGAGGCAGTATTTTTTTTATCAACAATGCAGTTATGTCAATTCAATGATTCAAGGTTATTAAATGACATAGCTAACCAACTTTTTTCTGTATTACTTCATCCTTAAACGGCTAATGTTGTATTATCAAATTTGTATTTACTGTATTATTAATGAACTTATCAACATACATTAGCAGTCTTAAATGCATTTGATATGTGTAGTATGCTAATACAATAAACACTGCATACACGTGTATATATAACAACTAAACAAATCTGTGTACAGAAAGATAGAAGGAGTTTGCACCTGTTTAAGTGCTTTTTTGCTGTGTTTCTGCGAGGAAGAGATGAGTTTGCTGCTGGAGATTGAAGGAGAAGAGCAGCGAGACTGTGGGGAAGACGGCTGTGACTGCAGATTTGCTGGCCCTAAGACAAAACAAGAACGTTGCTTTCAACTTCTGCAAGTCTGCAGGCATGTGCACAAACATTCCCACACCTACTTTTCTTTCTCGCACGCTCTTAGAGTTAATTAAGGTCACTTCCACTCAAATGAACAATACTTCATCTGTAACAGATAATTATCTTGTGAAAGTGCTAAAGTATGGTTTTAGTTATTCATAATGTACATTGTGCTCTTATCAGTATTTTGCACCCTTCTGGAAAAGAAAAGCTAATGTACAATTCATTTGAACATCTGCCTAATAGTTTAGAAAAAAAGAGCCAGAAAATATAATGCTGATTAAGTAGCATTAAAGACTTTGTTTTATTCGTTTCTTTTCGAAAACTCTGCAACCACTTGTACATGATCCATTTATTCTGCTCTCAAAATGATTCAAAAAATCTATGCCACAGAAAAACTGAAAGACAATACTGAGAAGTTTCAAAAACTGAAAAACACGATTGCTATACTTCTGTTTGGATGATTATTTCCTGTTCTCTACAGCACTTGCTTCATCAAACGTTTCATACTAAATGCTATAAAGCTCGCACGCAGGTATTCCACTTACTGTATTTTGTGTAGCTGTCTCCAACTTTGAAAGAATGCATCGTTCAGTAAAATGTATAAACTCTTGCAGGATATACGGAGCTACATGCCCTTTTAGCTCAATAGCTCTATATAGTTCTGAAGTATATGAAGATGAGGAAGTGGGTGCTTTTTTTTTTTGCAGAAAAAAAAAAAACATTTCCTGTTTAAAGGCTGAGTTGATCTATTTGACTAATGGGAACATAAAGGGGAAAAACTCAGCTTAAATATCTCCTGTATGTATATATACACATACACTGCAATGTACTAACCACTATAAACTAATAACCACTACAATGAACTAAATATAAGATTTTACAATATAATTTTTCCTATTTTATGAGCAGGCAATTATGCTGATTTTTTAAAATAAATTCTTAAAATTAGTAAAATTATCCCCCAATAAAACAAGACCATTTCAATCTTGAAATCAATTTACAAAATATATAGGGTTATAGGGTTAAGGAGATCTTGTAATAAACAAATACTAGAAAAATGTGACAATATTTAAGACAATATTTTCACTCGCCAAGATGTCATTTTTTGGTAAGACAGTTATTTGTTCTGACAGACTTCTACCGAATATTAAACTCGGAGCACTTTTCCATTGCGTCAGAACCAGAAGTTGCACTGGAGAAGTGCATGTCAGCTCTAAACACACAGTAATTATGGAGAAGATCCAGTAACGGACAGAAAAGCAGAGTCTGGAAGAAAATGTCAAATAACATGCAATACACAGATGGTACTGGGAAAGCGAAACCATTGTTGCGTTCCTCTTACATCGCTTAATCTCTTCAGTGAAATGCAATCAGCAGTCAGGGAATTATATTATTAAGAATTCAATGCTGACTTTGCACAGAAGTGAATATAATTGCATTGTTTAACTGCATTTCAATTACACATATATTTGCACTAAAGCATTTAATCCTGAGTGACTTTTCAAAAACTCAGTTCACTAGGCCAGGAAGTAATATTTTAGTCTACAAAATATGTAGGGGTGGTAAAAAAAAGTGGTGCTTGTTTAAATAACAGATAAACAATGTGATATTCCAAGTGTTGTATAAAAGAGGTAGGTGTATAGTCTTTGTTTGAAGACAGACAAGTTTGAACAGCCAGGGGAGGTTCATGCCACCAACTGGGTGTCAGTAAGAACAAACATCATACAGGTCTTCCTTGAACCCTGGGAGATGGTGGATCCAGTTGAGTCCACCTAGAGGCTCAGAAGGAGCATAGTGCAGAGCAGGGTATGTTAAAGGCTTTAAAGGTAGGTAGGTACTGGACCTTTTAGACTTTGTTGGCCAAAAGTGTTACACATTAGGTACAAGCAGCTACAGGAAGCCTGTGGAGTGAGTGTAGCAATGTGGTGGTGTGGTAGTGCTACAGTGGAATACAAGTCAAACTGCACTCTTACACTGTACTCAGGGGCATAGCTGTAACCGTTTTCCAACCATAGAAAGGAACGTGGTATAGTTTGTATGTACTTGCATGCATGTTCCAAACATATTGGAACAGCAAGGCCATTTATTTATTTATTTATTGCATATACACTGAAGACATTTGGGTTTGAAGTCAAAAGATGAACATGAGACAATGGATCACAACTTCATTTTAATTTCATTTAGATGTGCTAAACTACTTATAACATGGCACTTTTTGTTTCAAACCATCCATTTTTCAAGTGATCAAAAATATAGGGACACATGAATGAGGTGTTTACTGTTGTCCAGGTCTGACCTGTTGACGTGAATGTCTAATCTTTGGGTTGAGCCATGCATATGGCATAGCCAATATAACAATGTGGAATGTAGCGAAAGACCAGACTACTGGAGTGAAAAAAAAAAGAATCTGCTCATGATTCAAAACATACAAGCTCATGGGTCAAGCGTGGTGGTGGTAGTGTCATGGCCTGTGCTTGCTTGGCTGTTTCGGGAACAGACTCAGTAATCTTCGGGAACAGACTCACTAATCTTTATTTATGACGTAAGCAGAACTCATGATGGTAGCATAAGTTTACAAAGGCAATTTACAGAACATGCATTCAGTCTAATTGGGACAGATTTTATCGTGTAATAAGACAATGACCCGAAACACACTTACAACACAACAAAGGACTTTATCAGGGCAAAAGTAGAAGGTTTTAGACTGGCCAAGTCAATCAGCAGACCTTAACCCACCTGAACAACATTTAACCTTGAGGGAGAAATTCCCCCAAAACAATCAACAACTAAGCAGTGGTGGAACAAACTTGGAAAAGCTCTACAAAAGAAGAATTCTTTAGTTTGGTGATGACAGTGTCACCAGTTTGATGCAGTTACCAGAAGCAAGTGATATGCAACTAAGTATTAAATACTGTAAGAATATCTCTTCTTATACTTTTGCTCACCTAAAAATTGGGTGGTCTGCCAGCAAAGGTGCCTTGTTGTTTAACACAGATGAAAAATATTGTGTGTTCTGCCAGCAAAGGTGCCTTGTTTAACACAGATGAAATTCTAAACAAAAAAAAAATGGCCTTGCTTTTCCAATACTTCCAGAAGGAACTGTGTTTTGGTTTCTTCTATTATTTTCAATCTGGCACAACTCATACCTACATATTGGCTTTGTTTAGCAGTCAACATGTCTATCATTTGTGCTAATTTGCATGAATTGTACAGTGAATAGAAATCATTAGTAAGATAAGACAATGATATACCTCTTCTCTTCCACCTGCCTCTATTTCCCTCTTTGCTGCTTCCACTGGTGTTGTTTTCTGTGTTCCGTGTATCAGACAAGCTATCACTGTTGTCTTCAGAACCCTCCTCTGATAGCTCCTTCACCACATCCGCAATGTCCTTCTGCTCAAACAGTGCATAGAGGCACACAAATGCATAAAATTCAGAGTCTTAATGAGTCACTGTGTTTCTCTTTAGATTAATCACAATTACAGAGTGTGAGTGCTACACGTAAACACTCATTACTGGCAATCATCCGCAGCAAACCCAATCAAGACAACAATGGCTTTGTTTTCAGTCTGACTCGTGCTTTGTCACTAGCTAATTGATGGGGTGGTGTGATGGCACAGTCACACGTACAACGAGCGATGAACATTGCACTAGCGGTTATGAAAGATCTGGTTAGGCATGTTTTGTTGTAATACATCTTCCTGTTTGGAACCGTCATAGTGAAGGATGTTGCATTTGTTCGTAGGTTTTGGTTTCAGTATTATAGCACAGTTACCTTCAGTGTATAGACTCCCATTCGACCAGGAACTTTGTAGAAAATCCCCTCCTCACCCCGGGAGTTTGTGTGGAGCATGGCATTGAGGCAGGCCAGGGGGGAAGTCCCACTGCATACAATAAGACAGAAAAGTGTAACACAGTGTATGTGCACATATAAATATATGCACATATATGTGCACTACAGAAAGTTTAATTAAAGTAGAATTCATTTGAAGGTCACAGCTTTAGTTCAATGAGCACACGCAAACAGCAAAAAAGAAAGTATAATTTTTAAGACCTAACATGCAAAAAATAATTTACCTATGACTGTACCGGTGTCTTCTTACACACTTAATATTAAAATATTCTTATGCACACAGAATAAAAACTTCATAATACAAAGCCATATATGAATTTCTGGAAATTGTTAATCTAATAATCATGACGCTTGTCCCATAATAGCAACTGTGAAGGTTATAATGTTCTCTTCAAACCATATTGATTTGCCGAGAAGTCTTGGCACTGAAGCTCAAGGCTGAGAGGCACAAAGTGGGATTGAAGGACAGGAGTGAAAAAACAACAAGCATAACACAAGAGCAAGAATAATCGTGACTCTGCCTCTAGTCACTGTAGTCACTGTCATGAAGAAGCACTAATATGAGAGCTACAGCCAGTGAGACTGCATTTTAGTGTTTTTTAAACACCATTTGCATGCTGTGTCAATTAGGGGATGTTAATAGCATGCAAACGCTGCTATATGGAAGTTAGTGTAAGAGAAAAGGTTGGGATAAACTCTCATATAATCTTACCTTCTGGAAGAGATAAGGATCATTGCAACAAAAAAGAAATGTATTAATTAGAAGCATGTGTGTGTGCACGCGTGAACTAAATGGATTTGGCCTAAAATGTGAATGAAATAAAACTAATATGAGACTGGGAGATGATATCCTCACCTTATTTCCTTGAGTCGTTCTCGCTGAATCACCTGCAGGATCTCTTTATGACTCATCGGTGTGTTTGGGTACTTCTCAAGCACCTGAGGAAAAAAAGGAGGAACCGAGCGAGTCAAAACAATGCAAACCTAACACAAGACAAGAGATATCAGCAAGGGTGGACAACACACTAACCCTGATATCTGAAGCAAGCAGATTATGTATCCAGTCTTACAGGTGTACAGTTTTTCATTTGCAGTTGTACAGCAGACTATCATGTTCAGTAGTCTTTTAATATAACTGATACATCTAGCAGGGACACCAGAGGGCACCCTCTCCTGAATTTTAAATACTTCCTTGTTGGTCATTTTTATTTTCTGCCTACACCATATATTAAGCACACAATATATATATATATATATATATATATATATATATATATATATATATATATATATATATATATATATATATATATATATATATATATATATACACACACCTGCTCCCCATTCACACCTGACACCTTGTAACACTAACGAGTCACATGACACAGAGGAGGGTAAATGGCTAATTGGGCCCAATTTGGACATTTCCACTTTTGTTGCCAACGGTTTAGACATTAATGGCTGTGTGTTGAGTTATTTTGAGGGGACAGCAAATTTACACTGTTATACAGGCTGTACACTCACTACTGTACATTGTAGCATAGTGTCATTTCTTCAGTGTTGTCACATGAAAAGATATAATTAAATAATTACAAAAATGTAAGGGGTGTACTCACTTATATATATATATATATATATATATATATATATATATATATACAGTGAGGGAAAAAATAATTTGATCCCCTGCTGATTTTGTACGTTTGCCCACTGACAAAGAAATGATCAGTCTGTAATTTTAATGGTAGGTGTATTTGAACAGTGAGAGGCAGAATAACAACAAAAAAATCCAGAAAAACGCATTTCAGAAAAGTTCTACATTGATTTGCATTTTAATGAGTGAAATAAGTATTTGACGCCTATCAATCAGAAAGATTTCTGGCTCCCAGGTGTCTTTTATACAGGTAAGGAGCTGAGATTACAGTAGGAGCACTCTCGGGGAGTGCTCTTAATCTCAGCCCGTTACCTGTATGAAAGACACCCTGTCCACAGAAGGAAGCAATCAATCAGATTCCAAACTCTCCATCATGGCCAAGACCAAAGAGCTGTCCATGGATGTCAGGGACAAGATTGTAGACCTACACAAGGCTGGAATGAGCTACAAGACCATCGCCAAGCAGCTTGGTGAGAAGGTGACAACAGTTGGTGCGATTATTCCCAAATGGAAGAAACACAAAAGGATTGTCAATCTTCCTCGGTCTGGGGCTCCATGAAAGATCTCACCTCATGGAGTTTCAATGATCATGAGAACGGCGAGGAATCAGCCCAGAATTACACTGGAGGACTTTGTCAATGATCTCAAGGCAGCTGGGACCAAAGTCACCAAGAAAACAATTGGTAACACACTACGCCATGAAAGACTGAAATCCAGTAGCGCCTGCAAGGTCCCCCTGCTAAAGAAAGCACATGTACAGGCTCATCTGAAGTTTGCCAGTGAACATCTGAATGATTCAGAGGAGAACTGGGTGAAAGTGTTGTGGTCAAATGAGACCAAAATCCAGCTCTTTGGCATCAACTCAACTCGCCGTGTTTGGAGGAGGAGGAATGCTGCTTATGACTCCAAGTACACCATCCCCAGGTGACAGGACAACTGCACCGCATCAAAAGGAAAATGGACGGGGCCATGTACTGTTAAATCTTGAGTGAGAACATCCTTCCCTCAGCCAGGGCACTGAAAATGGGTAGTGGATGGATATTCCAGCCTGACAATGACCCAAAACACACGGCCAAGGCAACAAAGGAGTGGTTCAAAAAGAAGCACATTAAGGTCCTGTAGTGGCCTAGCCAGTCTCTAGACCTTAATCCCATAGAAAAGGGAGGGAGCTGAAGGGTCAGCCACAAAACCTTAATGACTTGGAGAGGATCTGCAAAGAGGAGTGGACCCAAATTCCTTGAGATGTGAGATGTGTGCAAACCTGGTGGCCAACTACAAGAAATGTCTGACGTCTGTGATTGCCAACAAGGGTTTGCCACCAAGTACTAAGTCATGTTTTGCAAATGGGTCAAATACTTATTTCACTCAATAAAATGCAAATCAATGTACAACTTTTCTGAAATGCCTTTTTCTGGATTTTTTTGTTGTTATTCTGTCTCTCACTGTTCAGATAAACCTACCATTAAAATTACAGACTGAACATTTCTTTGTCAGTGGGCAAACGTACAAAATCAGAAGGGGATCAAATAATTTTTTCCCCTCACTGTATATATATATATATATATATATATATATATATATATATATATATATATATAGAGAGAGAGAGAGAGAGAGAGAGAGAGGGAGGGAGAGAGAGAGAGAGAGAGACACATTTGTAATGATGCAAGATGAATGCAAATACACAAGGGTTCGACAGAATCAAGTGAGTCTGAAACCAGACCGATGCTGGAATCGATCACACTGAGGTTCAAATCAAAGCAAACGTACCCAGTATTAAAATCATTGAATCTGAATTATGAAGTCTTGCAATTTGCTTGTCACTAATAAATACTGTGCAGATGTGTATCTGCTTGAGCTTTGTGTATGACCTGACCCTGCTTTTCTTCTTTCCACCACTTTGTATGGTTGTCTGGTATTTTTTTTCTGCCTTTATATCAGAGAGCTGATATGGTGTATGACCGGACGCTGTCCAGGGTTATTCCATTATTCCTCTTGCACATGGATCCTCACTGCTCTCTTGTGTCCTCTTTGTTACAATAACAGTCAGCAGCATTTTTTTTTTTTACTTTATTCATCCAGCAACCAGAGAAAGATTTTATAGGTCTTGGTGACAGAAAGCATCTCTGTTCTCTTTTAATATATTTTTACCTGACACCTCCTGGAAGCCCTGCCCCTTCTCTCCACACTCAGGATTTACTGGGCATCCTCATTACCTTGCTATCATGGTAAGACGGGGGCCAACCCATCACATCACACACGCACACACACACACACACTATGAACAATTTGGACTGAGGAAACTGGAGTACCTGTATAGGGAAAACATACAAACTCTGTACACAGGGCAAAGCTTAACCCCTAACCACTAAACCACCTTGCGCCACATTTTAAGTTCGCTAATAAGCAAAAAATATATCAATGTGTCCAACTTAGCTTATAGTAGATAAATACATATTTAAACTCTTTACTTTTTAGATCAGTTGTGAGTGATTCAAATGTTAATTGTGATTTTGAATAGTTGTAAACTGCAAGCGGGAAAAAAAATTGCAGGGACCTAAGATTGCAAAATAACAATGTCCCCTACAAGGTACATTATTATTTGCTTATTTTGCAATACATATGGTCATACATTAGTTTAAAAAAAAAAAAAAAAAAAAAAAAGCCTAGGTAAGTGGGCTACAGGTAAGGACAACATGGGACTGACCAGGCAAAGTGGAGCTTAGTAGCTTTTATTTTAGTAGCCTTTATTTGTCACATATATATTACTGCACAGTGAAATTCTTTTTTCTAATATCCCATCCTTGGAGGTTTTAGGTTCAGAGCGCAGGGTCAGCCTTGATCAAAGTCAAAGAAGCTTTATTGTCACTTCAACCATATATACACAGTGAAATGAAACAACGTTCCTCCTAGACAAGAGGTGCTACACATAACAAAGACAAAGTACAGGTGACGCAGACAAACAGAGCTAAACATAGAGATAAAGCTAAACTATACTTAAGGTACAATCTTTAGTAAAATAGACATGCAGCAAAAGTGACAAGACAAGAGTCTTGCCAGGCAAACAGGACATATAGACTGACTCTGTGCAAAAGAATGCACTGCCCCTGGAGAAGAGAGTGTTAAGGGCCCAATGGTGGCAGCTTGAATTTATGATTATCCACCCTTGGTCAACAATAAATCCACTGCTGAATTTCAGACTAGCATGTTCTTGTCCTTCATTTTATTTTTGCTTTAAGCTACTAAACAGACCCTTACTCCAAGTATCGCATGGGTGTTTTGAGATGTTTTACCATTGCTGCTTTGAGAACATACATTGATCAAGGATTATGGGCTGTTTCAGTGAAAATGCTACCTCACACCGAGACCTTTCACCGCTATGTACAATGTATGACCAATGTTCCTCTGTGGTTTGATTAATGCAAGCATCTCTGAACCGCATTTGCTTTCATTATGAGGTCAGGGACTGGAGCACTGCCGGTGTTTTTCTCGCCAGCTGTAACAGTGGGGTAGTGAGATTAGTAATACCCTGACTTCAGCCAAACATGATTCATTTCCTTTGTCTTAGACAAGGACTACTTTCTGAACATACAATAAGCTGTAGCACTGCTAGGTTGTAGGGCTACACAGAATGGTGAGGAACACCATAAATGTTTATAAGGCTCTCTGTGGAGAGATGTAATTAAATCAGGTCATCTTTGTGTCAACAATATCGTTGAAAAATCTTCCATTTAAAGGTGGGCTTTAAATGGACACCTTTAATTTGAAAGTAGACCTCTCTTTTATTTCATATCCACATTGACACGCACTTCTTAAAAAATGCCCCAATGACATGCATGTTAATCTTTATATATGAACATCTAATCTTCAAATGAGTCGATTTATTTTGAAATGAGTTTTTTGGCACTTTGGTCTATTTTTTTAGTTTTACTTTGATTAATGTTTTCCTACTCTACTCACAATGACCTTTGATTATCTGCTGACTGACACCAGTGGAATTACCCTCACGTCTCTAACAAAAGAGACCAATGCAGCAGCGTTTAGGTCTTTAGTCTGTCCAGCTCGTAATTCCTGACCTCTGAAAAAAAAACACCCTTGTAATTCCTACTCCAAAGGAATATAATGGTCTTCTCAATTCAGAGTGCCTCAGAGTTCAGCAAATCAGCATGGCAGCTGCCTACAGCATGGGCAAACAACGTGGCACTTTCTATTTGTAAATACAAACATTTGTTGTTGTTGTTTTTTGTTTATTATTCGCTATCAGTCAACATCCAGATACATTTCCTTGTTAAGTCTATGACATTGCTTATGCAGCTCACTTTAAGGAGGAACATCATATACATTTTTGTCTGACCTCAGAAATGACGAGTATGACCTTTAATCAAATGCAGCATATGCCTGTGACTGAAGGCCTGGTCACACTACAAGACTTTAACCGTCGGCAGATCGATTTGCTGTTCAGACTACATGACTTCACTGTACGTCTTTTTGTCCTTGTGGTGTTCACACTACGCGACGCTTCGTAAATGATCCACAAGAGGGGGTCACACACCACACGATCTGACATCAACTCTTGTCACTCAACACCGTCCCCAAACCACGTTTTGTCACGAAAACACACACGACAAGTGGATCCGGAAATGATGCGAGACTTTCGGTAGGGGTTTGTTTTGAAAATGGACGTCGGCAGGAGTCTCGCTCTAAATAAATGTTAATTTATTAAAATAAATGTTGTGTCCACACTATTTTTGAAGCCATGTTGCTGCTGCTGCTTTTCTTCCGGTGACCTCAACCTGTTGACTTGCTCTCTCATTGGCTGGAGGTCGTAGCTACAATTGACACCATGTGATGTCGAGTCGGCCGACCGTCCCAGATATTTAACATGCCAGATATCTGGATTTTGTCTTTGAGGTGTCAGTGACACATCAGCGAGCCTTTTTGATGCGTTGCTGAGTAGTTCACACATAAAGATTGCCGAGCGCTGATCACCCGCTGATTTTCCCACGATCACAGCCCGATCTGGCTTAAAATCCTGTAGTGTGAACTAGGCTTGAGTTGCCTCTGTCACCAATGACCAGTATAGAGATCAGCAATCTCTATTGTTTCCCAACAACCAATGACTGATCTCCTCTGTTACTCAGAGGCCAATCACTGATCTCCTCTGTTACTCAGTGGCCAATCACTGATCTCCTCTGTTACTCACTGACCAATCACTGATCTCCTCTGTTGCTCAGTGACCAATCACTGATCAGCTACACACTTCATTGTTCTTCTGAAACTCTATCGTTAGTAATCTTTACAAGCAATAAAACTGAGTTATTCCACCCATTGCTGTCTCTTTCATATCTATGTCCCAACTGCTTCTCTTTATCAAAGTTATAGTGCGATATAAATAATAGTATCTTGTCCTCTGAAAATCAGACTTCGACGATTCAACGAATATGCAAATTAGCCCATGACGTCTTCTGGCGAACTGTAGCGACCTTGTATTAACATGTATTAGCTACTTTCCCCTGAAAAGTTGCCCACGCTGATTGTGACTAGTAGCGTTTCTATATTACAGATGCCAAAATTAGTTAACGAAATTAGTTACTCTATTTAATTAAATAAATGAAATAGTCAGTTCTGGACCCTGGGAAATAAAAACCGTCATTATGTTCCGGTCAGAAACTGTTTGACACCTGGCTCTGGTTGGACAACTTTCACTAGTGCTTTCAACAAGGTGTCCAGCAGGTTAATCTTCCTAAACGACAAAAGCACTAGATTTAATAAAAAAACTAACTAAATCTCATTTCACAGCAGTACGAAAATTCACTTGTAAATCGCCTTAACCTCCACTTTACAACTCCAACATGACATGTTGCTAGCTGGCTAATTCCCTACAGGCTAATTCACAATAATCTATTAAAACGCGTCATGATCTAGCAGTAACAAAGACGCTCGAAATGAACGCAGTGCAACGCTGACGCTTTTTTTATTTTAAATATATCGATTAAAGTGCTATATTTTAACTAGCAAGTCGAATTAGTAGTATTATATATGCTGTATATATAGTCAGCCTCTGGCTAGCTTAGCTTAGCATAGCTAGCATGAGACACAGACGTCACGCGCGTTGCTACGTCTCCGGGTGGTAAACATGAAAATAGTCCCTGTATGAAAAGTTTATAAACTGAACATGTTTGCAGACTGAAGGAATAAATCCGTGCGGATGTTTTGGTGTAAAACAAGATCAACGCTATGCCTTGTTTGTGTTTTGATCCAGAATCAGGCCCTTCCTCGCGCACTCAACTCTCCGCCTGCACCAGCAGGTCATGAACTCATAAACACAGTTGTACAGGCATTATTTTCCCCACGCGTATTCTAACAAACCCTGCCTTCTCAGCTAGGATTGACTGCTAAGCTCTGTTCACTGATTACCAATGGGCAAACTGCCGTACAGTATGAACCGCTAGCCAATCCCACCGCACGAACCAGGGTACAATGAACCAATCATGGCACAGGGGGGCGGGATTTGTGGGAAAACGGGTGGGAAAGAATAACGCTTATGGAAGTGTGATCGTAAAGCGAAAACAAGCAAAAACAAACGCCCAGTATGATATAGATTTACCGTTTTTGCCGCCTCTGCCCATGTCCTCCCCTTTTTCTTCTTTTGCCTTTCCCTCATGTCTGCGGTCGGTTCGCGGAAATCGACCTAATGTGCGAGTCCGTTACTGTTACGATGGAAATGTTGCTTCAGTTATGGTGCGAATCCTGCCATTTCTGCCATATTGGGTCCTTACTGTAAGTAGCAGGTCATGTGACCCTGGGAGTGACGTCACCTTACTGTACAATGCACTTAACAGGGAAGCACAGTACCCTAGGTTTTAACAGTTAAAATCTTTTTTATTTATGTTAGTCCGGTTTACCTTTTTTTTGCTCTACATTGTTCTAGATTTGACAGCTGTATAACTGAAGTCTTATGAATAATTTTAACGTAAAAATGGTGTGAATGATTTTTCTTTTGCTCAGTGTTTTCTCTTAGGATGATTTAAAATCCTTTGCTATTTTAGATCAGGTTTATTCAGAACACGAGCCTTAGTACAACATTGTCTATATGTTTTTTATCACACTCGTATCTGACCGCAAAATCTGAAATATAACCACGGAAAGGAGTCGTTTTAACTTAATAAACGTGCGATGGATTTGACTTGTGCCATATGTGACAAATAAACTGAAAGGTGCTGTGTCCATGTGTCCTCTAGAGGTCAGTAAAGAGGCTGAAATTCCTCATCAGTGGTTAGATTATTACATGGCATTTAACTGGTAAACATCATGAGACTGTAGGTCATTTGTTTATCATGCAACATAACCATTTACTGTTGCCACTGATTGTTTTCAAGTATGTAAGACTTTACAGGACTATACAGTACACACGCAGACACACAAGAGCAAACTGTGCTTAATTGATTGATTCAAAGCTCTGATACAAAATTATTGTGCAACAAGGAAAGGCAGCTTGATCTCACGATTAAGCAGTTAAAAAAAACAAAGCCAAACAGATCTTGTGGTGCTTTTCCTGCATGTACACCATGGCAAAAGCACCATAGTCAAAACACTTCATGGTTGAAGCACACTAGCGCATGCCCCCATTGCAGAAGGTGGGACCTGAGACCCGGCGGCCACTGAGCTGGTTGATGAAGATGTGGGCAGACTTGGTCCTTGATACCTTGTGAGAGAAAAAAGACAATGGGTCATCTTCATTCATACTTCTTCAGAAAGTGCTTATGGTGGATATGGAGCCTATGCTGGGAACAGTGGGCTCAAGGCATGAATACACCACTCACTCACTCACACACACACACAGACCTTCAAACACTCATTCAGACCTAGCAACAATTTAGAGAAGCCAATCCATAGCACCTAACATCATGTTTTCAGAGATCAGAGAAAACCCAAATGGGAGCATGCACAGGCAGTAACCAGAGCTCAGTACCCTGATACTGTAGGGCAGCATCATAAATCATTTTTATGACAAGAGCTATTGTGTTTCTTCATTGTGAAACAACTTATCTCATCTGAGACACTCACCATGATCTGGCCCGCATGACGCGTGATGCTGTTGATGTTTGCCTGTTTTGTGCAAAGTCACAGAGCAGATTTCTCGTCCTCATCTCTGCCCCTTGAATGTCCAGTGGGACCATAGTTGGTGATGTCATATCTAGCTCCAGAAGCATGATGTTTTCTGCCTGTGTAGTGCAAGCAAATGTATCAAATGCATTACAGAACAATTATACATAATAATAATAATAATAATAATAATAATAATAATAATAATAATAATAAAATGTAAATAACACATTTGTTAAAAAGCTAAAAAAATCTGCATGGCCTCTGTGTACCAACCCTATATCTAGAAGGAGATCCTGTTGCCACAGCAACTTGTGCATATTGGCTGATTGGCCTCTTGTATCCGACTGCAGACGTTGGCCTTTGTCTGATACGAGGAGAACTGCTGGAAAATAAGTTATTTATTAATAAATTTAATTTAATAATTTATTTTTATTTCTAGTTATTTAGTTATTCCCCCCCTCTCCTTTTTCTGTTTATCTTCTTTTGTAAAGCTGCTTTGAGACAACGTCCATTGTAAAAGGTGCTATACAAATAAATTGAATTGAAAAATATAATAAGTTCCAGTTGAAATGTTCATTTACTCGTCAATCAGTAATTAATCATTTGAGAGAATATTGTAAAATACAGTGAATATGCTTACTTTTCAGAGGGGAGAAGGGGTAAGACTTTCCACTGGTCTTCCTCACTGTCAAAGTGGAGCCGGTTTATGATCTTGTTTTTCTCCTCAGGAGGAATAAAATTCTCAATGATGAGATTCCTGCAAAACACATTATATTCAGACACTTATTTGAATTTTTTTTTTTACTTTAATGAAAGTCTCTTTTATTATATGTGTATGTCTTGGTGCATTCTTATTATGTTGGGAGCTGTGGAGAAAGTACTTGAATTTCATTTCTCTTGTCAGTTCATTTAATGTCTGCTCCAGCTCCTGTCTCGTTGTGACATGTTCATCAATGATGTCAGCAATCTCAGCTCGTACTAACTGCAGTTTGCTGTACAGCTGAGTAAAGACAAGACACAGAGTTATTCAAATGTTTTTCAGGCTTTATCATGTCAGAATCAGATTCTAAAAATCATGCTTGATTAATAAATCTCTTGAGCAAGTACTGACATTGTGATAGGTTGATAAAACAGAATGGTTGACCTGGATATAAAATTGCCTAGCTTCTTTGGCTTCTATGGAAACCTCTCTAAAACATTAAGATTCTTTTGTTGGGTTCTACAAAATGTTCCCCTTGAGAGCCAAGCCAAAAGTCTGCATTTAAACTTGTTCAATTGTGAATAAAAAGGATGTACTATAACGTAAAGCATAAAAAGGCATGATTTTATGAGAATTTTCCAACAAATTTAAAAGAAAGAGACAGATGTAGTTTGGTTTCTTTTCATATAACTTGTGTGGTTTATAATGAATTGTCATCCTGCTCGACATCCTGCTCTCCTCCTCATCCCTGCTAAAAAAATATCTGTGTAGTTGTGCTGATGACTTTGTCGAACGTGAGATTCACCTTCTTAAGCTTTTTGGTTTTGAGCTCCACCTCCTGCTGTAGAGTTGAATAGGTTTCTTTTAGTTCCACCGTCTCCTCATCCTGCTCAAACATCAGTTGCTGCATCTCCCTCTCTTGTCTCTCCTATGAGAGATAACACACACAAATGCTTTAAATTAGATGCCTAGCATAAACTATCAGTAGACATTGAATTAAAAGACTACAAACGTTAGTGTATATTTGCAGGTGTTACCTGCTCTGCAATCTCCTGTCTCTTTATCTCTAACATTTTCTGCTGTTCATTGGTGTGGTCAATGATGTTCTTGCCTCCAATCAGAAGCTTGCTTTCCAAGGCCTAAAGGAAATCAGAGCAAGCAGGAATTAAATGATTCTGTAATTAATTGCCTGAAAAGAACAGTGTAGTTAAAAGAGCCAAAATATGCTCAAGTTCTAACCTTGTATTTTTCAATCATAATTCCCATAATCTGTTGTTCCTTCAACAAATCCTCCATAGTCTGTGATTTTTCATCCAGTATGCCTAATTTCCTCCTAAACTCCGGGCTGTCATTGGCAGAGCTCTTAGCCATCTGCTGCTTCCACCAGTATTCCTCTGGTCTCTCCTCCTTCACCATCTCCACAATGTCCACCTCACAGTTTCTAGGTGTCTCCACTTCCCCACTGCTCATGCTTCTCTTCATCTTTACACTGTTCCTCCGTCTTCTCCTTTCTTTGGCCAGCATACCTCGTTCCTCTAGCTGCGCCTTTAGTCGGGCTATTTCTTCTTGGAACTCGCGGAGCAAAGCGTCTTTGGGGTCTTCGTTGATCTTTGGCCTGTTTTTGATATTCTTTGCTCTGTTTGCAAACCTCAAGGTGGCGAGAGTTTCCTCATAGTGACATGATGCGGGTCCAATTGTAGCCACTATGACAGTTTTAGCATTCCCTCCTAAAGAGTCCTGTAACAGGCGTGTGAGTTTGGAATCCCTGTATGGGATGTGCGAATTTTTCCCATCCACTAGTGCTGAGATAACATTTCCAAGAGCACTGAGAGACAAGTTTATTTTGGCAGCTTCTTTGAATCTCTGTCCCTGGGCACCTGTCTTGCTTTGACGTTCACTGCCGGCCAGGTCCACCATGTTTAACTTCCCAACCCGAATATGCTCCTCGCCATCAATGCCCACCTCGCTGCATTCGATGGTTATAACAAAAACGGCATGTGAACGTGAGCTGCGTTCGTTCATTTTCGTAAACCCAACAGACCTGGACTGATTCCCCAAATTCATCACATGTTCAATTTCCTTGATGTTTTTCGTGACAACAGATGACAGGTCTTTGACATATATGCCAAACTCTGGATTCTCCTTAAGCTCCATTTTTTTATTATTATCCTTGCAAAGGAGATCCCGTATCTCATCTTGATATATCTCCAGATATGACACTCTCACCAAGTACTGCTGGTTCTGGGATCTGGATATATGGGTGAAGATATGGTGAAAAGAATTTGGTATTACCCCACGTTTTTCTGGATCCATGGACAGACCTTGCATGGTATATGTCTTCCCGGTACCAGTTTGACCGTAGGCAAATATAGTTCCGTTAAACCCGAGTAGCACAGAGTCAATCAGAGGTTTGCACGAGTAATCGTACAGGTCGTTTTGTTTCGAAAACATATCATAGACAGCGTCAAAAGTGAACGTCTTGTTCAGGGTCCCGGCTGCTTTAGGGTTCCGGACGCTTACCTGGCCCAGTTTCACATCCACTTCAACAATCCTTTCATGACTCATCGCCTCCTCTTTCTTGTTTACAGGGCGGCACCGAACCACCACCTTCACCGTCTCCGCTTTTTTACCCAGCGACATGGACCGCGGCCGCAGCATCACCACACTGTTTCTCTTAGACATTTTGCTGTACTAGGTGCTGTCGCTACATGCAAAAGCCTCTGCGAAGTAAACCAAGTCTGGGAAAGGCTAAGCGGGAGCGATCGTCCACAAGAAAAACGCCCAACTTCCCACGTAGTCCAGAAAGCATCTTTTCCCACGAGGAAAGCTTAATCCGTTTATATATACACATATGACACTTACTTGAAAAGGATTTAGTTAACAAACGGATTCTGCCTTTAAGAAGAGGATTAAAGCTCCATTAACGGCATTCGTTACAGAGAGCGCGATATCCAGCTTCCCACCTCCATCCTCCATCCACCACACCCTGCAGCGCTGCAGCACACACACACATGCACACACACACACACACACACACACACAATAGAGCGCCGAGACTCACACTGATAGGTAGAACATCACTCCCACCTCCAGGAAATAAAAGCTGCTTAGAATATTGTTTACAATAATTATAATAATAGTAATCATATAAATATGGCTACTAAAATTCCTTTTCTTCTTGTTATTGTTGTTTTTCTTCTTCTTGTAATAGTAATAATAATTAATATTATTATTAGCCTATTGTTATTGTCATCATCATCATCATCATCATCATCATCATCATCATCATCATATTGATTCAGATCTGCTAAGCACACTGGCAGCGTGCTGATTTATTATTATTATTATTATTATTATTACATTTATTTTAATATCAGGCTGGCAGCCAAAAATTTTGGGGGTTCTTCCAAGTGTGCCGCCCCCTTATGTGAAGCAGTCTGGTCCTGCCATCTTTAATCTGTGAATTCAATCAGACTAATATGAGTATTTAATCAATACTGGGTCTTGAGTTTTAACCTGACATAGTTACATATTCATGAAACAGTGGATTGGAGTCCAGTGTCCCAGGACAGGTTTGAGATCCACGGCGAGGATGAAGGCTCAGTGCTTAGTGATTCCCAACAAGGATGTTTTTGTTAAGTACAACATTAACTACAAGTTATGGTGTGTATAGACCACACAAAAAAATACAGCAATACTTTTAAAATGTGAATGTTTGGGGGGGAAATGGATCAACTCACTGCATATGTTTAGGTTTTTTGAAAGCATGTAAATAAGTGAATAAGTGAGTATTAAGCATTGTTACAATATGATGATGATGATGATGATGATGATGACGATAATGATGATGATAATTGCCAACGCTTCTGTTTTCCTCTTCAGTCATATTCTGAATTACAAATACCTCCTTTGTAAATAAGTAATGCACTGTGTGGAGTGTAAAAGCCATTGTTTTGTACCCTAGGTAGTGCTTTTATATGGGTAATAGGTGCTGATTAGGATTCAGACATTAGTTGTGTACGTCCCATCATTCACCCAATAAGAAAAGGCGAAGGCGTGTTTCGGCCAAGGTCCGTGTGGAGAAAGTAAACTGAACCGTGTGTAAAGGGGTATTAGAAACGGAATTTCAAGAGAACCGGTGGATACGATCTGATCATATTTCTCTTCTTCTTGGAAAGCAGACGAGATGCGTAACTTTTTTCTTGGCTTGTTTGTATAGCTGCATCGTTACCAGTAGCGACAGCGCACAGTGACAGTGCATTTAAAGGCACGGTGCGGTGCGCAAAGGGAGTACCGGATGGATAAAGTGTTGTTCATCAGGGATAAACAACTAGGATGTAATTTAGTGTTTCTCTGAAATCTTTATTTGCAGCAGAAAGATGGAACCGAAGCAAGCGAGGCTGCTGTGCATGCTCTGTCTAACTTTCGGCTATTTCGTGGTGGAGGTGGTGGTGAGTCGAGTGACCGGCTCTCTGGCGATGCTGTCCGATTCCTTCCACATGCTGTCGGATGTGATCGCTCTGCTCGTGGCGTTGCTCGCGGTCAGACTCTCTGACCAAACAGCCGCCACGAGCCTCAACACATTCGGCTGGATCCGCGCAGAAGTCATGGGCGCCCTGGTCAATGCCGTGTTTCTCACTGCGCTCTGCTTCACCATCTTACTGGAGGCAGTGGAGCGCTACACGGAGCCGCATGAAATTGAAAACCCGCGGGTTGTGGTGTGGGTTGGAGTGGTCGGGCTTGTTGTAAATGTGCTGGGGCTTCTGCTATTTCATGGTTACGCAGGACACGGACACTCTCACAGCACAAGTGACAAGAGCTATGAGAAATCAGAGACATCAGCAGGGGAGGCTTACGATCTGCTGGTGAAGAGCCAAAGTCCTGGACGAGGTGACCATGTTGTTCATGTTGAAGCAGGTGATTATCCTCTAATGATTCATTTATAAAACATAATTCATTGACTATGGGAAGTTGTAAGATATACAATACGTTTTTGTTATTTGCTTTTTTAATTGTGCATTTTATTTTCTGATAAACACTATACTTTTCTGATACACAGTTCTCTTCTGATAAACCTGTTTTATTCTTCTGTTAAACACTTATTTTACTCTTTATTAAAAACTCTAATCTTCTGATAAACACTTTAAATAAACATTTGACTCGACAAACACTACTCTTCTGCTATACTTATTTTACTCTGCTAATAAACTGCTCCCATTTTACTCAGAGTTCAGCTGAATTGCTAATCCCTCCTTATTAAATATATAATCTATTACATGGATTTATTTTGTTTCCAAAGTAGTGCATTTATATGAGGAGTAGTTAATGATTTGGAAGTCGGTCATTAGTCCCCCAGTGGGAAAAGACAGTGGCATTGGTTCACATCTGAATATGAGTAATAATAAGTACTTTTGTGCTTTTTACTATTTTGATTTTTAATTGTGAAATTGACTGCTCTGATATTTTTCAGACGTTGTTTCAAAACATAGCCTGGAAATCCCATTGAATGGAAACATCTCACCAGAGAAGGCGGAGCATGAATTAGATTCATCATCCCAGCTTAACATGCGTGGAGTCTTCTTACATGTGCTGGGTGATGCCCTTGGCTCTGTCATTGTAGTGGTTAATGCCCTCATTTTCACGTTTGTGTGGAGGACATGTGACAGTCAGGAGATGTGTATTAACCCATGTTCCAGTAGCTACTGCTCTGACCACTGGCCTGTGAATACACACTTTATCCACAGAAATGGCACCAGTGCTGTCTCTTTAGCTGGACCGTGCTGGGTGCTCTACCTGGATCCCACACTCTGTGTAATCATGGTGGTCATCTTGCTCTATACTACCTTCCCACTGCTGAAGGAGTCAACCCTCATTCTTCTGCAGTCAGTCCCCAAGCAGATTGACATGCAGAGGCTGGACAAGAAGCTGAGGAGTCTTGAGGGGGTTCTGGCGGTCCATGAACTGCACATTTGGCAGCTGGCTGGGAGTCGAATCATCGCCACGGCACACGTTAAGTGCCATGACCCAGCATCCTACATGGACACTGCCAAACGCATCAAAAGCCTCTTCCATGAAGAAGGCATCCATGCTACCACAGTACAGCCTGAGTTCTCGGATGACAAAGAGCCCGGTGTCTCAGAGTGTGAACTGCCCTGTTACAGTCAGTGCTCCCTAAAGCTCTGCTGTGACACAAGCTGGAAATCTAGATCTGAATCAGTGCTCGTGTGCACAGACAACTCATCCAGTCAAAATACTCCTCAACGATCCACTGCTAGCTGGAATATTCAGCAGAAGCCAGAAGTTCTTCTGCAGATGGAGGTGGAATCCAGTGTCTAGGTTTAATAAAATAAAGAGTATCCAATTTTACAGCAATCTTTGCAACAGGAACAAATCTGTTTATGTTTTAAGTTACGTTTTGGGAATCTCAGATCCCTGATTTACTTCCCCCCGGATGTATGCAAACCTAACTAATCAACTACACACAATACCTCTTATCTCATAAACCTGTGGTGGCATGGATGCTTTGTCACGATGACAAACATTTCTATAATTGTAATTTTGAGAATGTCATTTGGAGCACTTTATTGGTATTAACTTTTTGCTTATAGTAAAATACTATCCATGTGCCTTAAAGAAATAAAAAACAGAATAATTACACTATGCATTATTATTTTATCTTTATCATTTAATTAACTTTAGTGTAACAAGTGATTTAAAGGAGGGCATTATTGTAATCCCTGTTCTGAAAAAAAAACAAAAAAAACAAAAAACAATGTCCTCACTATTGGAATGTGTTAACTTAGTGCCAAGATGCCAGGCTATGTAATCTGATTAACAGTTAACTACATCTGTGCCAAACTAAATATTTATATCACTTGCTACTATTGCTTACATGAAAGGTTTTTGTTATTAAGGTCATGAATGTTACATGTTTTAGGGAGTGTCTGACTCTGTAGGACATATTATCCTCTCCACAGCTGTCAAAATACGGCATGTCTCCGATGAACTTTAAGACCAACTACACACGCGTTATTACTGGTTAAAATTGTTTTAAAGGGCTCGAAAATGTCCAATCCCCTTTAGGCTTTCAATGGGTTCTTAAGAAACAACAGTTTGGGGATAGAGTGAGAACATAACTTAATGAGGGCAGCATGATGCAATCAATAATGCAGTGTATGGGGCACTGTGTCAAGAAAACAATAGAGAATAGACCTTATTCAGTTCTCGCACAGTTCTCCAATCAATCCTCAAGGATAAGAGGCCGACTGTGATGTCTTCTATTGTTGACCTTTTTAAGAAACAAATTGATTGGCACTTACAGTAATCAGAGTTGCATTGTCTTGTGTTGTATGGTTGAATGGTAGACAGACATCTACTGATATATGTACTATATGTGAGAAGCATATTTGTTAGCTTTGTCTTACTCCATTGTTAGAGATGATCGTATCAGAATAGTCCTGATTTCAGTCAGGAGAACTTCATACTCCATATTACAATGAAGCTACTGTAATCCATGGATAAACAAAACAATTTTATAATTTGTTACAATCACATTCCATGCACATTAAGCACACAAGTTCTTTCAAATGGGTCTATAGTACTTCTCTTTCCCATTTTATTTTGTTCAATGATTTAGATTTGCTTTTAGATAAGTGTTCAGTCAGTACCATGTTTTACACTAATCTAATAAAGTATTTATGTCTTAAAATGTACATGTATTTGTTTACTATTCAGGGTGTGGGGCAATCTGCTTGCCTAGGTAAGCAGTGATGGTGAGTAGTTGGAGGGCTTCTTATTGGTCTAGTAGAATGCTTTGTCCTTAGAGTTATTTAAAAAGAAAAGAAAAGACAAAAAAACCCTTAACATTGCTTAAAACTGCTAACAAAAAACAAACCCAGATACACCTTCTATACCTCACAGAGTGAGTACTTAAGGGCATTATCCATCTGCACAATTTGATTTTGGCATTTTCTGCACCCTTACCCCTCCTTTAAAAAAACGAACAAAATACAATCCATTCCTTGATGGATGTTTCAGGTTATTGTCCTGTTGGAACATACATTTTCCACTCTAAAGAGCTTTTTGGTTGACTGGGAAAATTGATTATATTTGATTCTGTCCATGTTGCCCTTAACAACAACAATTTCCAGCTCCTTCAGTTGAAAAGCAACCTCAGAGCATGTTGATACTACAGTGATAAACCTTGATGATAGGAATGGTGTTATCTGAGTGTTGTGCTGTATTTGGTCTGTGCCAAAAAATAAGGCTTAGCTTTTAGATCAAATGTCTCAAAATCTTTTTTTAAAAGCACCCAGATTTTGCCACATGCCTCATATTCCAGGCATGTCTTTATGAAGTGGCTTCCCTCTGTCAACTTTTGCATAGCTGTTTATGAAGAGACGATGATATTGCTGAGATCTTCACAGGTTCAACTATATCAGGCAGTGAGCTCTCAGTGTCATAGCCGTCCTCTTGACTTGTTCTTCTTGCTAGTGCAGTCAATTTGGAAGGATGGCCTGATAGTAGTAGAGTGCGGGTTGTGGCATATTTTTCTTTTTTGTTATATTGCACATTACAATGTTCCTAAGAAGGTTTAAAGCATTGATTATCTTTTTTTATATAACATTTTCCATCTTTTTTCTTCTAACAACTTTAATCCCAAAGATTCATGGGCAAGTCCTTGGTCACCATGACAGCAACCCGCCTTATCTGATCTGCCATTTTAGCTGTGAGACTTTTCAAATGTCAAATATATTTACTGTACAACCATACAGTTGGATTTAAAATGAACAAAGGCAAACATCCTTTTTAGCATATTTAGTGTGAGTGCTCAAAAAGAAAATAAATTCCAATTTTATTTTGACTTTTAATAGCAAGGCTTCCGAACACTTTCTATTACGCAGTTTTTAAAGTTTTTTTTTAATGATTCAAACTAACTCATTGAATTATTTTTATCTCTGTAGAGTCATTTAAAAATAAGCAGAAAAAGTACATTCTAATATACTTAACTCTTTTTACCCTTTTTTATCATAAGCATCTAAAATTTGTACATAACCTCTTCTAACAGAGGCAAAGTCTATGACCTTAAGGAAACCCCATGAACTATCCCCACATATCCCCAAATATCCCCACTCCCCCAACACACACACCCAACCCCAAGACTGTTCACCTTTCCAACCTTTCGATATGTTTTGATATCACAAATAGGAGTGGACAAAAAGCATACCCTTGGAGCCACACCCGGAATCTGACAACCTTAAAGGATTTTAACCTAACACTAACTATGCAGTGTAGTGATCTCTGCAGGATCACTAGACTCACACAGAGACCAGATCACACAAAGTAACCCACATACCCTGAACCTCTGCATTACCTCCCACAACAGCTATCAAGATAATAGGCCTTCACCAAACCCACAAAACACGTGTTGACTTTATTGACATTTTCAACTGAGTAAAGAGCTGGACCACTGTTTCACAGCATGAATAGAACCTGCATTGCCCCTCCTGATTTCTAGGTTCAATAATCAGATAAATAAAAAATAAATAAATAGGGACCACCATCTTAATTTTCCAGTCCAAGGACACTGGCCCAGCTCTTCATGCTACACTGAACTTTGTCCAATGCCTTTAACATCCAGCTAAATCTCATCCACCCATGCAACCTTGCCACTATTAAGGTTTTTAATCACGATAATAACCCCAGCCACAGATATGGACACCAAAACACCAGAGATTTGTCTACAGGTTTATGGAGCTCCTCAAAGTGCTTTCTCCATCACTCAACAATATCCCCAGCAGAGGTCACTACTCCCTCACGCTTGCTTAGCAGAGCCTGCGAACTGCCAAACAGTGGAGCTTAAAAGGTTACATAATTCACTTTATTCATCCAGAGAAACTGCTTTATCCTGGGCAGGGTCATGCAGGTTCTGAAGCCTACAGGAATTACAGGACAACATGCACATACAGTATTTACACACTCATTTACATTAATAAGGACTTCTTATAATTATATATTATATATAATTAATATAGTATATATATTGACTAGTCTTTTGAAGTGAATGGGTTTAATCCAAATCTCAAAAACTCAAAAACATGTAGGCCTTAATAATAATAATAATAATAATAATAATAATAATAATAATAATAATAGTATAATATAATAGCCATCATAATATTTCCTGTCAGAATCTTTGGGACAAAAATGGCCCTAATAAATAGACAAAATAGGGATATGTGGTATTTCTTTTATATTTAATGGGGGTTCCCATCTGTAAAAAGTTTGACATCCTTTGATCTAGAGGTCATACACCTATGGCATAACAGTATGAACACTGACAGGTGAAGTGAATAACACTGATTATCTCCATCAAGGCACCTGTTAGTGGGTGGCATATATATGGCAGCAAGTGAACATTTTGTCCTCAAAGTTGATGTGTTAGAAGCAGGAAAAATGGACAAGCGTAAGGATTTGAGCGAGTTTGACCAAGGGCCAAATTGTGATGGCTAGACGACTGGATCAGAGCATCTCCAAAACTGCAGCTCTTGTGGAGTGTTCCCGGTCTGCAGTGGTCAGAATCTATCAAAAGTGGTCCAAGTAACAGTGGTGAACCAGCGACAGGGTCATGAGCGGCCAAGGGTCAGTGATGCACATGGGAAGTGAAGGCTGGCTCATGTGATCCGATCCAACAGACGAGCTACTGTTGATCAAATTGATCAAGAAGTTAATGCTGGTTCTGATAGAAAGGTGTCAGAATACACAGTGCATGACGGGTCAGCACTGTTTTGGCAGCAAAGGGGGGACCAACACAATAATAGGGCAGGTGGTCATAATGCTATGCCTGATCAGTCTTAACAGGAACTAAAGGAACTAAATGGGAATCATGATTTTAAAACAATATATGCAAAGTTACAGAATCACGAAGTAGACTATGAATTTTTTAAATAAATTTTCAAGTTACACTGCGTGAATCATAATCAACTTAAAATGAAATCTTTTTACAGCTGTCCCATTACACCTGAGGCAAAATATTTTGTTTTCTTATTGACCAACAATTCCTTTAAGTAGCTCTAGCCTGAGTGGGCGGAGCAAACAGTGTAAGTGAGTTGCGTAATAGCGTGTGATTGGCTCAGCAGCTTTTCTTGCACTTTTTATTCTCTCTTCCGGTTGTCAGCATTGACCTCCCAAGATGGCGGCGATACGAGCTCTAGGTGTCCTGTCCAGACTTACAACAAGGGGAAGATATACACTGCTTTCAGGTACACACACTTTACAATCGTATACTCAGAGCCCTGCAGGATTCTTTTGACTTTTTGCCCCAACATGAAATTCCCAGGATCTTGACTCAGGCAGCTAGCGAGATAAGTTCAGCTACTCTTTGCTGAATGACTAATCTATATTTATTCCACCTTCATGCCCACCTTCTGAAGATATGAATAATGATCGGTTACTGCGCTCGATTAAATGGGATTAAATGCATGTCATGAGTAATTAGCAGTCTAAATTTAGCATGTTGGCTCCCACTGAGTTGCTAGAGCAGTGAAAAGACGCAGAAAATCAACGAAATGTGTCATTTCTGCTTCTTTTCCTTTCTGTTGTAGTATATGTAGTATAAGAGAATAGAATTAGCTTCTTTTTGCTAAATTGCTAAACCTTTTCACGTCTTTTTTTTTTACTACAATGACTTCAGCCATTGTATGTTGACTTGTATATTTTCTTGTATTGACTTGTAGATTTTCATTAGTTAACATGTATTAGATTTTCTGGCCTGTTTTATGAAAGTAGCTATTTTATTTTCATTTAAACTTGATGTTTTTTTTAGAGTAGTTATACTTTATCATAGAAACAAAGTAATAAATCACGATGTAGGTTAAGAAGGGAAGAATGTAGGTTAAAGGTCGTCCAGTCTGCACTGCACAAGTCTTAAGCCCCGCCCACCGCCACCATACCGCTGCTGTACCGCTTGTAAATCACTATTAAATAGTCCTAGTGTTAATAAAACTGTTATATACTATTAAAACAGTAGTGTGTTTATAGCATGGCTTTCTTCATATACATTTTAAAATCATCCCAGGTTTTCTCTCAGCACACACACTAAAATAAAATATAAAATATAAATCTATCAATAATTTTAACTTTATTTAATAACTTTATTTTCTTTTTTTAAAGGTGTCTCAGGAAGAAGCTTCAGCGTAGCACCCTACTTAATGGGTAAATATTTTATTCTTAAAAGTATTTTTTTTTGTGTGCTGTTTAGGAATTTTGAAATGACATTTCTTGTCTATGTTTATTCAGCTCGTACACATGTCAACTATGAGGTCAAGGGAGACGTGGCCGTCATTCGCATCAATGACCCAAGTTCTAAGGTCGGTCTTGGACGAGCTACATTATAACAAGTGTGTTATTGATATAAATATATGAAAGAGAGAGAGAGATTTTTTTATCATTCACGCCTGTGTTTATAGGTGAACACTCTGTCAGTTACAATGCAGAAGGAGATGGTCGAAGTCATTGATGAGGTTTGGGAGAACAATGCAGTCAGAAGTGCTGTACTGATCTCCTCTAAGCCTGGCTGCTTCATTGCAGGAGCAGATATCAAGTCAGTACCATGTTTTGTACATGAAACTGTATTATTAAAAGGTTTATACTGTTTGTTAAATGGAATTAATAACCACATAGTGCTATACTACGGTATATTGCCAAAAGTGTGTGGACACCTAACCATCACATCCATGTGTGCTTTTGAACACACCGTTTTAGATTTAGTCCCCCTTTGTTATCACAATGCCCTCCGTTCTTCTGGGAAGGCTTTCCATTAGATTATGGCTGTGGGAATTTGTGTTCATTCAGCCAGAATGGCATTAGTGAGATCAGACATCTCTGATGAAGGTGAGGCTGTGCAGTCAGTGTTTCAGTTCATTCTAAAGGTGTTCAGTAGGGTTGAGGTCAGGGCTCTGTGCAAATCTCTTGAGTTTGTCCGCTCCATCCTTAACAGACCATGTTGCCATGGACCTCATGTTGGGTGCAGGAGTATAGTCATACTGGACCAGGTTTGGGCCTCTTAGTTCCAGTGAAGGGAACTTACAGCATACAAAAAATTGTGTATAATTGTTGGGATTGCTTCCAACTTTGTGGCAGCTGTTTGGGGAAGAACCACATATGACTGATGATCAGGTGTCCACCAACCTTTTGACTATATAGTGTATGTTACTGTTTAACTTTTTCTTTCTCATTTGTAAACAGCATGATAAAGGCTTGTAAGAGTGCAGAAGAAGTAAGCAAACTCTCTCAGGAGGGGCAGAAGATGTTTGAGAAAGTTGAGAATTCTCCCAAACCAATTGTTGCTGCCATCAATGGATCATGTCTTGGTGGAGGTCTAGAGGTACTGAAGTGATATTTCTAGTGTCTTGTCACATACATCGCTTTAAGGTTCTGAAGATCCTCTGCACTGAATAATACTAATATGTGAAGGTGTGAATTATAGTATTCAAATATATTGCTTTAAAATGTAAAATATGAATTAATTGCTCTTTTTTGTTATTTGTTCTGAAACCATGATGGATGTGTACAATCTGCTTTGTAGTTTGCCATCGCCTGCCAGTACAGAGTGGCCACAAAGAGTAAAAAGACAGTTCTGGGCACTCCTGAGGTCATGCTTGGTCTTCTTCCTGGTGCTGGAGGAACACAAAGGCTACCCAAAATGGTCTCTGCTAACATGAATGCTCTAAAACGTTATATATTGTCTAAAGACACATGCATGTCCTTATTACAGAAATCAAACAACAAGGTTAACAATTCTATGGTGTTTGTTTAGGTCGGGTTGCCCAGTGCTTTTGACATGATGCTAACAGGAAGGAATATTCGTGCAGATAAAGCCAAAAAAATGGGACTGGTTCACCAACTGGTTGACCCATTAGGTATTAATTTATTTTTTCTTTATATGTTTCTGGAGTTTCTTTCTTTGAGTTGTAACTTTTTTTAATTTTGAAATAAATCTCAGGGCCTGGACTGAAGAACCCAGAGGAGAGAACCATGGAGTATTTGGAAGATGTAGCAGTAGACTGTGCTCGTGGAATCGCTGACAAGAGAATCCTACTCACTAAAGAAAAGGGTCTGATGCAAAGTATGTGTCCTGTTTCAGTCCTTTTGTCCTTTTTATTTGTGGTGATATTTTTATAATACAGCACTTTGGAATTCTCAGATCTGATTAGTCTGATGCTGTTGATTCTTTTTCTATAACAGCATCTTAGACAGTATTTTGGCTGCAAGGCAAATCGGTTTGGTCTGATCAGCCATAACATTAAAATCAGGTGAAGGTGAAGTGTATAACATTGATTATCTTGTTACTATGGCACCTGTCAATGAGTGGGAATTATAAGGCAGCAAGTGAACAGTCACTTGACGTGTTTAAAGCAGGAAAAATGGGCAAGTATAAGGATCTGAACTTTGACAAGGGCCAAATTGTGAAGGCTAGGCAACTGGGTCAGAAAATCTTCAAAACAGCAGGTGTTTAATATGCAAAATCTCATACTCTATCAAGTGTTGAATATGGAGAAACTTTCTGTAGAGATGTTTAACATTTTGGAAGGCATTTCATTCAAAATGAACGTCTTTTGATATTAACAGTAACACTGTTTTATGTCATCCAATCACACCAGCCTGTGATAGATTTATATATTTATTTATTTATTTAATTAATTTTTAAAAGACCACCCTGTTTTATTCCTTACATATTTTGTATTTTTTTTGTTCTGCAGAAATACAAGACTACGTTATGAGCTTTGGGTTTGTGCGTAATCAAATCTACAACACCGTGCAGAAAAAAGTCATGAAACAGACTAAAGGCCTGTATCCTGCTCCCATGAAAATAATCGAGGTACATTTTTATTTATTTATTTTTTTATAATGGGTGGGGTCAGTGTCACTTGATGTAAATCATTAGCCTTTCCCTGAAATTAAGACGCAGAAACATTATTTAACCATCCATTAAGTTCCTCACAATTCTTCTCTATAGTGTGTGAAGACTGGCGTGGAGCAGGGCGTTGATGCAGGATACCTTGCAGAGTCTCAGGTACAATAAATTCACTGTACAATTTGGCTAAATGGCATTAGTGTAAACTGAAATGATTAATCAGACTTGTATGTTGCAGAACTTTGGCAAATTGGCGATGACTTCAGAATCCAGTGCACTTATTGGGCTTTATCAAGGCCAAGTAGCTTGTAAGAAGAACCGATTTGGAGTCCCTGAAAAAGAGGTTAAGTAAGTGCTGTGGCCTAATTTTCAGATTAAGGGTGTTCCTGTTTGAGACAAGATCTAGATTTAAATGTTTCATGATTTTTTTTTTCTCATTCTCTGTAGAACCCTGGCCATCTTGGGAGCAGGGCTGATGGGGGCAGGAATTGCCCAGGTCTCTGTGGATAAAGGAGTTAACACCATTCTTAAGGACACCACATTGGAGGGACTTAACCGAGGACAGCAGCAGGTTTACAAAGGGTGAGGTGAACTGAATTAAAATGGACCCAAGTGGTAATAAATTTGTTTTCAAGGAAACCATATGCAATAGTATTCATTCTGATGTTGTCTGTTGCAGATTAAATGACAAGACAAAGAAGAAGAGCATTACCTCATTTGAAAGAGACAGCATACTCTCCAACCTCACAGCACAGCTAGACTACAGCGGCTTCCAAAAGGCCGACATGGTCATTGAAGCTGTATTTGAGGATATTGCAATTAAACACAAAGTCATAAAAGAAATCGAAGCTGTAAGTCACAATGTTTGGTTCTTGTTTTTCAAATGCCAGACTAATGAATGATGCCAAGTCATTTCAAGAAAGTTATAAATAATTAAGTGCCACATTACATGACGGTATTTTTTTTTTTGTTTTCATCACTATGCTGACCACCACCACATGAATATGATTGACTTTCCCAGTCAAACAGCTCCGAATGCTTAAATGAATTTTACAGTATAGATTATTGTACATAACCCATTGGAGTATAAAACCCATGTTAACGTGAGCTTCCTTATGAAACTCAAGTCTTTTAGCAAAATACTTTTATCACAGATGACCACTTCAATACTGAATGTCACCAAGTTTTCACTAACACTTATTTTGATCTCAACAGGTCATTCCTCCTCACTGTATATTTGCCTCCAACACATCAGCTCTCCCAATCAAAGATATTGCAGCTGCCAGTAAACGGCCAGAGAAGGTCAGTCAGCGTTTAGAAATGTTCTGGTGCCTTTTGAGATTGATCGATCAGTTTTAACCTCCTTGTGTTTCGTCTCAGGTAATTGGAATGCACTACTTTTCTCCCGTGGACAAGATGCAACTTCTGGAGATCATAACGACTGATAAAACCTCTAAGGATACAACTGCATCCGCTGTAGCAGTTGGTCTGAAGCAAGGCAAAGTCATTATTGTGGTTGGGGTGAGTTGTTTGCAACCCTAAAAGGAAAACTGTTTTTCTAGATTTCTAGATAAATTTCTAATTTTCTAGTGTGTGTTTTTGTAATGAACATTAAAATGAATAGCATTGCTTTAATTGCAGGATGGACCTGGGTTTTATACTACTAGGTGCTTAGCTCCCATGTTAGCTGAAGCAGTCCGAGTGCTGCAGGTTTGTTTTCTTTTTTCCATTAGTAAAATAGAAGTTACATACATTATGAAAAACAATTATACATAAGCCTTATTCTGCATCCTACAAACGCAGGAAGGTGTGGACCCCAAGAAGCTGGACTCTCTGACGACAGGCTTTGGCTTCCCAGTAGGTGCTGCTACTCTGGCTGATGAAGTGGGTATCGACGTTGCTGCTCACGTGGCAGAGGACTTGGGCAAAGCTTTCGGCTCAAGATTTGGTGGAGGAAATCCTGAGCTGCTGAAAACAATGGTGGAAAAAGGATTCAAAGGTAAAATTAATCAAGCTACGTGACTTTGAATTCTGTTTATTTGTGCAGCTAATTTTGATCAGTGTGCATATGATTTGTGTTATTAGGTCGCAAATCTGGCAAGGGCTGCTATGTTTACCAAGCTGGAGTTAAACGCAAAGATGTCAATCCAGAACTAGGGGACATTCTGGAGCATTACAAGATGACTGCAAACCCTGCAGTGTAAGTGGTACTCTACAGGTGCATTATTGCTGTCGAAGCATTTCTGCTTCAGTAAGAACCAGTGAGTAAGCTCTCACTGTCTCTCTCCACGCAGCTCGTCAGACTCGGACGTGCAGTACAGACTGGTGTCTCGCTTTGTGAACGAGGCTGTGTTGTGCCTGCAGGAAGGCATCCTCGCCAATCCAGTGGAGGGAGACATTGGAGCGGTATTCGGCCTCGGTTTCCCCCCATGCCTTGGAGGTGAGAACCCTAGACGTTATGAATTAGATTGTTTTTCAGAAAAACCAGTGATGATCTGATAAGGAATACTCAAAGAATATCTGTTCATGAAATAAGAAATGAAAACACTATGACAGGATCATGTGATGCATCCTTATATTAATGCATTTAGCCAGTGATTTTATAAATTAATAAGCTGTTTATACATTTGAAGTTAATGCTGTGATACAAATTTCTTCTGGTTATCACTTAAATTATAGCTAATATTTAACCGTCACTCCGCTTCTTGTGAAGTTACTACTTTAGAAAACATGCAGCTTGTTAATAAGAAACTGCAAAGACCTTTACCGAACTTGAAGGTACAGTCTTACCTCTGTAAAGGCTCATGAGTGTCTGGCATTCAATTTCCAGTGAACAAGCAGTAGTTACTATAGACATATTTAGTACATGTGCATCACCATTCTGTTATTCACAATTATTCAACACCTTCTGACCAATCAGATCTCGAGAATCCGACAGCACTGTGGTACAAGTGAGGTTTAATGCAATGATTTATTGTTACAGGTCCCTTCCGCTTTGTGGATAGCTTCGGCGCAGACAAACTGGTGGAGAAGATGAAACGTTTCGAGGATGTATACGGAAACCAGTTTACACCATGCGCACTTTTGCTGGAACACGCAAAGGATCCAAGCAAAAAATTTCACAAGTGAACTTGCCAAGATGTGCCAACAATGAATTGTTTTTCTTGTGAAGGGAAAACTTGCTGCACTTAGAGGCTGTATGAAAAGACCTCTTTTTGTTTAAAAAAAAAAAACCTAAAATAGAACATGTGACCATGGTTAATATTAAAGTAATATTTTTACTGAATTGAAGACTTTGTGTTTGGTTTGTATTTCTAATTTAACATGCTGCGTAGCTTTGTTTTTCTAATGCTTGTACATGTTGTACACGCTGGATTGGAGTAGAGGTTAAGTGACAACCTTAATTAGTAAAATCACACCATTAATATCATTCATTTATGCTTCATCCAGTGGTCTACAGCTTTTTTGTGTACATGTAACTGATTTGATTTGGATGAATATCAGCACTTAATTAGACCTCTGTCTGATAGACCGTGCAAGGCAAACACTCAGTGAGAAAATAAACATCAAATGTTTAAACTCATCAGTGATGTGCTTTTTCTTAAATATTTATTTGCTTACTAAATATATTCCAACTCTCCAGCAAATACTGGGCAGCAATCAGTCTATTTCCCCAGTGCAGCTCTATAAGGCATTACCAGAGTATGTTGTGTAGTTTGCTTGAACTTTTAATTAATGTTAGATGACCACTTCCTGTACTTTGCCACAGCCCAGCTCTTGATTCTGGCAACCTAAATAAACAAAACACAGGTCTGTTTTTGAAAAGTGAGTTTATTGCACTATGAATCTACCATCCAAAACCCATCACTCCCTTTTTTAAAATTTTAACTATACACAATTCTGTGAGCAGAAAAGGGCATGCTATTAAGTCTTCTAGTTCAAGAAACATTTTATTCATCACTCTGATTTTCCATTATTACAGAATCAGTTATTCAAATGTAAACCAAGGTCAGTTCAAGGTCAGAAAGGTGGACACTGGCCATCCTCAGTTTAGACCTTTAAAACACTACATATCAGGAAACGTATGTATTTACTAGCCAAGTAGTAGTGTTCCATCCCGTGTTTTGATTTAGAACCGCCAATGTCCACCTTTACAACTAATTTTCAAGTCATCTCGCCGTGAACTAGTGTACTTAAATTCATCAGTAAAAAAGTGCTAAATATATCAGTAAGAAGTTATAATAAAGCTGTTATTTAGATTTAGAGAGAAAGCCAAGATACACCAGTCAACACTTACTGAGTACTAGTAATGCCTGTTTAGGAGAATATTAAGAAGAAACAGAAAATCCACTCAAAAATTCATTAACAACCAAAAGGTTTACATGTTGAAATACCTGTACGGTTAGTATATCATAAATCACTGCTTGGAAATACAAGTGTATTTAGAACTTCCCCTCACCATCACCAAAAGGTCCTGTGCAACCTCACAGCAATTGTCTAATGGAAATTCAAATCAAAAACGAATGCTGGAAAGGACAGGGAAGTGACGCATGCTAAAACCAAAATCCTAGAAAGGAAAAAATACCAAAGAGCAGCAATTTAAACAAACATGGTAATAGGCATAGATCATTTCATAAGCCTAAAATCGCACACATATGCCCAATAAAGACCTTTGCATCTGGGACTGACATGTTCAGCATATAGCCCCTAAAGTGCAGAATCTTAGATAAAACATCAAGGGGACTGAGCAGCATTTGTTCATCAAACAAGTGCATATAATTATTTATAGCTCATCCTTAAAGAAAATAAGTACTTAGAACCAAACAATTGGGGCTGACGTGAATGGGTTGAATGTGAGGACTTACACTGACTCTTTAGGCTAACTGGCATGCAAGTTATTAATACAATAAAGAGCATGGCAATCGGGTCAGTCTGTACATTTACAGGCATTGTGCGTGCACTGGCTGCATTAAAACGCGACACCGTGGAATAACAGAACAGCCTTTGACAGAGTCTGACTTCGTTGCCGCGGGTCATAAGGCACAACCTTGAATGTTCTAAGGGGAAGTGTCACATAAAACACTCATTCACAGTTCAGTAATTCAAACACTTTCCAAAAACTGTTCAATAAACTAAGCTCTCCTATTTCTAAAAGGCATTAAGGCACAATCAGAATTCGTCGTCACTTTGAATGTTAAGTGTTACGTGTCCCTTTTATATTTCTCAATAAGTGTGGGATTATTTTACTTGGTTTCCCTGTACACAGTGCTGTTGTCAGATGGTCACTACAGTAACAAAGGTCCTGACTGATTGGATATTACTTACAGAAAAAGGGGGAAATTCTAGGTTGGATTTTTACATGGGTTCAATAGTTAAAGTACAGTGAAAAATAAAGGTCTTGTCCAGCATAACGGGCATTTAGGTTAACATAGACGTAACATCAGATTTTGTGCATTGTAAATGGTGTGAGGGTTTTTGGAAGCAATGCAGTGAAACGTCTGTTCAACTGCAACACCTGACCCCTCCTGCAGAGCTGCTCCTGTTGTTCATGTCGACGTTTTCGTTAGTCGGCTCCTTTCCAGGGGTCTAGAAAAAAGAGAAAAGTGAAACAAACCTAGTTACAGTGGAGTGGTGAAAGCCACAACCTTCAATTATAAGATAATGTTAACTATAGTAATAAAGTAATTAGTAAAATGTCTTAAGTGTGTGCCCCAATATATACCTGAAATAACACTGCACACATTTAATCACCATGCCTAACATACTCTATAGCCAAAGACCACTTGAGCATCACACCTATTTGTAGACCTTCTCCAGGTTGGAAGCACACAATTGTTCAGAATGCCTCTGTATGCTGTACGACTACAATTTCCCTTCACTGGAACTAAGAGGCCCAAACCAGTTCCAGCATGACGATGCAAGGTCAACAAAACATGGTGTTAAGGTTGGAGTGGAAGAACTCAAATGTCCTGACTGCTCCCCAGACCTCCTCACACATCAGTGCCTGATCTCACTAATGCTGTTGTAGCTGAATGATCATACACTATATTGCCAAAAGTTTTGGGACGTCTGCCTTTACATGCACATGAACTTTACTGACATCCCACTCTTAATCTATAGGGTTTGATGTGCAGTTGGCCCAACCTTTGCAGCTATAACAGCTTCAACTCTTCTGGGAAGGCTTTCCACAAGGTTTAGGAGTGCGTTTATGGGAATTTTTGACCATTCCTCTAGAAGCGCATTTGTGTGCTCAGGCAGTGATGTTGGACGAGAAGGCCTGGCTCACAGTCTCCGCTCTAATTCATCCCAAAGGTGTTCTATCTGGTTAAGGTCAGGACTCAAACGCACCAGGCCATCCACGTGATGTAAAAGAAAACGTGACTCATCAGACCAGGCCACCTTCTTCCATTGCTCCGTGGTCCAGTTCTGATGTCTATGTAACCATTGTTGGCACTTTCGGTGGTGCACAGGGGTCAGCATGGGCACCCTGACTAGTCTGCGACTATGCAACCCCATACGCAACAAACTGATGCACTGTGTAATCTGACACTTTTCTATCAGAACCAGCATTAATTTCAGCAATCTGAGCAACAGTAGCTCGTCTGTTGGATCAGACGACACGGGCCAGCCTTCGCTCCCCACGACCCTGTCACCGGTACACCACTGTTGATAGATACTGACCACTGCAGACCCGGAACACCCCACAAGAGCTGCAGTTTTGGAGATGCTCTGATCCAGTTGTCTAGCCATCACAATTTGGCCCTTGTCAAACTCACTCAAATCCTTACACTTGTCCATTTTTCCTGCTTCTAACACATCAACTTTGAGGACAAAATGTTCACTTGCTGCCTAATATATACCACCCACTAACAATTGCCATGATGAGATAATCAGTGTTATTCACTTCACCTATCAGTGCTCTTAATGTTACGGCTGATCGGTGTATATCCAAAGGTCTGAAGACACTTGAGCATCACACCGATATGTGGACCTTCTCCAAATTGGAAACACACATTTGTTTAGAATGCCTTTGTATGCTGTAGCATTACAATTTCCCCTCACTGGAACTAAGAAGCCCAAACCAGTTCCAGCATGACATGACATATCTTGTGCACAAAGCGAGGTCAACAAAACAAGGTGTGTTAAGGTTGGAGTGGAAGAACTTAAGTATCCTGCACAGAGCCCTGACCTCTACACCACTCAACACCTTTGGGATGAACTGAAACACTGACTGCTCCCCAAACCTCCTCATGTACATCAGTGCCTGATCTCACTCACTCTTGTAGCTGAATGAACATACATAGTAGAAAGCCTTTATAGAAGAGGAGGGTATTATAACAGCAAAGGGGACTAAATCTGGAATAATTCATTAAAAAAAAACCCACACACATGGGTATGATTGTCAAGCGTCTATTAACTTTTGACCATAAGCTGGAATGTTTTGTTAAACATGAATCTCTCTCTCTCTTTTTTTTTTTACTGCAAACATTTGACAGCCTCTGCTTTACTGGACTTACCTTTTGCAAAATGTCCTCAGCGAGTGTGAGGAAAGCTTTTTCAATGTTTATGTTTGCTTTTGCGCTTGTTTCAAAGAAGCGGATGTTGTGCTCTGCCGCAATCTGAAAACAGACAAGAAAAATGAATGGGATTAAGCAAGACTAAAACAAATCCCTAAAACTCAGCCTTTAAGCCTGCATTCTATATACATCCCTCAGCTATTCTAGGTGTAAAGTGAACTAATGCAGGAAAAGATTGCTACGCAGTCATGGGAATTTACCTGTTCTCCCTTTGCTTTAGACACCACACGCATGTCCTCCATATCACATTTGTTGCCAAGCAGCATTCTTTCCACGTCCTCATTTGCATGCTAGGAGCATAAATAAATTGTACATTAAGAAATGTCATCAGCATGAGAAACAATAACTATTCTAAGTGCTATCAGTTACAGACTGTAATCTGGCTCGGCATACAAGACATACCTTCTTAAATTCTGCTTAGAGAAAGAAAAAGCTTTGCATCTTTAACACCTTTATACTTTTTCACCTCACTGTTTCTGCTGCATTATTTATACCTTGGAATTTTCATTTCATAGCATTTAGATTTATTGACAGAACAGCAACAGCATAGATTCCCAATAGAGTGGTGCAGGGATGATGTGTTTTTGTTGTCCAACCCAGAGGTGATCACCACCCTGTTTCCTACTACAAAAAAAAAAGCCAGTAGGATTTTACCATTGTCTTTTGGATTATTGTATAACAAAAGCTACTAAAGGCTATAACAAAAGCTATAAAGGCTACTGCAAATAAACTATGAACTATGAAACTGGAAGTGATTTAGGACTCATTACTGCAGCTTCCTGTACAGCTAACATAAACCATTATTTATAATATAGTTTGCATACAAATTGGACTTATGTAACATTTACTATTAATTAAAACGTTTAGATACTCCATTATGCTTTGTTTAATTTGAACCTCCATTCAAGCTTATTTAACACCTGGTTCTGCTTCCTACATGATGTCACGTTACCAAAGTGGCCTTTACAGCATACAAATCAGCTATTTAAAGTAAAAACAAGTGCTTTTATGCAAGGCATGGTCATGGGTTTTGAGGAAAAAGTGAGAGCATGCCCAACAGCACACAGATATTCCAGTCTTAAGCCTACAGCAGTACAGCACACACTGGCGCTGATTAAAAGTGAGCTTAGAAATAAAAATCACATTCATCAATAAACTTTATGTAGGCATATACTGTACAGTTTAGAATATTTACATATATCTGCACTTTGTATTTACTAAATCATTGAGAGAAAGCACAGAATTTAATATTCCAAGCTTTGATGCTTTTGGTGTGCAATGATCTTTATTCATAAACATTACATTTACTCCACATGCGATATGTGAACCGGCCTGCACCGACAAACCCAGCCATCTACTAGCATTTATTTATGGGATGTCGGGTTCAGTGCCCCTGTGTGCATTAAACCAACATAGCAATCTAGGTTGGATGTAATAGCTGAAATGAAACGTGTGAGATGTACACCACCATACTCCTGATAGGCCTCGGTGTGATGTACAAAGCCAAGATCTCTCATTACAAGCAGTTATAGAGCAGAGCATTTTATACTGAATTAAGCTCACCTATAATGTCTACTCATATTCCCACAAAAATATTGGGGGTCACTTTTTCCCCCCTGGGGAAATGAAAAGGCTTGTGGCCTGAACAACAGCATCTCCTAGTGGTGTGTAAACGTTTCATCTACACTTCTGCCAGCTGGAATAAAGTCCTTAGTTTCAGTCTGATGACAATTAGATGATTTGCTTGCATGACAATTATACCAACTGTGCATTGTAACACTGTTGTATGGTTTGTCTATGAAAACAAATAATGTTCAGCTAAAGCAAAGTGACAGCTCCCACTAGAGGAATGACCCTGAGGCATCATATTGCATAAATGTCACTGAAATTATGTGATACGACGGGGTTTCCATGGAGGACATTTTTACAGAAATTGTGTAATTTCTTGAGAAATAGCTAGCAGAGCCATTTTCCACAAAAATGCAGATGTGGAAAAACTCACTAATCAACCTAATTTTACCACATAAGATTAAAGCAGGCGGTCAGAATCCCACCTCCTCGATGTTCCGTAGCCATTTGCTGATGTTCTCAAAGCTTTTAGCGTTGGTAATGTCATAGACCAGCAGGATCCCCATGGCGCCTCTGTAGTAAGAGGTTGTGATGGTGTGAAAGCGCTCCTGTCCAGCTGTATCCCTGAAATGGGAGAATTAACATCAGATAAGAATAGGATTCTGCATTTGTAATCAAAGTGAGCTTGGCACTTTGGGTTTTTGTGTGTGTGTGTGTTATTGTTGTTGACATCATCAAAACCTTTTAGTACTTATAACCTACCATATCTGAAGTTTGATCCTCTTGCCATTTAGTTCAACTGTCTTGATCTTGAAATCGATTCCTGAAACATTATAAAGGTTACTACATAAACATGACTACTTTTCATGGTTTTTACAATTAATTCTTGTGTTTAAGACAGTTATTATAAACAGTTGATGAATGTTTGGGTTATTAAGCGCTTCCTAAGGTTGGCTGACATAAAATTGAACACATATATGATTCCTTACCGATTGTTGAGATAAACGTGGTGTTGAACGCGTCATCCGAAAACCGGAACAACACACAGGTTTTGCCAACTCCTGAATCTCCAATAAGCAGGAGTTTAAACAGCAAATCATAGGTTTTCTTGGCCATTTGGCATGGAGCTTTAAAGCGGACACTCCTTCAATGAACTAGTCTAAGGGTAAAGCAAGAGGCCCACCTTTCTGATCCTCGAACCTAAACAAGTAACTTTTACAAGCAGCAGCTCATACTTAGCCAAGTTTACTAATAAATATAGCTAGCGCCGTTTTAACTCCTTAACTGTCAAAGTTTCTTAGCTACACTAGCTGTTAGCTATTAGCTACTATGCATATATATATATATATATATATAACACGACTTAGCACGCTTAAAGTAACTTGCTAGATAGCTTACCTACAACCTCATAACACGAGAACAATAAGGTTTTGTCGAAAGAAGAAAAAATGACAAACGTTTTAGAGCTAAGACAAAACCAGCTATTTGCGTCTGAAACAGTTACGACTTTACGGAACTCGTCATGCACCGCGGAAAAAAAAAGACGCCACTGCGCGTGCGCAGACTCTTTTCGCCAGCACCATCTCTAAACCCGATCCGTGTCCTGCCCAATCTTCACTGCGCATGCGCGTGAGTGCCGCGCGTGCGTATATATTATTACGTTTCACGACGTAGCTCAGCTGCACCGAGCGTGACACTAATAATACTACTAATAATATAATGTTAACAAAAAGGTCTGAAAACATGTAATGCTCTGAAAGCACTGAAATTTATATAAAAATTTATATAAATTAATTAAATTAAAATATTTTATCTATTTTTTCTCTTTCTTATTTGGCAGCTAATGTTATTGTGATAATTTGAATATGTAATACCTCTTGTTCTTGTCGCATTGAATAAAGCATAACTAAAAAAAATTTAAATGATTAAAAAAATAATAATATGTTATAGCAGCAATTTAGCGCATGCGCAGAACAAATCGTGTTTCGGGCACGGATCGAGTAGTGACATGTGTCACCTTCTGAAAATACAACTTTTATGATTTGTCATGATTCATATAAATATGATAGGTATTTATTAATTAAATAATATATTTTATGTTATTATGTTTTACCATGCTTTCAGAAACATTGATCATGAAATTAAACAATTTTTTTTTTATTAGCATTTTTGGTTCTAAATTATAGCGTCTAATCTTTTTTTGTGTTGTAAATGTCATACACTGTAGTGTTTCTTTTTATTAATAAATTCTAAGGCTTTGAGGCTGTGCTACAATAACAACACAAAGACCCAGGGGACTCCTTTGTGTCAACTAGAGTTGCAACAGGATTTTGCTATTATTATAATTCTGGACAGTCATGAAAGAATACATCTCTTCTTGTGCCCATTTTATTCTAATAGAATAGAAATCCTTCTCAAGTGGGTGGTAGAAAACTAACATATGTGGTTTAATTAAGCCTGTGTTCAAAGCTTTGTAATAAAATGAAAAGCATTGCATAAGACTCTATACACAATGAATCACTACAGAACATGGCAATGGTTTCATCACATTTCTAAAGAGTGAAGTATTTAGATAGATAGATAGATAGATAGATAGATAGATAGATAGATAGATAGATAGATAGATAGATAGATAGATAGATAGATTTTCTTTATTGATCCCATGAGGGAAATTCTTGTGTTAGAGCAGCTTAGTCAGTAACAAAACTTCTTCTTCTTTCGGCTTTTCCCTTCAGGGGTGGCCACAGTGAATCATCTCTGTCCACCTATCCCTATCTTCTGCATCCTCAACACTTACACCCACTAGCTTCATATCCTCATTTATTACATCCATATACCTCCTCTTTGGCCTTCCTCTTTTCCTCCTGCCTGGCAGCTCCATGTCCAACATTCTCCTACCAATATGCTCACTCTCCCTCCTCTGGACATGTCCAAACCATCTTAACCTGGCCTCTCTAACTTTGTCCCCCAAACGTCCAACATGAGCTGTCCCTCTGATGTACTCGTTCCTAATCCTGTCCAACCTTGTCACTCCCAAAGAGAACCTCAACATCTTCAGCTCTGCTACCTCCAGCTCTGACTCCTGTCTCTGTCTCATTGACACTGTCTCTAAACCATACAGCATGGCTGGTCTCACCACTGTCCTGTACACCTTCCCCTTCACACAGAATGCCTGACACCTTTCTCCACCCATTCCAACCTGCCTGTACTCGCTTCTTTACCTCTTTCCCACACTCTCCATTACTCTGGACTGTTGACCCCAAGTACTTAAACTCCTGTACCTTCTTCACCTCTTCACCCTGTAATCTTACTGTTCCACTTCCCTCCCTGTCATTCACATGTACTCAGTCTTACTACGACTGACTTTCATTCCTCTTCTCTCTAGCGCAAACCTCCATCACTCCAGATTTTCCTCCACCTGCTCCCTGCTCTCACTACAGATCACAATGTCATCTGCAAACATCATTGTCCAAGGAGACTCCTGTCTGACCTCCTCTGACAACTGGTCCATCACCACAGCAAACAGGAAGGGGCTCGGAGCCGATCCCTGATGCAGTCCCACCTTCACTTTGAACTCCTCTGTCTGACCTACAGCACACCTCACCACTGTCCTGCTCCTCTCATACATGTCCTGCACCACTCTGACATACTTCTCTGCTACTCGTGACTTCCTCATACAGTACCACAGCTCTTCTCTTGGCACCCTGTCATACGCTTTCTCCAAGTCTACAAACACACAGTGCAACTCTCTCTGACCATCCTTATACTTCTCCATCAACATTCTCAGAGCAAAAATTGTGTCTGTTGTGCTCTTTCTGGGCATGAAGCCATATTGCTGCTCACAAATTTCCACTACCTTCCTTAACCTAGCTTCCACTACTCTTTCCCATAGCTTCATTGTATGGCTCATCAACTTTATCCCTCTATAGTTGCTGCAACTCTGCACGTCACCCTTATACTTAAAGATCGGCACTAATACACTTCTTCTCCATTCCTCAGGCATCTTCTCACTCTCTAAAACCCTGTTAAACAGACTAGTTAAAAATTCCACTGCCGCCTCTCCTAGACACTTCCAGACCTCCGCTGGGATGTCGTCAGGACCAACTGCCTTTCCACTTTTCATCCTCTTCAAAGCCTTCTTGACTTCATCCTTTTCTTTTCTTTCTTCCCTCTCATTTTCCTCATTCATCAGCTCTTCAAAGTACTCCTTCCATCTCCTCTGTACACTCTCCTCACTTGTGAACACCTTTCCATCTCTATCCTTAATAACTCTAACTTGCCACACATCCTTCCCATCTTGATCCCTCTGCCTAGCTAACCTGTACAAGTCCTTCTCTCCTTCTCTAGTGTCTAACCTAGTGTACAACTTGTCATACGCCTTCTGCTTGGCCTTAGACACCTCCCTCTTCACTCTGTGCTGTAACTCCTTGTATTCCTGTCTATTCTCTTTAGTCCTGTCCATGTCCCACTTCTTCTTGGCTAACCTCTTCCTTTGAATACTATCCTGAACTTCCTCATTCCACCACCAAGTCCCCTTATCTTCTTTCTTCCTTCCAGATGACACACCCAGTACATTTCTTCCTGTCTCCCTGATCACTTCTGCTGTAGTTTCCCAGTCATCTGGCAGCACTACCTGACCACCCAGAGCCTGCCTCAACTTCTGTCTAAATTCCTCACAACATTCCTCCTTTTTCAGCTTCCACCACTTGGTTTTCTTCTCCATCTCTATCTTTGACCTCTTCTTACAGATCATCAAATTCATCCTACACACCACCATCCTATGCTGTCTGGCTACACTCTCTCCCACTACCACTTTACAGTCACTAATCTCTTTCAGATTGCCTCTTCTACATAGGATGTAGTCTACCTGTGTGCTCCTACCTCCACTCTTGTAAGTCACTCTATGCTCCTCCCTCTTCTGAAAATAAGTGTTAACCACAGCCATATCCATCCTCTTAGCAAAGTCCACTACCATCTGTCCTTCAAGGTTCCTTTCCTTAACTCCAAACTTGCCCATCACCTTCTCATCACCTGTGTTCCCCTCACCAACATGTCCATTAAAATCTGCTCCTATCACCACTCTCTCACCTGTTGGAATACTCTCTATCACCTCATCTAATTCCCTCCAGCATCTCTCTTTCTCCTCTAACTCACAACCTACCTGTGGGGCATAACCACTAACAACATTCAACATCACCCCTTCAATCCCCAACTTCAGACTCATCACCTCTGACACTCTCATCACCTCCAGAACATTCCTCACAAACTCCTCCTTCAGGACCACACCTACCCCATTTCTCTTACTATCCACACCATAATAAAACAGCTTGAATCCTGCTCCTATACTACGAGCCTTGCTACCCTTCCACCTGGTCTCCTGTACACACAGTATATCCACCTTCCTTCTCTCCATCATATCAGCCAGCTCTCTACCTTTCCCTGTCATAGTACCAACATTTAGTATAGTACATATAGTACCAAGAGTTCCTATTCTCAGTCCTACACTCTTACCTTTCCTCTTCTCTCTCTGTCTACACACTCTCCTTCCTCCTCAACTTCTTTGACCAACAGTAGCCCAATTTCCACCAGCACCCTGTAGGTCAACGGCGCCGATGGCGGTCATTGTTAACCCGGGCCTCGACCGATCCGGTATGAAATTTAGAGTACTGATGATTCGCATGGTTAAATTTGGTGATGTTTTATGCCCTTCCTGACGCAACCCTCTTTATTTTATATATATATATATATATACAGCGCCATTGACTCTCTAGTGTATTGTAGAGTATTGGAAACAGATGGCAGACTCTCTTTTGTACGAGATATTGTGATATCTTGTCCAGTACTTTGGTTATGCATGAATATGCATGATATTCTGATTATAACCCTTATTCATACAGAAGTGTGCAAACTGTACAATCATTCTCGTGTGAGTGGCACAAACACTATCTGATCTGTTTGCAGGTCACAAACTAGGCATGGGTCAGTGACACAAATGAACAAGTACCGCGCATGCGCATGTGGGTCGAACATTCAGCGCTTATCAGTTATCAAGCACGGGAATGTGTTTTATGTAACTGTGTTAATAAAATATTTACTTAATTAATGTATTTAATTATGCTATTATATCCTATGTGGACAAAGCTAATCTATAGTGAATTCATTGGAACATAGACCATTTTCTTCAGCCATCGTTTTGTTAATTGTATCTGTCTATTTACGCTCCTGTATTCTTGTAGATTTTGCCGATAATATGATGGTGATTCTGAAAACAAAACACATTCAAATTGTCCCTTTTGTATTTGAAATTAATTAATTTATTATTATTATTATTATTATTATTATTATTATTATTATTATTCAAAATAAAGTAGCGACTCCTTTAGTCATCGTCCTCTTCCGCTTTGCGGAAGTCAGTGATTCACTTGAGTCCGCGATTCTCCGTGGTTTCAGTTTAAAATCCAGAAAGGCGGAAGTGTGAGTTGTAAGCGGTGATGACAGCGCGGTTATTTGTCCTATCACACGGTTTTCCCCCCTCCGTCTCACCGCCACTGAACAGCCGAGGATTCGGGGCTTGCAGCTATTAAACAGTAAGCGGAGAGAGGCCATGGCCAGTGTAGCCGGTGATTTTCGGGACAGGGTTTGACGTGTGGGTCGCGCTGTGCGGGAACGCTGCTCCTATCAGGATGCTCCGGTTGTTTGTTGTCCTGGTTGGTACCGGCTTGGTGCTGGCGTGTTTTACTTCCTGGGTGATGGACAGCTACGACACCACCTGGCACCCGAAGCGGAGTTTAGTGCAGTCTCACCATGAACACGTTAAGAAGAAACGCGAGGCACCTTTTCCAGGAGCAGAGCTGAACAACATCTTCTGGTTTGTGCAGGTGAGCCGACTACTGCTGCCTCCTGAAGTCCTGTATACAACTCAAATATAGTTACTTGAACCTTTAAGCTTTTCACCCTGTAATATACTGTAATCTTTTTTTTCTTTTACAATTATTATCTTAGTATTTCCTTTTTGGGTCTAGCATGTGAATGGAGATTAGAGTCCCAAGCAGCCTCTTATGTCAGTAAAGGATACATGGATGTTTTTTTTGGGGGGGGGGAATGGGAGGAAACCACAGATCCAGGAAGAAACCCAATGCAGACGATGGGAAAACATCTGAAACCTGAGCACAGGATCAAACTGGCTGCCTCTTAATAGACAAAAGCTGCATCCTACTTTAGATCGATCAGTCAATGAAAGATGCATCCACTTCTTTATTATTTTAAATGAACCTTGATAGTTGATGATAATTAGAGTATAGAAAAGGATCTACACATTATTCTGTCACTGAAACAGTGGAACACGATGTTTACTGGGGCCGGTTTGCAATTAAAAGCCTCTGAGACATCCTTTTTGTTCTGTAAACAAGTCTTAGTTATTTTCTGTGTAAAGCAATGTATAGTAAATCTGTGTTCGGTGTCATGTGTAGGTATCTGACATTCATATAAGTCGCTTCCGTGATCCAAGACGAGTCCCAGACTTTGAAAAGTTCTGTACAGACACCATTGAGGTCATTAAACCAGCTCTCGTACTGGCCACAGGTGAGACAATTTTGCACCGTCAGGCATGGATTATTGTCGTGACTTGTTACTTTGGAAACTTTGGGAAAATCTGGTAGACTAATGTGTCTTTAAATCAATATGTACCAGGGGACTTAACAGATGCAAAGACAGAAAATAAAGTTGGCTCTCTTCAGCATGAGGTGGAGTGGCAGGCCTATCACAACGTCCTAAAGAAATCTCGAGTGCTGGAGCGCACAAAATGGATAGACATTCGAGGAAACCATGGTGAGTAATATTCTTCCTTTTTTTTTTTTGTTTTTGTTTTATTTATTGTTTTTTACATTTACAGTTTTATGGTTTGACTGCAGTTCGAGTGATTTAGTAAGTAGGCAAGTTGAGACAAAGACATTATGTAAATAAGACAACACATTATATAACTATTAGATTAGATATAACACATTAAACATTATATTGATTAAAACATAGAATCGACATTTTAGATTTATTGTTAATAATAACATTGTTGTCAACCACTCCTGCTTAAATCCACTGATTAAAAGGATTAAGGATCCTTCATTAACATTTAAGGTAAAAGCAAATTGTTTTATATGTATTGAATTTGTTGTTAAAGAAATTTTTAGCAGAAGTTATGAGCATAAGACTTCGATCAGTATGGTTTATATGGTTTACTATATTTATAAACATGATGTTAATGGAAATCAAATTTGCCTCTCAATTTTTGCTGATCATTATCATTTAGATTTTGTAACTTCCAGTCTCGACCACCAGCATCAAAGAAATTTAGGACCCAAGAGAAACAGTCACAGTAAACAGTACTTTAATCAGGAGCTTAAAAACGGGTTGTTATTCCTCATTTGTGATTATATACACAATGTGCAGTCTTCCTAAAGCAAAATTATTAGAGTAAATTTTTTATTTATTAAATGGATAATTTGCTTTGTTTTCTTGAACATCTTAACGGTTGATAAACACTGAGCATTTAGGGACCACCCTCATGAGCTCAGCTCTATTACTAGGGCTTGACTGTGGTTTTCCTCGTATCCATCCCAACCATTTCCCCACAGACTTTGTAATTGGTATTGCATTACAAGCTTCCAGACAAGAGCTCTCATTAGTCTTCCATCTTCTTCCTCTGCTTCATGAAAATATGCTCTAAAATGTCCTCTGTGTCTTCTTTTCTCCTCAGATGCCTTCAACATTATATCTCCGGACAGCGTTAACAATTATTACAGGTCTGTGCAAATCTTCTTGCTGGGATTTGTAACATGAGCATGATAGTCTTAGTTAATATTCTAAATGGCCGAACTCAAGTTAAGGCCAAATGAATCTCACAGATACAGACAAGCTACACTATATTGCCAAAAGTATTCGCTCACCCATCCAAATAATCAGAATCAGGTGTTCCAATCACTTCCATGGCCACAGGTGTATAAAATCAAGCACCTAGGCATGCAGACTGTTTTTACAAACATTTGTGAAAGAATGGGTCGCTCTCAGGAGCTCAGTGAATTCCAGCGTGGAACTGTGATAGGATGCCACCTGTGCAACAAATCCAGTCGTGAAATTTCCTCGCTCCTAAATATTCCACAGTCAACTGTCAGCTGTATTATAAGAACGTGGAAGTGTTTGGGAACGACAGCAACTCAGCCATGAAGTGGTAGGCCACGTAAACTGACGGAGCGGGGTCAGCGGATGCTGAGGCGCATAGTGCGAAGAGGTCGCCAACTTTCTGCAGAGTCAATCGCTACAGACCTCCAAACTTCATGTGGCCTTCAGATTAGCTCAAGAACAGTGCGCAGAGAGCTTCATGGAATGGTTTTCCATGGCCGAGCAGCTGCATCCGAGCTATACATCACCAAGTGCAATGCAAAGCGTCGGATGCAGTGGTGTAAAGCACGCCGCCACTGGACTCTAGAGCAGTGGAGACGCGTTCTCTGGAGTGACGAATCGCGCTTCTCCATCTGGCAATCTGATGGACGAGTCTGGGTTTGGCGGTTGCCAGGAGAACGGTACTTGTCTGACTGCATTGTGCCAAGTGTAAAGTTTGGTGGAGGGGGGATTATGGTGTGGGGTTGTTTTTCAGGAGCTGGGCTTGGCCCCTTAGTTCCAGTGAAAGGAACACTGAATGCTTCAGCATACCAAGACATTTTGGACAATTCCATGCTCCCAACTTTGTGGGAACAGTTTGGAGCTGGCCCCTTCCTCTTCCAACATGACTGTGCACCAGTGCACAAAGCAAGGTCCATAAAGACATGGATGACAGAGTCTGGTGTGGATGAACTTGACTGGCCTGCACAGAGTCCTGACCTCAACCTGATAGAACACCTTTAGGATGAATTAGAGCGGAGACTGAGAGCCAGGCCTTCTCGTCCAACATCAGTGTGTGACCTCACAAATGCGCTTCTGGAAGAATGGTCAAAAATTCCCATAAACACACTCCTAAACCTTGTGGACAGCCTTCCCAGAAGAGTTGAAGCTGTTATAGCTGCAAAGGGTGGACCGACGTCATATTGAACCCTATGGATTAGGAATGGGATGTCACTTAAGTTCACATGCAAGTCAAGGCAGGTGAGCGAATACTTTTGGCAATATAGTGTATGCTCCAGCATGTCAATGCCAATGACATGCCCCTGTGCACAAAGAAGGACCTATGAAGATATGCTTTGCCCAGGCTGATTTGGAAGATATATATTTGTATTAGCTGTTTTGTTGTGGATGAGCAGTTTATCAGATAGTGAACTATAACTTCAAACTGACTGACCCTCAGTGGTGGAATGAGCTTCCAACCTCAATTCTGACAGCACTATATTCAGAAGACCGTTAAAGACCCACTTTTTCCGTGAATGCTTAACTAATCCCTAACTTGTCCCCACTCAAAAAAAACCTACCTCCAAACAAAACCTCTAGCTCTTATGTACACTTTGCTCCTGTAGCACTCTTGCTCTTGTAGCACTCATGAAAACTCTTGCATGGTCTCTGTTTCTGTTGTCCTTTGCTCAGTGTATCATTTTGCTTGTATGTCTTCATTTCTGTTTAAAAAGCACTTGAAAATGAATAAATGTAAATATATTCTCTGATTTGCGCTTCGGTGTTTAGGAAGTATTCTGCCAACCAGAAGCTTGGCTCCTTCCACTATGTACACAGCACTCCCTTTGGCAACTATTCATTTATCTGTGCTGATGCCACCCTCACTCCTGGCCCTAAGCGTCCCTACAACTTCTTTGGAATACTTAATCAGGTAGGTTTGTGAATGTACTACAATACATGTGTGCCAGCTTCAACTCTTCTTTCTGATGATGATCTTTTGGTCCACAGAGTCAAACTGACATGCTGGTGACCTTTAGGCAGGAGAGTCAGAGCAGCAATCAGACCGTCTGGTTCGGACACTACACCACCTCCACTGTTATCTCTCCTCCACCTGGGGTCAGAGCCTTGATGAGGTGAGGGAAGGGACTGATGATTTTGTGGATAAGTGATTTTGTAGTTTATGACATGTACTTCGACTGACTGTTTAGCCGTTAATGCATGAACTGTTATCGTAATATTAAAAAGACTTGATTTTTCCCCATGTTCGATCTGAACTGGACAAAGACATTCACTTTAATACCTCTTGGAACAACTTACAGAAACATTAAAAACTTACTGTGCTCCCCTATACTGGTTGAATTTACAGCACATGTAAACAAGCCACGTTTCTGTGATATTTAATGACATAGTAATGCTACTATATATGTATTTGTATGTGGTTTAATGCCATATTTATTGTTGTCATATCTTTTGCTCCCTTCTTTCATTTGTTCATGCTAAAATGAACCAAGTGATGTTAATAGGTTAGTTGTGTGTGTGTGTGCGTGTGTAACATATTTGCAGCAAGGCAGTTGCGTATCTCTGTGGGCACCTGCACACGCTGGGGGGTCTGATGCCTGTTCTTCACAGCAGACACTCAACAGGAACACTGGAGCTGGAGCTGGGAGACTGGATGGACAACCGCAGGTAAGACCAGCATGCACCAGCAGTGAAAACACACACACACACACACACACACAGTGATCCAGATGGTCCACTCACTGTTAACACAGCAGAAACTAGTGCATTGTGTTGTACTGCAATTTACTTACTAGCCCTCCTGTCAAGTCTGTTTCTGGCATCTTGCATTAATATCAGATGTGTTTCTCTTACTTTTAGTTGTTATCCATATGTCTGTGCATCCTGAAATCTTAAACTATACAGCAGGGGTTGTCAAGGTCTACATTCAAAGGTCCAAATCTGAATTTTCATCAATGTCAAATGTCTAGAACAATTGGTTATTACAAACGTAACATGGTGCAAAAGACAACAGCAGTCAAATGTGAGAAATGGCACTGTCTGTGTTCCATCAGCTGCCTAAACCTTGGCACAAAAGGTGTGTGGTTGCTAGATGGAGACACTGGCCTAAATGTTCCATTTGCTTCATGGTCTTCACAATTCCAACTGTCTCGTTACAAATCAAACAGAACGGCTTCCTGCTGGATCGGGGCAAAATGAACACCTCTCTCTCCAATTATTTTTGAAAAATCTATTTTCTTCCTCAACTTTTTCTTTTCCAAACGCTCCCTGCGGTGAACTGTTGCCTGATTAGCCGGCCCGATTATGTCATACGTCATACACTCACTGGATGTCATGACAACAATGTCACGCAGGAAAACTTTTAATATCTAGCCTTCGCTTTCATTTCAGACCATCTCCAAAAAGACATGAAAAAACTAAACAAATGATTTACAAGTTTAACATGCGTTTATCAGAGTAGGAAATCACACACTTTTAATCCCTTACACGCAATTAGTGCTCTTGAAATACGGAATGAAGGCAGGTCCGGATTGAATTCCCTCCGGATTCGGACCAGTCCAGACTTTGAGAAGTGCTGCTGTAGGGTTTTACATTTCAAGCCTTATTTTTTTTTTCCTTTTTAGCTAGTGTTCAATCTAGCAAACAAAGAACACCATTCAATATGAGTTCCCTTTTACGAGCACTTTGGCATGCAAAAATGTAAGAAAGCAAAATTAAAAGTTTTCCCATGTTAGTGTAAACACAAGGTTAATTTGGTGTTTTAATATTTTTAATGCGATAATCAAATGTTGTCAAACAAGATTCATCACATCACAATCATTTGGCACTCAAATGCAGCCGATGTCTGTCATGTTAAATCCAGATATACTGTATATGTCGATATATCGCTTATCTTTGATCTATGCTAGGGGTGTCCAATCTTATCCAGAAAGGGCCGGTGTGGGTGCAGGTTTTCATTCCAACCAAGCAGAAGCTACATCTGATTTCAACTGGCTAATCAACTGATCTTGGCTTTCAGTAGACTCAGGTGTGGCTTCTGCTCAGTTGGAATGAAAACCTGCTCTCACACTGGCCCTTTGTGGATAAGATTGGACACCCCTGATCTATGCTGTTGAGACACCATACAAACAATGATGTCAGTATAGGAAAATACTTTCACTAGTTAAAACCAAGGACCAAGAAGCTCGCTGCATATCATACCAAAGTACATTATAACCTACTTCAATTGGGTGACTTCAAAAACATTTATTATTTAGAATTTTTTTTTATATATATGTATGTTATATATGGTTTAACAACAAAACCTGAAGGACAGCATTACAACACAACCCTCCCATCCCCCTTTACACTACCTGTTTTCTTCTCTCTCCTGTTACTGAAACCGGAAAGAGAAAAGTACTTTATCCTGAATATTTTCCAGTGGCAGAAAACTTACTTAACATAAAGCCCTGACATTCATCCAACAATGTTAAACATCCCATAACAGAAAATAGCAATACATATTTTAATCCATTTTAATTTATTCGACTTGCATTATTTGGAGTGTGTAGGTTACTACAGAAAGAATAACTATTCAAGAACAAGTGTGTTAATAGGAAACATATTTAAATGTTTTAAATTACAGCTGGAATTGTATACTGTTTAAGAACATTAAGCACATTTTAAACATCAGGAGAACAAAAAAATGATGATTTACTGGTATATTTGCAGGTAGTCTATTTATATAAGATATAAAATCTGTTCCTGTCAAATGTGTTTTTCAAATCAGATACAGGATCCTGGCCTTTGACCACGACCTCCTGAGTTTCTCAGACCTGACATTTGAGGACTGGCCAGCAGTGATCATCACCAACCCCAAAGATGCTCAATACCTACATCCAGGAGTGGAGCCTTTGGATCGCATCTACAGCTCCACACACATCAGGTGTCCCCTCTATGTGTCTTCTCAAGTCCTAAAGCATCAATGATGCCTATCATCAGGCATTCACTGTTACTTTACACACTTTACTTGACTTTACATTACACTGCATAACGTCTAGCTTACCTGTTGCAGTTTAAGTTCCATGGCTCAGGTGGATGGTTTAACAGGAGTTAGTCCTGACTGTTGATTTGCGCTCTGCAGGATCCTGGTATTTTCAGAAGCTCCGGTTACAGCAGTGTATGTGAGTGTGGATGGAGAGGCCCTGGGAAAAGCAGAGTGTGTAGGGGGACCTCTGTATGTGCTGTACTGGGACCCCAAAGTCTACTCCACTGGACTGCATTCAATCAAAGTCAAAGCAGAGGTAAGCGAAAGTTTAGTGCACAGTTTAATTTATTTTACCGGAGGACACAAAATGGAATTTGAGCCTGTTTTGGGGTTTCTATGTTCAGCACTGAATTACATGTCACACTCTACAGTGGTATTTAATGGCTCATATGAAAGTAGATACTAAGGGCTTTAAGAATTTGTGTTATTTCTTAAGTACTTGTTATTTTCATGGACATAAAAAACAACTTTTTTCACACAAATGTTTATGTAAATGGTGATATCAAACCCATTTCTGCTCATTGAAATGCCCCAAGTTCCTGTTCATAAGCATTTAAAATTGGAAGGTCTTCTCTTCAACAACTAAAATTCTGTGTAAGGTTATTCAACAGAGGTAAAAATGCCTCACAACAGTGTTCTGACTCATTTCATATTAGACTTGTGGCCAGAAAATCATTCATTTGTTTAAACTGATTGAAAATGTCAGATAAGTTTATCTCTGGCAGAATGGTACACCTATATACTGATGAAAAGCTTGTGTGTGTGTGTGTGAGAGAGGGAGATAGACTTTGTTAAAGGTTGAGTACTCAAATTCAAAGTAGATTATGGAAGAGTTAAATACACATTGGCAGCACCTCAATCACAATACTTTTGTCTTTGTGCTTTATTAATCGTTTTCTTTCTGTGTGTGCTTGTGTGTTACTGATTTTTTTAATACTGTGTTATAACTGTGAAATAACCTTTCATCATAATACACATTGTTGTGTATGATATTTTTTAAACTGTGCAATTACAGTAATCTAAATTTTGTGCAATAACAACAATCTAAGATATGCAATAACCTAGTGCAGTTGTTTGTGAAATTATTTTTATTGTTTTATTTTCTTCTATATTTATATATATATATTTAATCTCTGCTTCATATTTGCACATTTCTTTTCTTTTTTTCTTGCTTCTGTAAGATGGAAATTTCCCCACTTTGGGACAAACAAAGGTTTATCTTATCTTATCTTATCTTATCTTAGAATTTGGCAGGTCAGACGAAGGTGCGAGAGCAACTGTTTACCATGCAGGAGGACCTCACACCCAGCTTTGGCTTCCTACAATCTTTTATCCTCCTCACTGACCACTACATCCTGGTAATAATAATTAAAAAGTACTAATAAAAACCAGATATACAATAAGTTGCTAGATAGATTCCTCCTCTTCTTAATCTTCGATCAATACGTAGCTTCATTTGGGGTTTGTTTATGTCCCATATATTCATGCTTAGCTGCCTTCTCAGTTGTATCCCTTTACCTATGATTTCCCATGCCTCGTTGCTGTAGCTCTCATAGTGCTCTCATAGGAACACTGCTTGTAAGCCCATTGAATCACCTGCTGTGGGTGTTAGACTTAGATTTGCAAGAGTATCGTATGCTTTGCAAACCAGTGCACCAGATATTAATATATTCAGTTGTGTGCTTCATGTGCTTGGACAGTCACAGAGGACACTAGTATCTCCTATGGTGGCTGATCAGCACTTGCCTTAAAGGTGGATCTCAAGTTTAGAGAATGAGTTGCAGCCACTGAAAGTACATCTGGCAATGTAACTGAACTCTGCACTTCATTGCACTCTTACATTTGCCATGTCCACTGCCTGATCTAATACCCTGTGTTCCAGTGCAGTAAGGCCATTGGTTATCTCGTTTCCATGGATGTTCTTCCTTGTGCTTCAGAAGATCACCTCAATTGCCAGCTACACTCCCAACTAAACTCTTGCAGCATTGGGAAAGCTAATGAGTAGGATGCAGTTCCTCTGCAGCACGTGAAGCATGATTTTTATATAAGTGCTTGTTGAAGAAGTCCTGGTCCCAAGCAATTTGGACACTGGTCATGTCCATCATCCAGCAGAAATCAGCACTGTGCCCTGGTATACAGGATACTAGGAAATTTTTTACAAGAGTTCACAGAAAGTTAGAATTCATTAACATAATTTTATGTTATTAATTATTCTGCATATGAAGCACCCAAGAGTCTAAGCATCTTACACAAGGCAGTCAAATAAGATGCCAGTACAACTCTCCATGACAGTTTTATTATCGTTCACAAGGATCTTTGAGTTGCATTCTTTCTACATTTTCTTCCTCATCAAAACACAAACAGGAAAGAGGCATGAAGTAGTGGAGGCAAATTATAGTCTTCACAGTCTACTGAGGATACACATGTCAGGGCAGTCACAAGGTGGTGACTTTACTGTTAATGTTCAGCTGGGGAACAAGCACATTGAAAAATCTCACTAGTTTTGAAAGGAGCTGCCTTTACCTCAGATTAGAGTTTTATTTTATGACCTATAATGCATGTTTGCATTATAGTTTTTGCACCAAGGTACATTTCATGTCTATTTTGTTCTGCTATAAAAGAGAGGACATAATAAGTTTGTTTTAATGTCCAAATGGTGTCCAAATAAAGAAAACGGTCTTTATAAGGAGCCAAAATATTTAGCTGTTTTATTTTCAGCTAAACAGAAGCAAAAATCATTTATTCAAATGTTTAGAAGTTGTACCTTGTATTTGGGTTGAATAAGCCTGGAGATCTCTGTGCTAAAGTATAATATTTGTATAATATAATAGCTGAGCTTTATAACCAGAGTAAGAAATAAATCGGACATGGTAAAGAGGAGCAGCCATAAAAAAGTCACAGAAATGTCTGTGATCAAAGACACAGAAATGTATTTAATGTAAGTGTGTGTTTCTTTTAGGCACGGATCGCTTTTGTAGCAGTCGTGTTGCTGAACGTGGGCATCCTGGTTGCCTTCAGATTCTTGCAGATGCCCGCTGCCCGAGGTGCGGCTCAGTGGTAAATATGGCAAAAAAAAAAAAAAAATTGAAACCAATCTACAGTGAATACTATGCCACATACACACTGTCTTTTCAGGGATGCTCTCTCAGGCCGTTTTGTCCATACACCTTGTCAGCAAGATCAATGCTTTCTACTACACCTTGCTGCTGTTCAATCTGTGTACAGCATTAGGTAAGTTAAACCTATTTACATGTTACATTTCCACTCATTTATTTGACAGAACTGTTCTAGACATTTCTTACTTACCTTAGCGCGATTAAGACACAAAAATTCAGAGACGAGGCTTGATGAGATGAGGCTTGATCTGAACCACAGAGAGACACACACGGCATCACACATACACACACAGCAAAATAACCCACAGGGTAACAGCCACAGAGTAAGGAAGCATGTTATATTCTGGGCAGAGTTACAGGGTCAGCACATCCCTGTTTGAAAATTGTAAAGATCCTGAAAATCTTGCCTGCTTGTCCCTCAATTCACAAAGAAAGTTTGTTCTTTTCACTTTCATGAGTGTTTTTCATTAGTCCGCTGCTGAAGTTACTAAGAGTTCATAACCACAGTTTGCCATGGTACAGAAAAATAAAAATGCAATGTCCTCTGCCCTGAAAACTCCTTCATGTTGGGAAAACATATGAACTGACGCTTATGAAACACTCAACTGTTACAAAACACTCGACACGACCAATGTTAAATAAGCTCCTTACAGAAGCCCCACAATTAAATCGATTATCCATTTTATTTGAAGCATCTGCTTTATAAAGTCAGTGTGAATTAGCTGTTACTGTAATATAGGATAAAGTGTTTAATATAAACCTGTGATTTGAATTAGCTAGCACTTTTGTCAGAGCTGCTCCTGTTATGGAAATAAACTAACAACTTCTGACCAATCAGATTAAATTAAATTTTTAGATTGTTTCAAACAAATATCTATTTATCAGATAAACTGTTGCATATGTTGTAGATTTAACACATAAACATTACAGTGCATATTCATATCACTCACGCTATCTATAAATCATGTGGTTTATAAAGATGCTGTATAGTAAGATTCCAGCATGTCCACAGCTTGTCATATATTTATTTTGGTTAGTGTCAGTTTCTGTATTAAACCTGCTTTACGTGGTCTTTCTCAGGGCCGTGGTTCATTGGGGAGGTGATTGATGGACACAATGGAGCTTGCTTTGCTTTCGGTGTGTTCGTTGGTGGGCATTTTCTTGAGGGCAGTCTGACCTATGTTGTGGGTGTGATGCAGGTAAGAGCTTTGATTCTTGCATAGTAAGAGGGCTTTGGAAAAAAAAAAAAAAAAAACACACAAACTCTGGTCTCTGTGTGGCCTCAGGGTTTTTAAATGGGAGGAAAAAACACTAGACCAACAACAACGGTCTGTCAGTCAGCCATGTTGCCAGTGAATTCAGAAAGCTTCTCCTCTTGCATAAGCTTTCAGGTGTTCTACCCTAGGCTGTGTGTGTGTGTGTATTTGGGGTGTGGTTTCATTAAAAAGGAAGAGCTGCAATTGTCTGTCTGGTCAGGATCACAGTGGATCTCAGGATATTAGTGGCTGGAATGCCAGTCCACAGCTAGGCACCAAGGACACACACATTCTCACCTAGAGGCAATTTAGCATTACCCAGTCTACCTACATACATGTTTGGGAGGTAGGAGGAAACCAGAGAACGTAGAGAACCCGGAGGAAACCCATGCAGACATGAGACATGTCCAGAAACTCAGAATTTAACCTAAGACCCTGGAGTGGCAAACCTTGGAAAAAGCCTTTGGACTTTAGCTTCCATCACATTCAGTGGTAATACTTCTCAGAGTTATAACAGTAGACTTTCCCCACAGGGTCATATAGCTAGCCTTGTTCTGGTGTTGGCACATAACATTTGTGGTGTCTTACTACTATCTTATTTGAGGTAGGCCTTATTTGAACTTTAGGGTGCTGCGTTTGTCAATGTTTCTGCTTTAATCTGCTATAGATATATAGATGCACGTTCCTAAACCTGGTCCTTGAGTGCCCCCTGTACTGCTTCAGCAGACCCAATTCAACTAATCAGCCTTTAATATCCACTTATGTATAAAAAATATAAATACTTATATTAAAAACCCACTCTTATGTATTTTTGTTTTTCTTTATGAACATCTACAGTTGATCTTCTTCAACATGCCTCTGACATGCTACCTCTGCTGGAGTGTGCACCAGCGCTACAGCGGCTGCTCCTTCCGCTCTCATTTCTGTAGGACAGGATCCCGCTGGAGGACTCTGGCTGTACACGTGGTAATGCTGCTTCTCTTCATCTGGCAGGCATACTCCTGCTACTTCCTGCTGGAGACCTACGGCCCGTTGGCTTTCTTCCTGTCTCCGGTGCGTACCTGGGCTCTGCTGATGGGTCTGCTGCTCATTTACAAGGTCTGGAAGGGACCAGCTCCAAGTCCCTCTAATAAGACCAACTCGTAGCTATGACAGCGAAACTGACCAGTTTTTCAGACACAATTTTAAACATTTTACTGTTCTACACATTTGTGTGCCATATTCTTCCCCCTCTATCTTTCTACGCAATCGCTACATTACGGAATTGTTCGTATCATAACAGGAGAGCTGGAGAGAGGATGTACCACTAAAGCATGGGCATTTTAGTCTACTTGAACACTCATCTTGGGCCACTTCTTTTTTTCAGTAGATTACACTGAAGTATTTTAGCAAATCAACAAGGTGTGAATTGCCTTGCTCGACTGCCAGACTAAATATTTGATCATTTAGATAAAATACAAATTTGTGGATGAGCACTGAGACTCTTTCACCTGCGTTATTGCTTAACCACCAATCACAATATCAGCAATAGTTTAGTTGGGGAAAAAAAAAAAAAAAAAAACTGACCATAGACAGTGACCTTGGTTCTGCTGCGTGGACAACATTGAGGTTGTTAAAGCCTTCAACGTATTTTTGTTCTGTTTGTTCACATGATTTCCTGTAACTAATACAAATAGTTTATTCCACTGGGCTTTCAAAGCCAGTCCCAAGTCCTGATTAAAATGGATGGGTTTCCAAATCAAATATGCGTATCAATATCAAATATGGAGATAATCCAGTGGTACTCATGGTACTCGAGGTATCTTGGCAGTCCTGGGATTCAAACTTACAACCTTCCAACCAGTGGAACAACATTTTGTAAAGCAAAGGTCAAATGACATCAGGTTGAGACTAGCGGTGTGATCTCATGCCATCAGGAGCTTTTCACTTTCATGCTGCCGTTTGTTCATTTGTTCTTTCGTTTTCTTACTTTCTTTTGTTCTTGGTAACTGTCTGGTCAGGGTCACAGTGGATAAATTAGGCGTCTAGTATTTTTAGTTTTATAATTTTGTAAACTAGAACTACAGACCAACTGCATTCATTAGAAATGTTGCTGGCAGGTACAAACTGAATCATAACTGTGAACAGGAATAAAATTTGGTGACACTCTTTCTCTAATAAAATAATAATAAATCTCAAAATAGAAAAAAATGTGCAAATTAGGCCATGCCCACTTTAAATCTGAATACAAATACGGCTGTTTACAGCACTAAACACACACACACAAATAATTTATATATATATATATTATTTGTTGTTATGTTACACCCACGTTGTATTTATGAATACAGAAACCTAATGTATAACACATGATCCCATTGTTTCTGCTGTGATGAAATTTCATCAGGCTCATCAGAACATGTGTTTGTTTTGGGTCACAAACCATTTGTAGAGGACTATACAGATTAACCTCATGAGATTTCTTAGACTAGCAAAGGAAAAACTGGTATCTATGGAGAAGGTATACGAGTGCCTGAGCTGTATCCTAGACATAATACACCACTATATGCTTTATTTATTGTATGACACTGGAAGAGATCCCTGATCTCACTGAATAGGACCAGTGTTGTAGTAAAAAAAAAAAGAGTGTGAAGATAAACTGGATGTAGGACTGCTTCATAGATCAAGATGCAAGAAAAGACAATCAGCAGTGTGTTTATACACTTGGAGCTCATTAAAGTGTAGACCCACTGAATTTTTTTTTTTTTAAAGTTTCTCATTCTGCACTTCAGCTGGATTGGATAAACACGGTTTGGAAAACTAAAGGGAACAATCCATGCAACATAATCAATGCATAACAGTCATGTTGTACAGAAGGAGCTAAAGATAGAGGGAATATTACAGTGTTTATGTTGAGGATGTTTTTACCATGTAATCCACTTATTTTCTATAAATGCTGCGATAAATTTGGTGTGGTAGATTTCTTTTTGTTGTGCTTTTGTTGATTTGTGTTTTGATTACCTGCAACTCAGTTCAGGTCTCTCGGGAATGTAAAGACTCTAGATTATCTATGAACAATGTGAAGGGTTTCAAATGGTTTCTTTTTTGGTTTTGGGTTATTCATTTAGAACAATATGTGACTCAATCTTTATTCATTTACAGTTGTGATGAAGTGACTACTTGAAACAATCATTTGAAATAATATACTTTATTTATAATGAAGTATATTATTAATAAATTATAAATAATTTATCATTATTTTTTATGCATATTGATTTGATTGTTTTTTTAAGTACTGTGCTGTTGTTTATGCCCATTTCCTTGTATGTAGAACAAGTTTGAAGTCCCTTGAATGCTAATGATTACTGCTCAGATAGTGGAAATTTGATTACACACTGATTGGTGAGCGAGTCAATGTGCTCACCGGTCAAGCCGAATGCTAGTGATGACTTAAACATGTTTGGTCCTTAGAATTTGCCTTTCTGACAAAATAAACAAATGAAAAGTAAGCGATTTTTATTTTTAATACTTTCCACTTTTATTACATACACCACTTTTTAATCAAAGGCACTAGTTATACACACAGGTAAACATTTCTGGTAAACCCCTTGGAAGATAATTGCTATGATTCTGCAGTTAAAACATTTAAAAAAAAAGTTAATTTTCAGGCACAAACAGCCTTTTTACTATGATCCAAGAAAAACAGCAATGTTCTCAGTGTGATTAGTGACTGTTGGGGAAAAAAATATTTTAGTGACATGTTTTCCAGAAAAAACAGCTCATTTGCTGCGATTTAAGTAGACCTGACCTTCATGTGAACCATTTTCAAGACAGCGTCCACCACAGCACACCATGATCATCATGTTCTCAATATACATGTTAGTGTTATGTAGACACATCACACTTATACACTATATTGCTAAAGGTTTTGGGGCACCCCTCCAAATCATTGAACTCGGGTGTTGTTTATCAGTGGTTGGGCTTGGCCCCTTAGTTCCAGTGAAAGGAACTCTTAATGCTTCAGCATACCAAGACATTATGGACAATTTCATGCTCCCAACTTTGTGGACTCTCAGTCTCCGCTCTTATTCATCCCAATGGTGTTCTATCGGGTTGAGGTCAGGACTCTGTGTAGGCCAGTCAAGTTCCTCCACATAAAACTCACTCATCCATGTCTTTATGGACCTTGCTTTGTGCACTGGTGTGCAGTCATGTTGGAACAGGAAGGGGTCATCCCCAAACTGTTCCCACAAAGTTGGGAGCATGAAATTGTCCAAAATGTCTTGGTATGTTGAAGCATTAAGCGTTCCCTTCACTGGAACTAAGAGGCCAAGCCAAACCCCCTGAAATGCAGCACCTGAATTCAATGAATTGGTTTGGTGTCCCAAAACATTTGACATTTTAGTGTTCCAGTGCAGGGTAAGATTATACTATAATACAGTAATAGTATACTATATTATAGTAATTGAAACTGAAAAGTAAATAAGATATACAAAGCTGCTTGAAGGGGGGGGGGGGATAAACAGCATCCTCTGCAGGTGACGTGGCTCAATCTGAAATTTTAACAATTTGTTTTCCAATGTTGCCTCCAGACATCATAGAGCAAAAGGCCACTGTAATAAAAGTTGCACATGGTTAAATAAGAATGTAATATTCACAAATTAAATATGATTTTAATCATGATTTAGTTCTTACCACCCATGTTTTCTATTCCATTCACCACAGTCTCTAACACCTGAAGTAAATCGAATTAAAGAATAATTTCTGCAGCACACACACATACATGTTTGTTTGAATATTTGCCCATAATAAATTTTACTTTACAAAGTCAGCCTTCTTACTTTAATTTGGCCAGCCTTCACCCACTGGCTCAGCAGCTCCAGACCTTCCTTATGTTTATCCATGTAGTTCAGAACCATAAACCTGTCCCTATATATAAATAAATCAAACACATTCCAGGTTATAAAAAGAAACATGCAGACGGCATCAAAGCTAGTGGACTATGAATACTAGGACTCGATATTTACAAAAAGATTGTGCTGCTCAGGTGACACTGAAAGATCACCTCTGATCCGAAACATCAGTAGCTCTGATAATAGTTTTTTTGCTGGGTGAGAAAAGTGACAAGTTTGTACCTGGTAATATTTTTGTGGCACAGAGTTTCTTGTGTCTCCTCGCTCAGTGGAGGCGGGTAGGGTACGTCTTTATTGTACTGAGAAATCTGCCCACACAGGATCACGTGACTGCTGCTGTTCATCTACAATACAGATTGGAGATAAGTAAAAATCCCTAATCACAAAAACTTCTACTAGTGTAAGAAAATGGATGCTTTATACACACAATTTATTAGCTACATAACAATTTTGTTATTTTCAGTACCAATGTTGGACTCTAACTGTTTGTTTGATACATATAGTCATTTCCCCTGAAAGGGAAATCACTGCAAATCAGACTCATCTCTCTTTCTGGACATTTTAGTATTAATGAGATCTCAGACCATGGACGTTCACTCTATGACTCTTTACTACAGAGTAATAACTGTGTAACACTGAATAGGTATCACTTAAAATCTTTGCTTTATATCATGCTATTTTTGCTAAAATGCTATGATTTCTCATTGATATAATGCCATTATCAGTGCTGCTTAACAACTCAAGCTCTATAGTATAACTGCTTGTGCCATACTGGCTCTATTAGCTAATCTGTCATGTGACTGCCCAACACTGCTGACATCTAGGTGTGATCATGTGGGATGATCTGTCATCATCAAATAATTAAAACTATGGCGTTGGTTTTTATGATATAACTAAGTTTTTTTTTTTTTATGTGAGGGGGAAAAACACCATAATTTGATGATAGGCTATGTAATCATAATTATGATGTCGGATGATAGAAACATACACTCTCACCTGTGATATGACTGTGTCACTAATAGGACCTCCGACATTGTCAAAGTAGATGTCCACTCCATTGGGACAACAGTCCCTCAGTGCTGTCGAGACGTCCCCCTTCTTATAATTCACAGCTGCTGTGAACCTGAGCTGCGACACCAGCGTCTGGCATTTCTCATCTGATCCACAGATCCCAACCACTCTCTCACAGCCGTCCAATCTGCCGATCTTACAGTACAAAACTACATTTAGAAATATCACGTCAAAAGTTACGTTGACATAATACATGGGACAAGATAAAAAAATCACCTGTCCAGCAAGTGATCCACAAGCTCCAGATGCTCCACTGATCACCATGGTCTGTCGAGCCCCGGGAATCACATGTCCTTTCTCTCTCACTCCGAGCAGAGCAGTGAGTCCAGGCATGCCTACTGCACCCAGAACATATGACAAGTGGCCATCAACCATACTGGGGTTAACCTACCAGAAAAAAGTGCTAATTTTGTTAAGCAGTCTAACATAAAGCATGCACATGTCTTCTAATGCATGCACTGAAACTAAAGAATACCTTCTCTACAGAGTTGCCATCAATCACATCACAAGTTTGCCAATGCCAGTTGAAGGAGGTGACAATGTCACCGATGGCCAGATGTGAGTTCTTGCTATCTTCCACCACACCAACTCCACCTCCATCAATACACTCTTCAAGCCTCCATGGTAGCAGATAATCGGCACCCGTATCATCATTCATGCGACAACGCTGGACATGTGAACAGTATAATCAGCTCTGGTTAAAGTATATTAGCATATTTACATACTTTATTTGCCCTGACATGTATTAATTATCATCATAAATCATGCTCAACACTCAAATATTCATGATATTGTCAGTACTTTTATATCACTCATTACCTCTATTTGTTCCTCACAGAAACAAACTCGAGTTTGACATTTAATTTTCAAATTTTCATAAATATTGTGATACAAACATGCAGTATTTTTAATGTAGTGTTTGTATACTGACTTTTTAGATCTCTTTGGCAATTCAAAATAGCGCCTAGTCATCTAGCTTTTCTCATTTTTCTGATCAGATGTTTACGACTAAAAACGATCAAAACTCCTCATTATACACAATGAGTTCGGTCACCTCCCCACCAGTGTGATCACCAAAAGACCATCAGAATACTGATCACCATTGTTTGCCCAACTCTAATAATTTAAACTTCCTTCTTGGCTTTATTTAAAAACAGTTATTTCACCTGTAACTGTTTACTTCATATCCGTTTCCTGACTTGATTTTGCATAAAAATGTGAATAATTGGTTTCTAGTTTGTAAATACATTACATGGCAAAAGTTGGATACGTGACCATCACACCCATTAGTGGTTCTTCCCCCAAAGTTGCCACAAAGATGGAAGCCCCAAATTGTCTAGAATGCCTTTGTTTGCTGCAGCATTACAATTTCTCTTCACCGGCACTAAGAGGCACAAAAACATGTTCCACCATGACAATGCCCCTGTACACAAAGCGATGTCTATATTTGTCGATATTACAGTAGAAGAGCGCAAATGTCCTGCACAGTGGCCTAACCTCAACCGAAAAAAAAAAAAAAAACTTTGGCATGCTAACTGTGCACCAGGACTCCTTGTCTGACATCAGTATCTAATCTCACTAATGCTCTTCTGGCTGAATAAACAAAAATCCTCACAGCCACGCTCCAAAATCTAGTGGACAGACTTGCCAGAAGAGAGGAGGTTATTAAGGCAGTTACCAAAGAGTCCTTAGGTAAAGTGCTAAAAATGAATAACGACTTAATTTTATAGACAGACAGGTAGATAGACAGACAGATCAGTCTGTTCAGGTCAGTTGAGGTCAGGGAAACATTTCCGTTCCTTGAAGGCGAACACAGAGAGAATGAGGAGGAGCTTCTTCCCGCAGGCCATTCGGGCCCTCAACCAGTACACCTAGGATCTGGACTCTCTGTTCTTACCCCCACACAACATAACATTCTACCTCAGCTGATTGTTGCACATGCTAATATTGCACTACTCTGTACACACAATAACACTCACTGTACATCATCTCTGTACATCTTTGTGTGTGCACTGCACTGTCACTTTACTCCCTGTTAAACTGGACATTATATCTTGCCTCATATACACTTCTACAATATATTTATATATTTATCTTACATATGCACACTGTACATACTATACTCTTTTGCAACACCATTTCAATGTTGACTTTAGCAGACCCTTTTATCTACATATATTCATATACTGTATCTTCTGTACATTATAGAGTCTACACATATTTATTTATATTGTTTTATTTTTTCACATATACTATATTGTACTAATATATATATACACATATATTTCTTGTTTTTGCTTTTATACTTTTATATTTTTACACTTTTATATTTGTTACACATTTTCTTTACACATTTTTCTGTTACACATTGTCTTTTTTTTCCTCTTTCCTCTTTTATGTAAGACAGTCGTAAAAAGCATTTCACCACATCTCGTACTGTGTATGATTTCGTATGTGACAAATAAAATTTGAATTTGAATTTGAGACAGACAGACAGACAGACAGACAGACAGACAGACAGATAGATAGATAGATAGATAGATAGGCAGGCAGGCAGGCAGACAGATGGACAGAGAGACGGACAGACAGATGGACAATCAGACAGACAGATAGGCAGGCAGACAGACAGACAGACAGATATATAGCCAGCCGGCCAGCCAGCCAGCCAGCCAGATAGATAGATAGATAGTCTGCTTTCCTGTGGTCAATAAAATTGCATTTTGCATAATTCATAAATCATATTTTTGGTGACTAGTCCTATGTAATCTGGACCTCTTTCTTTATTTTGTTTAAAGATTGGACACCCCTGATTTATACAAACAATAATTCATACACTTGATTTTAAATTTATTAATAATCACATTTTAGAGGTCTGTCCTCACCATGTAGGGGTCAACAGACAGATACAGCGTCCTGACGAGGATTTCTCCCTGTTTCAGCTCAGTGCACAAACTCGTCTCCTCCACACGGAAGTTATCAGGAGATGGAGCGCCATTTTTCCCTTTGCACAAGCAAAATGAAATATTTAATGTGTTCATATCATTGCATTAACATAAATACATAAAGTACACCAGAATATATAAACACCAATAATACAGGACGATAACAGACATCTTGCTTACCTGGCCGTGAGGATAAAACAACTCTTTGCACTGTTAACATCTTAATAAATAAAAAAAAAAACACTTATCAAGGCGAATAGTTAACGTTACATAATATCAACAAAACGTTTCTAAAACTTTGGCCTCGTTCACTTACAATAACGGCTGCTCATGGGCCGTGTCCCAAACCGCTCTCTACGCACTAAAAATGTCAAACGAAGTAACGCGCCAATGTCAGCTTACTAGCTTGTCATACTTCTTAGTATGAATGCATGTGATTTGGGATGCAGCCCAGCGCTCATAAAGTGCTGCGAACTGACGTTTCCCTTTTAAAGCAGCTTTTAAAACAACATAATATGTCATCTGTGGATACGCATTAAATAGGCGTGCTATTTAGTGAAATAATACACATTTAATGGTTTAGAAACAAAGTAAACGAGCCCAAATTTTGGCTTGACATCCGGTCCTGCTAAAACGGATGTCAAAATAAAAGTTTGTGAACGTAATATTTTCAAATCAAATACGACAAAGAAATACATACAAAAGCGGAATTAATCATTATGCAAAGGATCTTACAACGCAGATAAAACACTAAAGATATTTAACATTATTTTATTAGTTCAATAAACAGTTTTACTAAATGCAAAACAAAAAACTCAAAGTATGCAATAGTGAACAGTTTCCGAACCCCGCCCTTCCTGGGTAAAAATGGGTGTGGTAGAGCAAAAAAATGGAACAGTAAAATGGGCGGGGCTATGGTTACCGCAAGACCAGCGTTGGAACCAGATCGATAAAGCTGTGAACGTGTTTTGTTTTTCTCACAATGAATACAAAATTACTGCTAATGCTGTTTAGGAAATAAATACGAAGGTGACAATAAACCTCAGTCAAACGTCTTAGACCATTAGGTTATTAATGCACATTCCGGGATTTAAATTGATTGTGAAAAGGCTCCATCAAACACACACCCACGCGCGTGAAGCAGCACGCGTATTAAAATCCTTAAAACACTTATGAGTTAATGAATGCGCTTTGAAAGCACGTGACGATCTACGCCGCCGCTTATTGGCCAATGAATAATAATGCCAGGCAGTGCTGGGAGTGTATGTTATTTGGGTCAGACGTCTCAATCTGGATGTGCCAGATTATAAAGCTTCATCTCCAGTGTAGTAAACAATTAACCGTTGGCTGTTTCAGTAGCTTACATACCATCTTACCCTTCCAGAGGCAATGCTTATAACAGCTTATAAGAAAACTTCAAATGCTTTCTGGAAATGCATTTCTAGCTGATCAATGCAGGATCAAACATTACCTATCTATCACTCCAGCAGTGTATCTTATTATATCCACTGGTTATTGCAGTGCCTACTGCGAAAAGCACTCCTTTTAAAAATACTCATGCATATTTAAAATACAATACTATTCATACAGAACCTTTTTCAGGGCTAGATCCGATTTAAAGCGATGTGCTCATGTTACAAAGTAGGAAGTGACGCTGGAAAGTTTTTTTTTTTTTCCCTCCTCCGCGCCTGAAAGCAGAGTTCATAAAGCTGATTGTACCGCAGACGTGCTACGTGAAATATTGAGGTACTGTAAGAACCATATTTCCTGTGTGTTCATTTTAAATGCATTCTTGATGTAGAGGCGAGTTGGAGATGGTGCAAAATGTCGGAAGATGATCCTGAGCTTCACTTTTAATGCACTGGGTGTTTCCTTGTAGAGATGACAGAAGTGCAGGTCCAAACTACTGTAGATGCTTCCTGCACACTATAAACCAACACAGGGGAGCCACAGTATGTTGGAGGATTTTGTTAAAAGCACGGGATGCTATCAAAAACAGAAATGATTTTCTTTTTCAGAATAAATAGATTTTATTTTTAGGGAATTCCCCCTGGGGTTGTTATACTAAAGAGGGAGCTCATGCTATATGCAACTGTCTTAGAGACTTTCTGATACCTACCATCCTGCTTGTTTAGTTTTATATGCAAGTCCAATATTTTTTAGTGATTTGCAATGTACAGTATTTTAACTAGTAAGTAACATTTGCATAACACATAACTGTTACCTTATATAAAATAACGCCTCATCTTTACCCGAGCACATAAATAAATGTTTCATAGATTAGATTGCTTACCCACTTTAAATATGCTCAAGAAGCGTAGCACGGTATCAAGAACCGCTGCAATGAATGTTTGTTGGCTTTGCACTTTATTTTAAGCCACAGCATGCACACACTCTTGACACATGGCTGTTGGGGCCCAGTGTCTCCTTTCTCTTGGCAAGCATGCTTGGTCATGCCTGTAGCTGTTGTTCTGAACTGCTCTGTAGCCTACACATAGAGCAGTAATATGTTAGTAATCGGTGCTTAGATGTGAAGCACTCTTCAGTTGTTGTTTTCGGTTGAGAAAAGACATTTCTATGAAATATAGTAAATACATTTCACTTGTACTTGCTCACGCTACTGTTTACTCATAGTTGGTTTTCATGGGGTAGTATTAGAAGGATGTGGTTTATGATTATCTGAACTCCTATACCATATCCATACTCGGGTACTGAAATACATCTTTCGTGTAGATTAATGCTGTGTTTTAAAGAATCCAAGCAATATTTTTTTTTACATTGTTAAAAGTGGTGCCATTACAAAAGGTAATCTGTTCTAGGCATATTAGCTGTAGCCAGCCATGCAGGTCACAGCAGGGGGGATCTCAAATGTTTTGCAGCCATTTGGTATAAGAAAAGATTCCTTTACAGGACCTACAGATTTATTGTATGGACACAACGAAACTATTCAACTTATTTTTATTCCCAAACCATCAACCTTAAGATATCAAACCAGTTAAAATATGTTAAAAGTTTTATATCAATTTAACATCACTTTTTTTATTATTTAAATGTGTATCAAAAATGTTCCTGTGCTTTTTAGGTTAGGTGAATGAATGAATGAAATACATAACTGCTAAAACCCATTCATTTGAAGTGATCAATCAAACCAGTGTTTCTCCACAATGGCATTTTCGAGAACCATACTGATTTACAGGAAGTTCTGGCTGTAAAAACACTGAGTGTTCATTTGCTTTGCTCGAAATTCTGTTGATTATGGCCTCCTCCTCCTTTCACTCTTTCTCGTCTGTTTCCTTCTTCCCCAAAGCCTGCAGCGGTCATATACAGTAATGGATTTATAGGTGGCTGTGTTGGAGAGTTATTTGGAGAGTTGGTTCCTCACTCACGCTTCAACACCGCATTTTCCCCTCTGACGGAATTTCCCGCACGACCCCAGCGCGTTTGCTGTACTCTCAGCCCCACATGGAAGTCACGGCCTAATATGGTAGCGGAAGTAGGCGAGGCCAAGTGGACTGGAGGATCACAAGACTGGAGCTGAAACAGAAATGTGTTGTTCGATATAGTGATTATGGACTGCGCCTTAAGAAAAAAAAAAGCCCGAAGACGTGTATGCAGATAAACGCAACCAGGGTGCACTTTTCTAACATCTGGTGGCTCTTTGTTTTTGCACAGAAGCTGTCCGATTTCTACACGGAATCCTCTTTATCTTTGCGAAAGTCTACCTCTTGAGTAACACGGGAGTGAGGTCAGCATAGCATGACTCAACCTTGGATGTGCATGCAGTCATTTCTGGGCTATTGCTTTCCCAGCTTGGCGCATGGACACACTGGAGTTTTTCTCTCAGCGATCCCTGGAGAAAGCGGTAAGATTTTTTTTTTATTATGATTATTAAGATTAATTAGCGTCTGCAGACTAGATCGTGGTTCTGTTTACCAAAATGGTGGACACTTTAAACCAACCCATTGCGCGCCGAGTAGATTTGTAAACAACTTGGGCTCCGTCTGCCTGAGTTCTCCGCCGGAGCTAACTTGCTAAATTGTAACGTTAACAGTTTCGATGTGTCTGTGCAAAAGAAAGGGGTGAAAAGGAAACACGGGCTACATTTGACATTGCGTAACGTTACTTGTACAACGATCGGTAACTGTAGAGCTTAGTCATATCGAAAGCTACAACTGTTTCTTTTAGTTACGTTTATAGAGTTGACAACTCTTTCTCTAACTGAAGGCAGCTCTGTCGGCTCAGCAGGCTGCGACTGCGCCGCTTTCCTCCTACTACGGTCACTTTTATCATCCTGTGCTGGCCCTTTACATGGCGTATTGTTGTCGCACTTTGTTGCAGTGTGCCATGGAGTTAGTGAATGTATAATCCCGTTTCTGCAACAAAAGACTTCTCGTAAATCGCTCTGAGCTGGCTGGTCTCCGGAGAAGGGGGCTCCTGCATGGGCACTGGCTCACAGAGGAGAGTGCGCAACGCCGAGCTCCCAGTGCAGGAGTGCAAAAATCGCATTTCCTTGTCAAGCATGGTGCTTGGACTGTTTTCAATTCAGGGCATTAAGTGATGGCACTTTGTTGACAATTCAAGCTTATCTGTCGCCTGGTGTGTCTGTCTGTATACCTATTCTGGCATTGCATGCTTCCTGCGCTCTCAGAAAAAAATAATACTAAACTGTACCTTTCCTTGTTGTCATCTTTTGTACCTTTTACAATGTATTTTCACATGGAAGTGCGACTGTACTGTATTTTAAAATAATAATAAATAAAGTTTCAATTACCTTGTAAAGTCAGAAAAAAAAACAACTAAACTGTAGGCCTACCTTTCCTTGTCTCTGGCGTGGTTAGCCTGAACGGTAGACCTTTTCTACGTGGAATGGCGTGGATATAATGCACCTAAATGAGTTACGTTAAAATGCGTATACCACATGTAGAAAATGTGTAGCTGATCTCGATTCGTTTCTTTGGAATGTAATACCCCCTCGTAAAACTGTTTACATTTATCATCTATATGCAGCTCCAAACCTAGTGGTATACTACTGTACAGAGGAGTAGCTTGTGTCTCTCTAAAACCACGTTGTTTGCCATATATTTGCTATGGCAGTACGCTGAAGTATGTGGCTCTGACCTCTCCAGCCCTAGGTGCTGTTCTTGTCCACACGTGGGGCTGCCTAGCAGAAACCAGAGCCTTTACTGCTCTCATTATATTTGTCGGTTGCCAACTGTACAGCTCGAAATGTCAAGAACATTTGCCTTAAAACAATTTACACACGACTCTGCACGCCTTGCTCGGTGCCTTGTACGAACATGCTGCATATCCTTAATTACGATGGTCTGCATGATCACTGTTGCTTCATAGATGTGATGGTGCTTTTCAAGGTTGCACGGTTGCAATAAATGCATAAACAGATCCTTTGCCAATGTTTTCTGTTGCAGTATCATCAGAGTGCAAATGCAAATCACTGTGTGATCTATGAGCATGCTGGGCCCCCCCCACCCTCATACATTCTCTGCTCACTTCTTCTAAGCAAAGGCAATCCAGAGCACTGTTTTTGTTGTTGTTGTTGTTGTTGTTGTTGTTTTAATTATTATTTATGAACAACCTGGTGAATCTTGCAGGAGCTCATTCCTGTGCTAACATATTGCATTCATATATTAAACGTAAGTGCTGAGAATGAGGAACTGCTGCTTGTAGTCTGTGTTACTTTGAGTCATGAGATTTTCAGGACCACACAGACCTCATGGTAAATAAATGAAATATCATGTCCCAGGGTCTTAATTGCAGCCCCTGAAAGATTTACAGCTCAGTCCTGTTTCATCATAAATCAGCTTCTTGTAATATACACATATACAGAGCAATGTTGTGAGTGTTGAGTAGAGAGGCAAATTCAGAGCTGATAAAACCACAGGATAGTTTCCATGGAGAAGTGTTTTACTGCTGACAAATGTGAAACTAGGAAAGTGTAAATAGTTTTGCTAATCTGAAACGTCTAATATGGAAACATGGTTTAAATAAAGGTTTTGGGTAATATGGACTGAACAAATCAAATGACGTGTGTGTATATATATAATATTAATATAATATTAAAGGTATATAATATTAATATGTTATAAAGGTTAAGGCATGTTAATGTTTAATGTAATGTGTATTTAATATATTGTGAAGCAGCTTCATGATATTCAAAGGTGTAGCTTAGTTTCATTGCTTAAGGCATAAAGTGCCTGAAACATTTACATACTTGCATTGGATTGTTTGTAGCTTCTTCCCTTTTTCGTTCTCTCTCTCTCTCTCTCTCTCTCTCTCTCTCTCTCTCTCAGTTCAGTTCAGCATTGCTTTATTGACATGAATGTCAAACCACATTGCTGCCAAAGCAAATTGTATAAATATTATACATATTAATTATAAATGTTGTATATTTAAAATATACATATTATCTTTCTCCCTTTGAAATCAGAGGATATCAAGGATAAATAATAATTTATATTTGCCTTAGTTATCCCCCCCCCAAAAGTATAGTTGATTTGCGTTCTCACATTTTCTGCTGTGACTCACAATGTGGTGGTATTTGTGGTTTGCTGATATGAGTGCGAACACCCCTGAAAGAGTTTTTTTCTATTTATGTATGCATTGGAGTTAAAAAAGTATATGCAAAGTAACTTGAATACATTCTGGAGTTTTTATACCTTATACCCATCATGCTAAAGACACAATTTCTACGCCATCTATTCAATGAACCTTTTCTTTTTAAATCCTTCTACTGGGCTTGTATTTGTGAAAAAAAAACATGAATCTAAATGCAACCACTTGTGACTGATGGTTTTGGTTCCTCTCTCTTCAGGTCGTCATCCATGAAAACACAACGGAAGTCAAGTTCCAGAAGTTTCAGATTGCCTTGATTCACTAGGAGTAGAAGACAACTAGGTACAAAGGAAAGCAATAGACATGTTTGAGGGTCTGATAGTTGACACTGTGATTTCTGCTAATGGGATGTTTTGCATTTTAAAGCTGACTTCCATTCCAACTATGCTTAGCAGATTTGGATGACCACAGACTGTTTAAAAACCTCTAACTACATTTGTGAAAAAAGAGGGACAGATTAATTACACTGGAGAGAGCCTGGTGTGGTTTGGAGATTTGAACTCTTCTTTACCCTGTCACGAGCTCACTCCAGCCCTCACTTACCATCCTTATTCATGATAGTCATGAGTTTGCCAGCTCAACAGAAAGCCAACACAAAGAGGACAGGCAAACGCATCACTTTCTTTAACGACCAGGGCGTTGCAATGAAAGAAGCTTCTCAGCGCTCAGAGAACTCCTACTATGGCATGGGGGCCCCTCCCTCAGAGTCAGGCCACAATGAGGGTGCGGGTGTGGAAAGCTCCACTGCTGATGCACCACATATGTTTCTCAATTCTGTCATTTTCAGCCCAGAGAAGGGCAACCAGAACCGAGGCCATTACCAAAATACAATGCCAATGAAATGGACACACCAGGAGCTATCCCAGCAACCTCAGCAGAGACCTACAGGCTGGTCTCAGGGTGTCACAACGACAACTTGGGCTCAGACTTATACTCCATACTTGGGAGCACAGACTGGTTTAGTAAAGCAGGTACCTGAAAGTATTGCAATACCGCAGCAGCAGCCTGCCTCCATTAGGATGGCGGAAAAGCAACAACAGGGACCTAACACGGGTGGAGAAACTTTTAGAGATGCTTCTAAAGGCCTGGACTGGGAACAGCAGCCACAAGCCTTTCAGCAGGGTCACAAACCTGCTTTTTTCAATCCCCAGCAGAATGTGACATCCACCACAGGGAGCACATCTGTGCTTCAGCCCTTTCAGTTAGCTTTTGGGCAGCCTAGGCAAAACTTGGCAGCAGGCTATTATCAGGTATTCCATGGTAACAGAACCTTGCAAAATGTGAATTTTGTCAACAGCACCCAAACAAACCCCCAAAATCGAATTCAGCAGCAACTTCAGCAGCAGCAACTTCAGCAACAGCAGCAACAGCAGCAGCAAATCCAGAGACTGATCCATAATCAGCAAATTCAGCAACAACAAAAAATACTGCAACATCAACAACAGTCACAACAACTCGCGCCATCGCAACAGACGCAACCACAGCAGCAGGTACAGCATTTAAACCAGATCCAGCAGCAGCCAATACAAATGCCAACGCAGATACAAAAACAACAGCAAGCACAGCCACTACAACAGCAATTGCAGCAACACGTGCAAAAATCTCAGCAACAGCAAGTGCAACAGCCGCAATCACTAAATCAGCAAAAAGCCGAACAACTACAAAAGCTGCCACAGAATCAGCAAGTAGTGGAATATTCTTCTGCTGGCACACAACTGCAGTCACTTTCTCAACCCAATCAATCAACAGGGCAATCCCAGGACACACCTGAATCAGCACAGCCCCAGGATAATGCTCCTGAGTGCCGTCCTGTTCTTCCTCAGGCATCCGCTGAGACACAACAACCTGGACCACGGAGGTCTCGGCGCCTCTCCAAAGAGGGTGGAGGACAGGTAACAGAGAATCCCTCCCTCATGCCTGCTGAGCAACAGACTCTGGGCTCTCATAATGGAGGCACTGAAGCAAGGGAGGCTGGAGCCAAGCAGGCCATCCGAGCAGCGCCTACTGGGGTCATCCAGAGCACGCGGCGAAAGAGGAGGGTTTCCCAAGAGGCCAATCTGGAGACATTGGCTCAGAAGGCCTCCGAGATGGAGTGCTTACCTTCACACACAGTCAAGGTAAGATCAGCAAGACACTGTGAAATGGAAGCATGATTATTGTGCTCCATTGATGTAACAAGAATAATTATAACATGACTGTGGTCACTCATGTGTGGAAGACGTGCTTGATGGCATATGCACAGAGAACATTTTTTACATTTGCGTACTGGTTTTGCAGGTTTCACTACTTAACTGTGGCAGAATGCTTTCAGCAGAATGTGAATAGAACAGGTGCTGCTGTTTTAGCTCACATGTCCATTCAAACCACTGTCTATGCTGATGCCTCATGCAAACACAAATGATTGTCCTCTGCCGTTAGGAATACACTCAGAAGATCTCTCTTGTGTTAAATGTATATGTATACAAGCAGAAATTAGGGTCATAGAATAATTTTAGACATTTGTAAATAATGTCTGTGTTTTCTTGGTTTCCCTGAAGGAGCAGCTAAAGGATGTATTAGTTTTTGTATTAGGTATTAGAGTGCACAGTACTGAAGGTTGTGCCTGTGTCGACTTTCGAGTCCTTCCCTTTAAGTTCAGGGTGGAGTTGGAAGTTGGCAGGAGCGTTCGAACCTCCCTGGCTGAAATGCCCCAAATTGGCCCAGGTTTATGAATAAAATGTGTGGGTACAAAAGCAAAATTGTAATTTTGCTTATGACATAAATACAGAGTAGTAAAATTGGTAAAGTACATATCATCCAGTTGTTGAGTGACTACAGAGTATTTTCATGTCATACATGTCACAACTCTATCAGCTGTATCTTATGTATTTATTAATAGAGTCGAACCAAAAGAATGAACAACCACTGTAAAAAAAATTCAAATGTGTTGGTTGCTCATCCATCTGTGACTCCCGATTGACTCATTATGGGTGTTAGCATATTGATAGATTTATTTCAGATGAGTGATTTTTAGAATGTGAATTTTTAAAAGTGCTGGGTAGAATGTGCTAGAATATGCCCATTGAATCTGTCTAGACATGTTTTGTGTTTTTTCATCTCAATTGTTCCTACTGCTAAGACTCAGTTTACTTTGCTAGAGCATGTTAACTGGTAAGTTTGTGTTACATAAGCCTATTTTTAAGAAGGTCAGCAGCTCCAGTAACAATAGATTGGGTGTGTGGGTGCGTGTGCTACTGACCTCAGGCACTGCATGAGTAGCCCTAAAGAACACTCCAGTAAAAAAAAAAAAAAAAAAAACTATAACCAGTGCAGCAATAGAGAGGAAAAATGGTACCTGCCCACACTTGTATGTTCTACATAAGTAGGTAAAATATTTCTGAAGAATTTCTGGATTAAATTGTTGCTATTGTGTATGTGAGCCAGGACAGGGCTCCAGCTCGAGGAAGGTTAAGTGCTGGGAATTCCTGCTGTTGCAAACTCAAGTGCCCGTTGTAGCAGAAAAAACATTTATATCACAAAAATCAGACACTGTTTTGTTGTGCACTATTTATTCAGATGTTTCGATTTTTCTTTTTGTAGGTTTGTGTGCACTTCAAATTCAGGAGTCTAACCTTAGTATTATTTTTTTTAAATTCAGTTCTCTAAAAATGTTTTGTGCTCGATTTAGTCTGGTCCCAAAGAAAATCAGGAAATGTCTAGAGAATACAGGAAACAGGGCCTTTGCAGGAAGGTTTGTTCTGTTCCTCAGAATTTAGTGAAATTGTATTTAAAATAAAGAGGATTTGAAAATTGGTGGTAATCGAGAACCGCTTTTTGTTTCTATTATGTGGACATGCAGTGAGAAGAAAGGTATTTTGGCTTGGTGTCCTGATTTAACCACTATAAAGATGAGATCTTGTAGTTATATGACTTTATTTCAACATGCTGTTGATACAGGTCAGTGTAACACATCTGTACATGTATACTGCTTTCTGCTGGCAAACGTTTACAACCTACAGAGATTCAGAAGATCTTTTTTTTTTTTTTTTTTTTTGGTAAAAAAGAAACACTGGATATCATAATATCAGCCAATATTATAGTTAGCATGAGGTATTAGTTTAAACTCACTGTTCTAAATGCGTACCAAAGACACAACAACAAAAGCCCATGTAATATCCTGTGTGAGAAATGAAAGAGCCTGAAACACACTCTAATGCTTGTGCTAATGCTTCTAATCATTCCCAGTACTCATTTAGCAGATCTTTCTCACACTGCTCATTACATTGCCTTGAAGGTATTCCTCAGAGAATGAAATGCACCTCAGAAATGATTTAAATTTCTTCTTAAATTTCCACTTCTTTTAAAATTTTGTGGTCAAAATAAGATCAAATTAGAATAAATTCTAATTATGTAGCCAGTTTTGTAATTTGCCAGTCTGTGTTTATGTGTAAAGATTCTTTGTGATACGTGTTACATATGTGTAGGAGTCTCACAGGTCCTGGAGCCCCCCGGCATCAGGTCCTGGTCGAGGGGTTGGAGAGCTGGAGGGTTTGAGTGCCAAACGTGTGAGAGATGAGAACCTGGTGCCTCTGGTCATCCCAGTGTCGGTTCCTGTAAGGCGGGCAGACCCCATGTCTTTGGACCAGGAGCAAAGCTCTCCGTTACCCAGCTGGTCCCAGCGGCCCAGTGATCCAAACCGGACTGACCACAAACCCTCTGTCATTGTCACGCGCCGGCGCTCGCTACGCAACTCTCTGTCTGAGAGCTCGAGTCAGGTGCGTTGAGTGTCTCCCTGAGCAGTACTAGTGAGCCATCATTTTTTTTGCTTTTTGATCCACTGTATCCCCCATCAGCTAAAACCTGGATTAAAGCTTCCATCCTAATCCCTAGTGTTTGTTTTTCATTCTTTGAAATCTAATCTAGACATGTACTCCTTTCCTCCATCACGTTTCCACTTTCTTTTGCCACCACAAAGAGAGAATTAGAGAATAAAGCAAATGTTCTTATAAATATCATCTTTTCATGTTGGTAGTCACTACATGTCTGCCTCTCTGTTTATACTCCAGAACGGTGGAGCTGAGCTCGGTGGCGATGTAGATGGCAAATCGTCCAAGGCGAAACGACGTCCTCGGCCGGAGCCGCTCTTCATCCCTCCGCCCAAAGTGAGCACGCTGATTGCGCCACCCGTTTACTCCAGCATCACACCCTACCAAAGCCACCTCCGCTCACCAGTAAGGCTGGCTGATAACCCGCTCACGCTGCCCCCTTACACCCCTCCACCCATCCTCAGCCCTGTGAGAGAGGGCTCAGGCCTTTACTTCTCGACCATCCTCTCTGCTGCTGCGGCTGTCGCAGGAACACAGGGCCTACCGCCGCCCGCTACGCCCAAATCAGCCACTCGTAGCCTTCTTCGCTCTAGTGAGTGTCCCACACATGCATCTCCTTCTGTATTGTATTTTACTATTTATGAATGTATTGAATAAACACTGAAGCATATCTGAAAGTGGATGCTGCATGCATTCAGGAATAATTGTTGGTGCATTGCATTGCAGATGATTGTTGTAATTAACCCTGGCTGTAATTATGTGTCAGTGATGGAGTCATTTGTTTTTGCTGTTCTGTGTATAGACAGCACTGAGATTACGCCTCCTGTGTTGTCTGCTATGAGTGAGGCTACTCCTGTCAGCGTTGAGCCGTAAGTACTGACGATGTCTTATACACACACACACACACACACACACACACACACACACACACACAAAAGCACATTCTGTTAAGTCCTTGACCTATTTCCACATCCAAGTACAAGTGCAGCAGGCATTATCATTTACAGGAACAGTATTCTGTCTCTCACTTCCACCTCTCACACACACACATCACTTTTGTGTTCAAACTTAACTGTGCATGTATGTGTGTTTTGTAATGGTTGGCAGTGAATCTGCTATTCTTACTCCCTTCAGCTTAATTGTAAACTCTTGTCAGTTTCGGCTGACTGTTTCGGTGTCACTCGTCTTGGCTGTGGTAGTAGTGTTTGTGTGTGTGGGGTTTCAGCAGAAAGAATAGTGATATCATCTTTGTCTGGTACCAACTGATTTTCCTGTGTCTTAATGTTTACCCTGTGTGAAAATGCACATGCACACACACACATACACACACACACACACACACACACACACATACAGACAAACATTATTCATATGGGCTTTCCAGAAGTGAGCCATATCCTGGAAGAAATCTGTATCTGCAAATCTGCAAACAAGAGCAGGGGTTGTGTAAAAAGGGTTCCATAGCTGTCCTAAAGCATAACTTCACATGCACAACTCTGATCGTGTAACGATAAACCACTATGATATAATAATATATGTACACTAATGCATGGTTAATATTTTAAATCTTAAAAAAAGCTACTAAAATGGGATATAATCTCTAGCTGTATTAAAAATAACAGAATTGGTCACAGGCAGATGAGTGTGCAATTTCACTTGACTCCCAACTTCTATGATCATAATAATAATAGTAATTTATCTCAGTGCTGCCAAACTGCTTTGTAGTATTCCAAAAACACACAAAATGTAGTTCACGATTAGCATTAAAATAAGTTGCCTGGCTCAGTAACTACTACAATAAGGTATCAGTTAGATATCACTAAGATTCTCAGTTTATGTTGTCAATTTCCTAAAGGTTTTATATAACAGTGTCTTAACCTGTCAGAATATACCACAAATATATTGTTCATAGCTGAGTTTCTGTGACTGAAGGATTGTGTGTATCATGTTATCCTGTAAAATTTGAATGGGATTAGTGGATAAACTCGGACCACTTTTGAAGTTTTGGATAGAATTTTACATTAACATGTGCTCTAGAAGTCAGCATCCCAGTTAGCAAACCACATGCACACAAATTAGACTCGTATTGCACTTTTTGGACTAGTTTATCTTCACTTGAAGTTTTCCTCATTTCTCTTCAAATGATGGTGTAACGAGGGGTCACCGAAACTAGCACATGATTTGTTTTTTTCTTGTTTATGTCTGCATACTATGTGACCTCTGAACAGAAATGTAGTCTTGTGATATCCTTAGTCTGCGAACTAGCGAACCAGTATCGACGTGTTCATTGATTGAGACTTCAGAGCACTTTTATACTCTGGATAAAGGCATCTGCAAATGCTGTAACTGTAAATGTGAATCAAAAATTATATTAACACACCAATTTAGCCAGTTGCCTTAAAAACAGATATTTTTTTCATTTCGAGCTATTTGTCCCAAATCCAGTGCTGTTGAATATTCCCTGCTCAATGATATCTCACAACAGATATGTTTCTGATGTGTAGTTGAGTGTAGTTTCAGAGGTGTGTCCATAAGCCACCTATAAAAACCCTCTTATCTCCCTGATCTCTGCATTTAGACAGAAATATAAATCAACCTTTAGTGACTTCGCACAGTAGGCTATGAATAGCGTGGAGTGCTAATGTTGTGTAAATGATCCAAGGCCAAAGTCTACTCACTCACGTAGGCCTATAGGGTAGAAACGCAGCTCTTCCAGGCTGATAATCTCCCAGCTTTACCCAGCAGGGTGATAAAGCAGCCTGTGCTGAATTGTCACTTACATGACGCACACCTCTGAGGTTATCCTAAAAATAGCCTCTTAAAAGCTGATGTTGCATTTGTAGTGTGAAAGTAAACAAATAAACATAATAACTCCCTAGATATCTAAGCATCTTTTTCAGCATGTTCATCAAATGAGCAAATTTTGCACGAAGAAGGAAAGAAAGATTTGCATGCTGGATGTGGATTTGTTTTAGGAGACTGATTAAAAAAAAGTCATATCGGTGATATCGAGATTCCTGCATAACTTCTCTGCATAAACTCCTCAAGATTTTTAGTTGTTTCAACCAAGTGCTTTATTTTGAACCTGAGGCAGAAAGGATCTGAACCTCATAAAGAATGCAGCTGGTTTATTTTGCAAATAAACTTCATTGTTTAGTTTTCTAACAAAATGCTGACAGTCAGGATGCATGATTTTTAATAGATTTTCTCTTTGTTTTTTAGCAAAAAAAAGTGTTACTTATAAGGATTATTGTTAATTGCATTGTTTCTTCTATTAATAATAATAATATTAATTAATTAAGGCATACAATTTAGACATGTAATTCTCTGTTTTAGAATCTCTCTCCCTCTCCCTTTCAGGCGGATAAACATTGGACAGAGATATCAGGCGGAGGTGCCTGAGCTGAAGGAACGCTCTGCTGCGCAGCTCGACCCACACAAGGCTGAGCTGGTGTGGGCGCCACTGCCTGAGATGGAGTCCAAAGGCCAGCAGCAGGAGCGAGGTAGCTCTATTCAAACACTCTGCTTTTCTACTCGAGTGTGTTTTTTAGATTGAAAGTTGTAGATAGAAACCTTTTCCTTGTTTTGCCGTTGTGTAACTAACTCTCTCTAGTGTCAAAAGCATTACACAAGTATTGTCGACACCAATCAATCTGAATTGTGTGGCAAAAAAAGACAGCTGAAGAAAGCATACATTTGTGTGTCCATGTAATAAATAAAAGTTTATCAGCAATTTATTTAACAGTAGCTAAACGTTTCAGTGTATATAAAAACAGCCACAATGTTTTGTTACCAAACTTGGTGACAAATAAACCAGCGAATCACAAGTTTTCAAGGTTTCAGTATGTGAGTGTCGATTTGCATTTACACATCTAGTTGACAAAGGGGAAAAAATAACAAGATGGTGTACTAAAGGTGACTTGTGCACAGCTACGACATGCCTTAGCGCAGCCATCAGACAAGCCATCAGCCCTGTGGATAGGGACACAGTCATTCGATTTATTTCAATTTTATTTGTATAGCACCTTTTAACAGTGAAATTTGTCACAAAGCAACTTTACACAAATATATAAATTTAATGAAATGAAATATATCCCTAATGGGCAAGTCAGAGGTTACTGTGGAAAGGAGAAAGTCTGTGAGACAATATTAGTGAGATATCATGAGAGGAACCAGAGTCAAAAGGAACCCATTGTCATCTGGGTGACGCTAGATAAAATTATAAAAGATTTCCCTTCTATATCTGTGTGCTGTATTCTCCAAAAGTGCAATTGTGCAACCAGGTAATATACTCTAGTTTTAATAATTCTTATTCTTTAATAAGTCATCACTGATGCTCATACTTAAGTTCCTCAAAAGCTCCTGGTTACACAACTCTACTTGAGTGTATACAGTGGTTGAAATTATTTATTCACACTATCCGGTGCCACCCAGATGAGGAGGGTTCCCTTTTGAGTCTTTCCTCTAAAGCAGGGGTGTCCAATCTTATCCAGAAAGGGCCGGATAAGATTTCTGGATAAGAATGGACACCCCTGCTCTAAAGGCTCCTCCTCATATTGTCTCAGGGAGTTTTTCCTTGCTCATTAATGATAAATATACATTTAAATATGAAACTTTATCAATTGTTATAAGCGCTGTACAAATAAAGCTGAATTGAATTGAATCATTAGGATGTGATCAGGTGATCAGTCAAAATAAATGTATTAATTTGCAGTGAGGCCAAACCAATACAGCAAAATATCCCCCACAGCATAACAGAGACTCCAGGCTACTGTATTGTAACGGTTAAGCATCAGTCCTGTGCTGTTCTCTTGGTACATCCTTCTCATGCTCTTTACCATGTCTCTGTAGATCGGTCCTACTACAATATACTATATCTCTCTATATAGTGTGGACAGAGAGTCCTGCATTGACCATCTTGGCCACCTGACAAAATGCACTCACATCACTGTCATTCAATGTGCTCTTTTAACCACAATTTCTATCCCTACAGTATGTACAGATTTGTTTCTAAATGTCTGTCTCTTTAATCACCCTTTTATTGAAACAGCTAGTTGATTAGTCTTGTTGAGTGACTAACTTTCACAGACTTGATATTAAATGGATTTTATAAATGCCACAGAGCATGGAAGGATGTTAATTGTTTAATTGTATCAAACTGTACATCTGTCTGGAGCTCATATCTGCACACAGTATGTTGCTCCACCCATAGATCCAGATTTTTCCTTTACTTTGTCGCTTGTCTGTATGTAAATATACATAATGTAGATCGATAGATAGACAGACGGATAGATAGACAGATAGATAGACAGACAGACAGATTAATGTGGCTTTTTGTTTCTGCAGTGAGTGACCTCATGCACCTGGCCTGCTCCAGTGCACTGTGTGGAGGAGGGACCAATCAGGAGCTGGCCATGCACTGTCTCCACGAGTGCAAGGGTGATATCATGGTGAGTGTGAGATGATGTAAGACTACACCAGCATGATCCCAATGACATGCACCACCTTTGTCCACTAAACCCGTTTTCTTTCCTATAGTACTTAATGAAATATCCCCAGGGATGTAAACGGAGCGATATGATTTCATGTTATGCCCTTAAACTGAGTGCATTACGCTGCGTTTGGCAGTGGGCCTTTGTGTCACGTGTTCAAGGGGCTAAATAATCACTGTTTCAATGCCCGCATTTTCATGTAAGCACAAATGAAGGGAATTAGATACGTGTTTGTGTGTGCTTTATGTTCACACAGCTGAACCAGCAACAGCAGCACAGAGGCCAGCCTGATAGTGCTGAGCTGTCAGCTCTGCTGCCATAGCAACCTGCTGTCAATACCAGAGACACGTGCTGTCGCATGTGCTACTCTGTTCAAACTGCAAGCTGTCTGAATGCATGTTCTATTGCATTGTTTTGACCCCATCTTTTCCCCAGATAGTGTGGATTCAATGTAAAGTATGTTGTATGCCTACACCCGCAAATCTGCAAAATACACATATTTTGATATTCTTATAGGTGTCTGCCAAGATACTGGCATGCCACATTGACATGTGCGCAGGTGTTTAGTGCTGCATGTACTGAACAATAAGATACAGAAAAAGAAAACTGAATAAAGTGTCATATTTTGCTGTGGTTGGAAATTCTAATTACTGGATGAAATAAGGCAGGATTTAGCTGTTGTAAGGTTTAGTTGGAATGGATGGCATAGTGTTGCTGTGTCAGAGCTCCAGGGTCCTCTGGTTCCCCAGAGCTCGGGTTACTGACTGTTTGGATTGTCGCTTCCCAAAAAACATGCTGGTAGGTGGTCCACAGTCAACAAAACTAATACTTTATACTTGATAAATAATTAAATGAGCGAATTTATGGAAATTTTACAATAAAAATATTTGTCTGATTACCTTCTGTTTTTTTTTGCCCAGAGATGCACTGTTGCACTGCTTCCTTGCAATAATTCACAGTCATGTGACTATAACACATACGTGTTTATTATGTTCCAGCTTTACTGCCATCCAATCAAACTGCTCCATTTTGCTTCTGCACTACTTCTGGTTCATGTAATTAGTTGGATTTCGTCCTGACCACAACTCCACCAGATACGTTTCCCGGCTCAAACGATCAGTGTTGCTCATCACACACCATTGGTGGTGTTCATGCTGCTCCTGTGCAAGCCTCTGCGAGTCACTTTCATGTTTGTTCCCATTCTCTGTGACTTGTCTCAGATGATATGTTTATGTGCATCTTTGCAGAAGTACAAATCAGCCATCCGCGTTTACTGCTACTTATTATTTGCACTGATGAGGCTCAGGCTATGGGTTTGCTGTTTAAGAAGCCATTTCTGTCTGCACTCAGGGAAACAGAGATTTGTCTGTTTTCACGTGCCATCTATGTTTTGCAGTTTGAGTAATAAATCGGCAGATCACAGTGAAGATGCCGGGAGAGATAGAGAGGGGTAGAGAGGAATATTAGCCACTGGCGGGTGCTACTTGGTTAAACGCCTCCAGCGAAATACTCTTGCCTACGTTGCCAAGGAGATAGAGAGTGTCTGGCTCTGTGTTTCACTTTTTCCTTTCTTTGTCTCTCTCTCTCTCTCTCTCTCTCTCTCTCTTTCTTTCTTGTTCGCCTTTCCTGCTTTATGCTGCATGTGCGAGATATCGTACTCCTTTTGTTCTCATGTCTTATATAATTAAATCCTACACAGCTGCCCATGCCTTTGTCTTATTACTGTCTCCCACAGCACTGGCCAATGATTTAAAGCTGTATGTTGCCATGTCAGTTCACAGTGAAATCTTTTGCTTTTGTTTTTAGGGAGCCCTTGCCCTTCTTCTGTTGAAAAACCCCATCTTTCCCAAATCTCACCCTCTGGCAGATTACCACTACTCTGGTAAGTACCTAACACTTCATTTTGTCATTTTTCTTTTGTTTCTCTCTCTCTCTGTTTCCATCTAGCCCACCTTTAGACAACTGAGCGTGGCTTCCTGTCTCTCTGCCCCAGTAGGGACTTACTGGAATTCCATGCAGTTCTCTCTGTGTCTCAGCCATAAACCATACCAGCTGAGTACTGGGGGAGGGCAGGGCCGGCTGGGATTACTGGGTGAAGGAGTGGGGGTGGGTTAGGGTTGCCTGTTGGAGATGTACAGAGTGGGTGAGGGGAGAGAGAGGAGGGAGAAAGAGAGCGTGGGCAGCGTGTTGGCGGGGCTGTGTGTGTGCTTAATCCATAGACGAGGACAGGAGCACTATTGTTTATGTGCCAATATGTGTCCTGGCTGTGTGCCTTGTGTGTATCTGCGTGAATGTGTGTGTTTATACGCACAAGCTCGTTCGCTTCAGACTTTGCAGTAATTGCGTGACTCATGTCCTGGTTCCTCTATTTCTCAATCAGGCTCAGACAACTGGACACCTGAGGAGAGACGCTTCTTCAACAGGGGCATCTCCACCTACAAGAAGGACTTCTTCATGGTGCAGAAAATGGTATTAGATCACATTTCGGTAGCAGAGAGTGAAGCCTTTTATTTCAAAAGAAACATTTCTTTCACATATGCAGTGAGCAAGCAGACTGACTCAGACACTAAGCTGTAATGTAACACTTCTATTCAAAAACATTTATTATTATTATTATTATTATTATTATTATTATTATTATGTATTAAAGAACAATGCTTAAGCCATCAGAACACAGTAGTCACATTCCTCCTGATTGAAATGAGATACTGATCCTTATTGTTTCTAATACAATAAAACAATGCTGTTTAGGATACTGACATCACTATGTGCTTTTCTTTGGCATTGTTGAAAGTGATGAGCTCATTAATAACCAGCAGTAACTTTTGTACCGTAGTTACAGGGGCGATGTCAGGACCTCATCAGATTTTAAAAAGCCATTTTGCTTTAAAGTAATTGTGATCTAATTAAAAATAATGAATATTAATACATCATAACAGAAATCAGTGTTTATTTCAGCCTAATATTTATGTGCCAGCACTTCACACTATCCAAAATTCTTTTACTTTCTCTCTAACTTTCCTTGATTTCATGATTAACACTAGGCCCATGCTTACACCACCTCAAAATCATGAGCCTAAATAAAGAAAAGTGGTAAAGGTTTTTATTTGATCATGTATGAACATGATCGATTAGGAAGGTGAGAAGAGGCCATAGCTCATGACATTTGCTTTATATTACATTTGCACTTATATAAGCTAGATTAGATTAGATTTTATTATATATACATACAGATTTCACTTGATTTACATTATACTGCATATTTATTCTTGCACACAACTGGTTTGGGCAGTGCAACAGAAGATCATCTCTCTCTCTCTCTCTCTGGCTCAATAATTTGCTGTGTTGCATTGTTATTTGTGCAATGCATGACTGCTTTTCTTAGTACTGTGTTCACCCACCATGATGATGTTGTTCTGGTTGAAGGTAAACTCTAAGACGGTGGCGCAGTGTGTGGAGTTCTACTACACCTATAAGAAGCAGGTGAAGATCGGCAAGAATGGCACGCTTCTCTATGGTGAAGCAGAGCCTCCTGAAACACGGCCCACAGAGGAGGAGGTGGACTATAAAGTAAGGCTGTGTTTCTATACACGTGTGTTAAATCTCATACGGACAGGTGCAGCGTGGTTGGGTTTGTAATCTTCTCTGCTGTCCTGAGCAGGGTTCACAAAGATTTGATATGCGAAAGGAAGAGGAAGAGGACAGGAAGTGGGAGGTACCAGGGGACAGGAAGCGAGAGAGCAGCCCTGACAGGGTGACACAATGTCTACAGGCCAGTGAAAGTGTGAGTATCAAGTTGCCAAGAATAAAGGTGGAAGTGTATGTATTAGTTAAGAAAATTTATTAAAATACATCAGTAACTTTTCTGTTTATTATAGATGGGGGGGGGATCCAGAATATACGACATTTTTCTAATATTTATGTCTGGTGCCCTCTTGTGGCTGACAGCTGTAACAGTAAAACTTAATACAGTAATTGTATTAAGAGAACAGTATACTGTAGATTTAGTGCTGAAATACTAAGCAGTGATAAACATTTTGTTTATGATTTCCTCCCTCTGAATAAATGTAATTATCTTATCCTTCAGACTGGTGCAGTACTGGTTTTAAGGAATCAGGAGGATGGACGACGGGAGCATCCAGCGGTTGCGGTTAGCCACGCCCCCACAGTGCCTCCCAAGCCCCGACCTGAGAGCACGGTGCGGAAGAGCGGCGTTGGAACAAAAGGCTCTGTAGTACCAGAGGGAGAATTTCCCTGCAAGAAATGTGGAAGGTGAGACAGCAGCAAATGCTTAATTAGTACCAATTTTACGTGAAGAATATAAAGAAAGCGTTTTAGAGAGCATCTGGTCCGTTTTTTAACGTTGGTCACTTTCAGATCATTTTGATGTACATTTTATGTTGATGGTACATGGCAGAGGTAGACAAAATTGTGTGGTTAAAGCGGTCAAGATAAGCAACTAGCTTGATTAAGAGGCGATGATAAATACTTCAGTAGTCTCAAATGCCTAATGCCTCTGAATACCACACATCTATTTATGTCCGCTTCTATTTCACTGTCCACTTTATTAGGAACACCTGAACATTTATGGAGTTATCCAATCATCAACATGGCAGCAGCACAATACAGAAAAATTGTACAGGTGCAGATCAGGATCTTCAGCCAATGTTCACATCAAGCATCAGAATAAAGAAAAAGTGTGATATCTGTGACTTTAACTGTGGTACGGTTGTTGATGCCAGATGGGCTGGTTTGGGTTTTTCAGAAACTGCTGATCTGGGATTTTTAGTTTACACAGAATGGTGCAAAAAAAAACCCAAAGAGTGAGAGACAGTTCTTAAGGTGTAAAAGCATTGTTAATAAAAGAAGGGTCAGAGGAAATTTGGCCAGATTTCCTCTCCTTTCAGCCAAGAACAGGAAACTGAGGTTATCATTGGAAACGGATTTTTCAAAAACAAAACAAGTCTTTTCCCCCATCTTAACTGTAAACAAAAGAATCTACTTTTCTTAATAACTCATTACAAATCACTCCAAATCAATCCTTTTCTAGCCAGCCCTTCATCTTGGTTTGTCATGTGCGTATCTGAGAGAGTTTTTTCGGTCTGATGTCTAATTTATGCTTAACAGTTCCACACTGGTACAAGCAGGCGTCAAAACGATGTCGTGGCAGCTGTTAGTCACTGTGTCATGTGCACTAACATTTTTTTTTAATTACCTGTGATCACATTGCCAGCGTATGTTGTTGCACATCTGGCACATACCGCTGAAAATAGCTTTAAAGCTGTTATTTTGTATTGTGCTACGCTGTTTCTAAAAGTGCAGTAGTTTTGCATTGTTTTAAAGCAAACTTCCCTTTTGTAGTTTTGCTCGAGTGCAGAATCTAACCATGAGGTTCGTGCTCATGACTTGCAACCCTTTGATCTGGATTCTTGACATCTCTGAAGCAAAGGTTTAAGAGCTTTATCATCTGTTTTGCTGTAGCTTTGTTGCCTGTATCAGGAACACGTGTTTAGTAGTGTTGAATTGGGAAAGTCTGTGAGTAATTGGCATCAGAAATAGATCAGAGAGCAATAAAACATACCCTCTGATTCCATCTCGTATCAGTGAAGGCAATGTCCGGCTCTGTTATTATCAACTGTCTCTTAGCAACCGAAAGTTTTGAGTAGTGTTAAATGCCATGCCTTCTGCTGTATGCCTGTCTGCCTAGTGACTGAGCCACTGAGTGCAGGTTGTGTGTAAGCGTGCACGTGGATGATTTGGAACATGAAAACATCTCGTACGCTCTGTCCTCCAGCCCACTCACCATTGGCCGCTGCTGCTCATTTGCATTTTGCCAATGCATCTGCTCTGGCTTTGTCAAAAAAGACCAATCTTTCCGCTTAACACGCTTTGCGCTCGTATTCTGTAACGGTTCGTAGCGACAGGTTTATGTGAAGCATAAAATCAAGCAATCGATCTTGATCGTCAAACCTCTTTTTCATGAGGTACTAACATCAGATATGTCACAGCGTGAACCTTCATGGGTTTGTGCGTTTATGTGAATTCGTAGATAAGCCAATGTCCGGTATTTTAATCTGATTCAAATACATTAATGAAAGGTTTGTAATACAGTATCATGCAGTTCTCCTTAAGTCAGGACAATTATTGTAGTGATCCATTACCACCTCAAAGAGATTTTTCACCACTAACATATAACTCATGTCTATAAATAAAATTTTAAACGTCTGTTAACGTACATGTTGTAACAGTGTGTAGGTACATTTAATATTGCTAAACGTAGCAGTTATTTCCTGTTATCACTATAAACAGTCATTTCCTCACCAACCCCCTTTTGAGGTTGTTAAAAAAAAAAAAGTGGGCTGTTTGTCACAACGCTGAGAAACCACAAAACTCATAACCCTTTGTCCTGAAGACTTTCCTGTCAGAAACCTTAAAGAAACAGTGTTACCTCTGACACTTGGAAAGATTGAAAAGACTGCTTTCAAACATGTTACGTAAATGTCTCCTCTGAGAAAACTGCACACACGTTGCAGTAAGATAAACCAGATAAGCCGCAACTGAATGAGCAGCGCTGCTATCAAATATATTTTTGTCATATCTGGCCACCCAGTTAGTTAAATTAAACCTGTAACACAACAAATAAATGAAAAGGTACTTTTCTGATGTATGCAGATGTATTGCTTCTGGACCGTATTAACCTAATTGAACTCTGCTGAGTATCATGAAGCTTATAAAGGCAGGACACTGCAGTTTATGATGTAAGACATTACTGTAGCTCTGCTGAAGAGAACAACCTGAGATGCCTGGACAATCATGAATAATAAATATTTACCTATGCATGACAATTTAGTCATCTCCTCTGTTTGGTGGTTGACCCAAGTGTGTTGGTGTTTCGGCAGGATATTCTATAAGGTGAAAAGCCGGAGCGCTCACATGAAGAGCCATGCTGAGCAGGAGAAGAAAGCGGCGGCTCTCAGGCAGCGGGAGGCCGAGGAACGTGCTGCAGCCGCCGCAGCGGCTTTAATGGCCGCTCAACAGAATGGATCTCGAGGGGAACAAGCAGCGCGGCGAGCCAGCAGCGAGGACTCCTCAGATGAGGAAGACTCCACAGACGATGAAGACTGGCACTAGCAAATACTTGCTTTTCCTGCATGGTGCAGCTGGGACACTTCTTTAACATGACCTGATACACTGGTCTGTGTGGGGAAGAGTAACGTGGAGATGGAACATAAAAGCCTTCAGGGACTGTCTTACTCCCTCAATGTGTGTGTTTGTATGTGTGTGTGCGCATGTGCTAGAGTGTGAGTGTCCAAGAGAAACATTCAGGGTTTCTCATTCAGACATAGGGCTATAGGGAGTACAAGCCAAGGGGTGGGTGGGTGTGTGTGTGTGTGTGTGTCTGTCTGTCTCAGAGAGTTTGTGTCAAAGAGATGCATTCAGCAAGTGTTTCTCATTCAGACATAGGGCTACATGGAGTATAAGCCAAGAGTGTGTGTGTGTGTGAGAGGGAGGGGAGAGAGAGGGAGAGTGAGTAAGAGAGAGAGAGAGAATGTGTGTATGTGTGGTTAGGGGCAGTACCAAACACTGTCCTTTGACACTTTCAGACCCCCACTTTCAGACACACACTGGGTGCAGCCCAGGAATTCCACCTGCTTCCCCTGCCCATCTTCCTATCACAGACTCGCTTCACCCCTTTATTACCCGCTGTGACTCACACCTCCATGCATTCAGTGCTCTGGACACTGCAGGACTTACAAACCGGCAAAGACGGAGGACGGACTAAAGTCCTCCTTTTGATTTTTCTAAATGAAATCTGTGTTTGTGACTCTTACGGTCGACTGCCAAAAGCTTGCACAGCTGTATTTGTGTACTTTTTATTTTTTATTTTTTGTTTGTTTTTTGTAGTGCCGTAATTTTGGCTTTGGTGTTTTTGTTACGTTTACTTCTGGTCACCTCGCTGATGCCTTGGATGTTTTTGACACTTTTAATCGTGACATGACAATCAATTTTACAAAGGTTCTTTTTATATATCCAACAAAGTATCATTGTTTTTGATATATTCCTTATTATTAATATTATTATTGTTGTTATAATTGTTATCCTTATTAGTGTCATTGTACTGTTTTATTGTTTATGGGTAAGGTAACTTTTTTTTTTTTTGTTTGTTTTGAAGTTTTTTTTATCATTTAGCTGTTTAGTTTATTTAAGACTTTTGCTACCTGTGTTTGCAGTTTGTAAAGCTTCTCTAAGGTGTCAGGCAGGAAAAGACAGAACCCCGAGGGTGAAAGTGCAATAGAACAATTTGAAATATTGATGCAAATGTGCTGCCACTCCTCCCTCCTCCTCCTCCTTCTTCATTCCCTGTCCATCTCCATCATAATCTTAACCTGAACTGAACCCTAATGCAGCCTTGATTGAACAAGATCATTTGAAGATATTTATTGTTAATGTTATTTTTCTTGGGGGGGAAAGAACAAATGTGTTTGAGTGGCTAAAGAATGATGCATAACGTGTTTGTCAGCTTCAAGAGCTGTGCTGTCACTCCGACTCTGCTGGACCAGCACTTGGCGATATCACCATGGCAACAGAGGCTGCTGAACCCCCCCCCCCCATCCTCTAAGAACAGCCACACTGTGGAGCTCTTGGCCGAGAGTAACGGCTCCAATTACCGCTCATCACACTTTAGTCTGCTATGCACTCTGTGTCTGTGTGTGTTTGTGTGTGTTAGTGGCCCTGTGGGTGGATGTCGAAGTGTGTTTTGCACACATATGTGTATGTGTGCATGTATGCGTGGATATGTATGGGTGTTAACACCAATAATAAAAACTGTTTCAAACTCGGAGCCAAGTGAGAAGGAGAAGCTTCCAGATCTGTTTAGATTTTTTAAAAAATGCGTGTGAAGAGAGTGACCTGCTCTTTTATATGGGCAGGCCAGGGGCATTGTGGTAAGATGGTCTAGCCAAGGTTTTTTTTTTTGTTTTTTTTTTAAATATAATTAATATAAAAATGAAATAAATGCAGGAATTGCTGCCATGGAGCGACTGTTTTTATTCAGCTAGCTTTTATTCAGCCAAGGGAAATGTTTGTATAGGTTATATATATATATATATATATATATATATATATATATATATATATATATATATATATATATATATATATATATATATATATATATATATATATATATATATATACATACATACATATACACACACATATACACACACACACATACACACACACGTGTATATATATTATGTGTGCTTGTGTATGAGAATGAGAAACAAAATGTATACTTTCTATGCTATTTTCATAGGGGCTCATACACTAATGTTGACCTACATAGAATTGCTTTTTACTACAGTATAACTTATTTGTGTTGATCCATGATCAATTATTGTTTTGAAATAATAAATATGTTTAAAAGAATATAATCTTTTGCAAAGGCATTATTTTTTATCAGAACTTTACAAATTCAACGCTCTGTACTTTTCATACAACCCAAAACGTGGTCAGTCTTGTCAGAGAGCTGTTCGATTTGATCTCACGCTAATGTAAACTTCAGTTCATTTAGATGAAATACTACGTACAGCCATAAGGTTCAACATAAGGTTCAAGGCACAAAGGTTTTACAATGTATTTATATCAATGCAAAATCATACATAGCACAATCCAGAAAGTTCAGAGATGTCTGTATTCATCATAGCATAATCTTACTGAACAAACTCTTCCTAATACCAAAACCTGGCACAGAAATCTCCACAGCTTGTAGATTTCTCCTCATGGAGTGCAGTAGAGATCTATATGCTGATGTGCTCTAGTATTTCTGGACTATTTAGCTTTTAACTATTTAACTTTTTTTTTTTTCAATTATTTGTTATTTAAATGTACACTTATAACTTCTCAGCCTAAGTCTGGCAAAGACGGTCTAGCAGCTTGACCGTGTCTGTTTTTGGCAGCTGATGCTGATCAGAACAAATGAGATATTTCAGCAGGGTACAATTTGGATTATTTTACTGTGACAACACACTTTCTGAGTCATTCATTTAAAAGAATACACTACGGGTGGTCTAAGCCCATCTCCCACTTCTGACTCATACTGAAATGTAGAACTCATACTGGCTGAGTTTCCTAAGCACAGACATCACTGTTAAAACAGATCTAGCAGAACACTGACAGTTAAGGTGATAGTATTAAATTGCTTTGTGAAACTTTCCTTGCAGCTATTTTGCAAAATTGCCCTAAATATAGCATATGCTACTCCGATTAGACCTATTTATAATACAATGAACACACAAAATCAGCACTGAGACTGACAGTTGAGGCAGTTATGAATATATTATTTTGCCGGAATTCCCCTGCACTTCTACAGAGCTTTAAAAAGTTTCAGTGTGATGCTTTTGATCTTTGATCTTTGAGGTCAGGGATTTCGTTGGGGCCACTGGCAGTCAAAAACCTGACTGAAACCTCCAAGATTCAGCCACATTTGAAGCACAAATGAGTACAAGCTTCTGTCAGTTTTCTCGGAGGACTTCAAAAAATCTATTTTCTGAAGCATACATAATGCGTGGACCATGAAAGAAACGAACTACAGAGAATGGCATCACAAAAACGAATATGTAAATGGTTTTCTTAATGCCTCAGATAATTCGTTTCATTCCACTAGAAATCACTAGATGGAGTCAGTTGTCTACTGTAAACTAACCCCAGTAGAGTGTAGATGTGTGTGCGCATGTGTGTGTGTATGAGAGAGAGAGAGAGAGAGAGAGAGAGAGAGAGAGAGAGAGACTATGGTAGTGCTGTAAGTGTTTCTGGATGATTGCATGATTGGGCTGCCGTTAGTGTCCCACTGATGTCACATTGGTATGTAAAGTGACCTTCACATCAGCCTACCCTCAATGTCCACTTTATTATTAAATGTCTAATCAGCCAATCATATGGCAGTGGAACAATGCATAAGCTCATGAAGATACAGTTTGGAGCTTCAGTTAATGTTCACAAAATGAAGAAAACATGTGATCTCTGTGACTTTGACCATGGCATGGTTGTTTGGTGTCAGATGGCTTGGTCTGAGTATTTCAGAAAAATTTGATCTCCTGGGATTTTCATATACAGCAGTCTGTAGAGTTTACACAGGATGGTGTGAAAAACAAAAAGCACTGAATGAGAAATAGCTCTGTGGGTGGAAACACCTTGTTGATGAGAGATCAGAGAAAAATGGACAAAAATGGTTTGAGCAGCCAGGAAGGATATAGTAAATAATGTATTCACTTTTTACAACTGTGGAGAAGAAAAGCAGCTACAACAGTAGAAGACCACATTGGGTTACACTCCTGCCAGCCAAAAACAAGAATCTGAAGCTCTCATGGGCATGTGACTGTGATTCTGTTTTCCCCAAATTAAGATCAGGCGTTTGTATATAATATTCTTTTTGGTTTATTCTGACTGCTGAAGACATAAAAAGCTTTTAAAATACACTATATTGCCAAAAGTTTTGGGACACCCCTCCAAATCATTGAATTCAGGTGTTCCAATCACGTCCATGGCCACAGATGTATAAAATCAAGCACCTAGGTATGCAGACTGCTTCTACAAACATTTGTGAAAGAATGTGTCGCTCTCATGGTATAATGTGTCTTCATGGTAGAGCAGCTGCATCCAAGCCTTACATCACTAAGTGCAATGCAAAGCATCAGATGCAGAGGTGTAAAACACACCGCCACTGGACTCTAGAGCAGTGGCGACGTGTTCTCTGGAGTGACGAATCATGCTTCTCTTCCAATCTGATGGACAAGTCTGAGTTTGGCGGTTGCCAGAAGTACAATACTTGCCTGACTGCATTTTGGCAAGTGTAAAGTTTGGTGGAGGGGAGACTGTTTTTCAGGGGTTGGACTTGGCCCCTTAGTTCCAGTGAAATGAACTCTTAATGTTTCAGCATACCAAGACATTTTGGACAATTTCATGCTCCCAACTTTGTGGGAACAGTTTGGGGATGACCCCTTCCTGTTCCAACATGACTGCACACCAGTGCACAAAGCAAGGTCCATAAAGACATGGATGAGTGAGGTTTATGTGGATGAACTTGACTGGCCTGCATCCTGACCTCAACCCGATAGAACACCTTTGGGATGATCATTGTTGAAAGGTATTGATCAGGAGAGAGAGAATCTGGATCAGAGAGAGAATTCTAAAACATTTGATGTATTGAATTGTTGAAAGTACAGCACTGTTGCCCAGATTACTAGTTGAAATTAGTTAAATCATAAGAATGCCCTTAAAGTTTTTAAATTATAATATCCTTAAAGTGTATTTGTTGTATTTTGTGTATTTGATGGCTGTATGCTTGAAAATTCAGTTGTGTGTAATGTTTTCATAGACCAAACTGAGCAAATATTTCCTAGGAAATGTACTAAGGTTTTGCAATGACGATCTCTTTGTACTTGTATATTTATGTAACCGGGTCACATTTTAAGGGAATGTGCTACGTTTGCACATGAATAGCTGAAGTAAACTAAATCGCAACAGCGAGAATGTGGGTTTTTACTGAATATCGGCACAGCTGTGATTTGGCCACAGGCACAAAGCCTCTGGGTGAGTTCTGTAGCTAATTACAGCTGTGCTGATATTCAGTATAACCACACACTTACTTTTATACAGCAGTTATATAATCAAGAAATTAATATAGAGTCCGTGACATTTTGGTCGAAAATGACTAAATGTGTTTACTTTTACTCTGAGTGAAGCTTTATAGCATGTTGGCTAGTAGCCTAGCCAGCTCTCACTGATTTGTGCAGTCCCATATAAAAACTTTTTCCTCTTCGACTGGTGAGCCTATTGTCTGCTGCTTATGACTGAAGACCAGTCAAATTAGTGGACCAGATCTGTTGCATATTGATAAATGCCAGCCATTTATAACTTAACTCTTGATGACTGTATACAAATTTGCAATAACTTAAAGCAATTTTTTGAAGCCCTCAATTCACTGTAGCCCAGATTACTACTACTACTAGTACTTTTTTCAATGTAAATGTTTTTTTTTCATCATCTTTCACTGAAAGAATCATCTTTCACTTTACATTGTAGTCATAATTCAGTGCAAATACAAATCTCTTTGAAGTCACATATAATATCACACTTCTTGGTCTGAATTGCGCGTCTGTGCTTAATCTGTTTTTTTTATGCTTTATTGTATTTAGCACATGTATGGTTCACTTGGTTCAAGAAAATTCTGGCAATATTGGGATCAATGTGTTTTTACTCAGTAGGAAGTTATTATTGGCATTATGAATCACTTGTGGCCTGGGCATAATCTCAAAGGTTTTCCAGAGAGGATGTGATCTAAAGGCACAGTGAGACATGTTGGGGAGACGTGTAGGATGTTGCTATGGTGTGGAGCACTGATCCAGGCTGGAGCGGAGACAGGAACTGTGCAGAAACACATGCCAGAATAAGCTGTCTGGGTTCAGGGAAAGAAAAATGAGTGCCTGGTGAATATATATATAAATATATATATTATGTATGTGTGTGTGTGTGTGTATATGTGTGTGTGTACAGTCCATTCAGGCTTAATCCTGGACAAATAGGTGATAGATCTATTTGATTCTTCATATAGATGAAAATCTCTGCACAATGTAACTCAGGTGTCATTCTATGAGGCCACCTATAAAACAGGATGTAGGGTTTTAAAATCATTCCTCACTGGAAGGTCAGTTTTCAAGCACCGAGGGAGCTCATGAAAAGAAACCTTTCATGTTGTGTTTCATCTTCGCAAATTTGAAACAAAACTGCCCGGTAATTATGTTTAGATTGGTGAAATTATATTTGAAGTGATGCAATAGATCATAGATGTCAGATGATAAATTGTCCTTGTTCTGTTCAACTGACCTTGTGGTGACTGTTGAAGTCCACTTGACCATTTCCTGACTTTTATCTGATTACAGGCACATAAACACCCTCGGAGCACAGAGCTTACATACCTTCAGGGAAAACTTCAAAAGCCTGTGTAGAGTGAAATAGGAAACAGTATACACAATTGCTTCTCAGTTTGTATGTGATGTATTTTATCAGCCAAATCATTTTGACTGAAACTATGCTCTTTACATAAGTAGAAACAAAACAGCTGGACAGCTCACAGTTCTCCTCTTGCTTGCATTTACAGCTTGTGCAGAACTGATAGTAATTTTGCTCCGGGCTTATCTGACATCTCCTGTTTCCATTGTTAGTTTTACAACTCTCATTAGGCACCGTAAATAACAAACAGCAGGAGCTGGCCTGGAGAACTGTAGCACCGCTGCTATGCTAGCCAAGAGCTGTTGAGGCTTCTAGGAGTTTCATCATCCCAGCAGGTTTAGAGTTTCTTTAAGGAAGCCCTAATCCAGACACCAGAGGCAGAAATGTGGTAACCTTTCAAATGCACAATGTTTGTCATTCTTTTCACTCTGCCCTCATTAGCTCCCTATAGAGCATCTGCAGAATAGTGCTACAGTGTAAGCCAATCCTTCCAATAAACATAATTGCTTCCAGTTCCTCTCCATCATGTGAAGGAGAGGGTGAGTTGGAGATAGGGATGACAGAAATGGGAACCTTCCATACTCAGCCAATTAGAGAAATGAAGACCAGATTTTACAGTAACTCCCTCTCTTAAAAGCTATGAATAGCACATTGTTTAAGTTGTCCTGTTGAATTAACACTTTTGTATGATTTATTATATGTCTGGCAACAAATCATAGCATAGCCTATGCCTTGGTAAGAGTTCAATACTGTACACATTACTGAATTTCACACATAACATTTTATACCTGGAACCGGTTGCTGAAATGTTTATATATAAATGAAGTATGAAGTCTGCATGAAGGTTGGGAGGAGAGCACATTTTTAAAGAGTTAACAGATATTTAGGATTTTCACAGTGTACAAGGACAGTATGGCTTTTTTGGACATCGGCATCATTATACCGTATCACAGACTTTTCAGCTAAAATTACAATGATTTTTTAAGAGTCACTTTAAGGTAAGTTGACTGAGATTGCAAATAAAAAATGTATCATTATTATGAAGTTATTTATACTATTATTTATATTTTAATATAATATTTTAAATATTTATGAAATTGTGTCCTGCAAGAGAGTTTGTGTCACATTATCACATTGGCTTTTCTGTTCTTTTGTAATGTGACGTTAGAATATCTGCTTAAAATGAATATATATTAATTCAGCTGTAATGTACATGCACAGTACAATGAAGCTGAGTAAAGATGTTGACATTAAGGATTCCAACAGAATGGCATAAAAGTGCTTATGATTGAAAATGAATGACAAATGAATCAAAGAGCAAACACATAAGAAAACTGTATATCTGTTCTTCCACATGTAAACGGTATTTTAAAAGCTGATAATATTGTTATCCTGGTGAAGTAGTTCAATTCAGAACCTCTATTCACAGCACACTTTTAGGCCATGCACACACACTGTGCGATGGTAAGAAAATATATGAGAAGAGAACAGCCAAGTAGTTACACACCAGATTCCAGTAATGACTGAATTTGAGAGGTTGGCAGTTATCTGGATCTATTAAAAGTACACTTTTTTTAGTGACGTGACCCATCAGCACATTGGTAAAAGCAAATTAAATAAGTGTTGCTTTTTCATTTGGCTAATTAGTTTGCTGCTGCCTATCTAAGTAGCATAGCTAGCAATAATGGGTCTAATATATCTAACATTACTATCCCGCATTAGCTCTCAGACACATAGGCTTTTTTCTTCACAGCATGTGTTTTAGTAATAGCTATAGAACAGCTGTATATTCATTTGGCAGACACTTAAAAAAATGAGGTGAAATGTCATCTAAGCATACAGCTGTTCTATCTATCTATCTATCTATCTATCTATCTATCTATCTATCTATCTATCTATCTATCTATCTATCTATCTATCCATCCATCCATCCATCCATCCATGTTAGATGCTATAGGGTTACAGTGGAGTTAATACCAATTATATATATTTGCATATAATATGTTTTTCCCAATGATGGGAAAACGTTTTTAGTCAAGGGTTTCCTTTAGTTAACTGAACACTGGGGATTTTGGTGTGCAGTTCAAGTTTGTCTGTTCAGGGTTAATTACTGCCTGCACTAAACCACATAGGGCTGAACAATTTTGGAAAGGATCATTTTACGTCGTTTGTCACAATGTCAGAATGTAGATATATTAAAAAATAAAAATCACAGTTGGAAGCTACATTAAAAAGTTACTGATAAACTACCCTTTTTAATGTATTATTATTATTATTATTATAATTATTATTATTAAGTATTTTAAAGTATCAGTTACTGATTTAGCAACATCCTTTTCTCAAAACTGAATTCAAGTTCTGTGGTGAGCATATCCTTCCTGTGTGAACTCATGGAGAATAAAATAAAGATTATACTGATTATTGCATCCACATAGTCAACTTGTAACATATTAACATTGTTATAAAACAGACACTGATTATGTGGTTAGAGCCAAGACAGATGTCTTTTTTTATCACTTTGGCTCATTGTGGACAGTATCTCACACTATGAGATAAAGGGTCTTTGTTTAGAGGGCAAAGGCATGTGAAAGGGACAGGGTGTTGGCAGGGCATGTGTTGGGTTTTGTTTGGGTTTGTTACCATGGTAATGTTCCTTTGATTGCAGGAGTTCATTGGTGCTGTATGTGCGCACAGAGGAGGGCAGTTGACGACAGGAGAGGCCGGCTAACTCAAACCAATCAATTCTGGGAGTGCTTGAAACTGAGACTCATTTCAAGACTCGTCTGTTGAGTCAGTGTTCTCAGTGTGAGTGTGGGAACATTCCAGATGTGAGCATTCCATATGTAGGCGAGGTGAAAATGTTACCATATAAGGATATTTTATTTGAAATGTTGGCACTTAAATACATCCGAAGATTGAATGCCATTCAGTCATTTGCTGCTGGGTGATTTATTATTGAGGAAATGATTGCTAAAATGTAGGACATTAATTCGAATTTCTAAAAGCTCTCTGGAGCATAACAATTTATAAAGATTGAAGACCATAATGCAGTTTGTAGGCACTAATTTGCTGAGTTGATTTCAGGACATGTAGTAGTTTAAGTGGCAGTACTGTTTCTTCTTCTGATGCGCAAAAGGATTGTAAAAACAAGAAAGTCAAAGAACAGAAATGTGTATGATGGGAAAATTGAAAGTTTGTGTGAGAAAATGACACACTTCTTCACGTGAATGTTAACAACTCAATGTTTAATTACAAAAGCGATTTTGTATAGTGCCTCAGAACTATCCCAAACATCATTACATGGTTTTATGTATATCAAACTACATTACATTCACCAAACTAAAACCTACTGGGCTTCAATTCTGACACTGCATTAAGCCTGGGTTTGGACTAAAATGTAATGCCAGTGGAGAATTTTCAGTGAAAAAACATTTTAGTCTAAATTCAGACGTAATCTAGATCTCAGGAATCACCACACAGTTGGCCATGGCTTGGTCACCTTTTTTTCTTTGGTTGAGCTATATATAGATAAAAACACTTGAGGCATGGCGTCCTACTTTCCCCTGCCAGCTAGTAGAGGGAGGAAACCTGGAAGGAAAAGGCACAGCCAATATAAACACCACATTATCAGTGGGCATTGATAAGATGTGCATTTAATAGAGCAACTGATAAGACCTACAGAATGTTTATTTTTATCTCCTTTCTGTCTTGAGCAACATAATTAAAGGGTATTTACCTCTAAAAGTACTCACCTAAAGCCAACACCCAAGTGTGGGTTTATTTGAATGTGTGGCTCTCAGTGCCTCCACGTCCAAACCCTGAGAGATGGAGAAATGGAGACAAAACAGAATGAGAGGGACTTCAATGTAAGCATGCTGGCAAATAGTTGGCAAGCACTGACAGTAGAGGTCTTCTATCAGGAACCATCAACCACAGCAAGCTTACACTATATACCTACCAGCCCTACAAAGAAGGATCTCTTTTAAAGTGCTGATAAACATTTGGGGTGCAGTTATGGAAGAAGCAGCCTATTTCTATACATTGTGTGAATGATGATATGGCACAAGATAACAGCTATTGATAAGAAGCCTTGAAAGATTAGCTCTCAGAGCTCAGTAAAATGAATTTAGTGCTTTCAGGAGGACACTATATCTCCTAAACATATTTTTTTAGTTGATAATCAACCCTGATCAAATGACCAAGCAATAAGCCAAAAGGTGTGGTAATGTGATGATGAATATTTACTCACCTTTGGGTCCGAAGAGTGCAGAGTAACATGGATTGTTACAGTACGGCTTTCCCTCATGCTGAGAAAAAACACATTTCATTTATAGCAAATAGATGTGCTATATGGACATGGAGTAAAGCCCACATGTGCACCCTTCCCCATGATGAACTTAGTAGTTCCAGACATTGTTTTGACTGCAGCGTGACGCCAAAATCAACAGTCCGTAGATTCAAATCAGTATCACGTTACATTTATGTAAAGATTTGCTGGTGATGTGATTCTTACCTCTGCATGCGAACCTGCAGAGAGGGTTTTATTGCATTTCTCACACTTCAGACAGGGTCTGTGCCAGTCCTTACCCAGAGATGTCACCCTCTCGGCTGAAACACAGAGAAGAGCTATTGTAATTCTAAGATATGGTTAACATTGTGAGCTTTTCTTCATCCTGCTACTACAAATACATCTCTATCCGAATATTGCTCCTTGAGACTAATGTATTTCCTCCCCACTCAGTTGTCTCTAAGTTATGGTAAGAAAGACATTAGGTCAATATATTTTGCGCAAAACAATGATCTCTGAGGAATTTGCAAGCCCTCCCTTGCAAGGCCAATAAACTAGGCTTTATCTGTGGGCCAGAGCGTAAGAGACAGGAAAACAACTCCCATGATAATATCATAAAACAAGACAAGGACAGAATGTCATGCTTCTGACTTATTACTAGTGTTGAAGTCTGCACATGCTTTTGTGTATGAAAATGTCTGCACTGCATCAAGGGCAAATGCTTGCAACCCCATTGAGATTTTTCCATTGAAAAATGAAGAGAAAAAATGTCAAAGACTTTGTACATACATAAAAATCAGTACATGGAAGGCAACCTCTAAAATCTAATGCAAATATAAAATTAAACAATACAAAAAAGATTAAATGCTAATAGGCATATCCTGCTTGGTTGAAGAGGCCTGAAGGACAATGTATCTGCTCAGGCTGTTTAGGGTAGAAAGTAAAGCTAGTTAGTTCATAATATCAGAAAAACGATATCGCCTGCATAAAATGAAAGTTTAAAAAGGAACGTGGGGTATTAAACTGCTAAAAAAGCATGGTCCATTTTTTTTTGCCATGGTGTCCTCATCAGTTTACTGAGTGTGATGGACTTTACAGATGGTCTGTTCTGTATATCACAGTATTGGTAATTCCCAGTGACACACACTAAGGAGCAGGGAAGCTCATCCAAAGCACACACACTCTCACAAACACAAACACGCACACACAAAATTATGGAAAATCTTTCTAACAGAGGATGACAGGAAGGGAAATGACAGCAGTGAATGGAAATGACTGTAGTTGCTGTTTTTCATATGGACATTTCCTAAAAACACTGGATCAGAGACTAAACATTGTTCTGAACGATCTCTGTCTTGCTTTGTAGCAGTCTCACTTCTTTTTCAGTGCTCAGTGGAAAGCGTTCATTGAGAGGAAGTGCAAAAATAGTTCAAGGTTGCACAGTAAAAACCTGTACACACTGCAACAACTTTGTAATTAGCCCAATTAGACTAGATAACACTCTAACGTTCTCTTATGATGCTTATTTTTGTGAAATAGTGCATGATGAATAAGAATTCTCAGGTAAATAGCAGTAAATCTCCATGCACGATGGGGACTGTTCTGCTTTCTCCTAAACTGCTCCTACTGCTGCTGTAGCTGTGGGAGGAAAGCAGAAGGCTTTTGTATTCCTCTAATCTTATTATTTTTTTCTGTCCCTGGAAGATGATAACATTAAGCCTCTACTGGTGAAGCAGAAATAGGATGATTAGAGGTCCAACCGAACATTAGTGGTGTAATGAATGAGAAGGTTATCAGGCATTAACATGGTGCATGCTACTTCATTTTACTGAATACAAACGAATGTTGAAATACAAACTAGTTGAAAATGCTTACACGGCATAATAGAAATATCCATTGCAGTATATAGTATTGCAAAAACAGCAATCTTGAAACACTCATGCTTTGAATATACATACTCTAGTGTCTAGTTTATTGCTGGGGATGTCTTTAGAGTCTCGCTGGCTTTAACTACTGACAAGTATCAAATGTTATTGTTAAAATGTCCGTCCCTACTAATTCGTTCAAACTTTCGTAAATAATATGTGCTAGAAACTCTTTACAGATCACCGAGAATCCAGAAAAAAAAGCTACTTTTATATCTAGAAGCAATAACAACCTTGACAAGAATGAATCCAGCTACTGAATGAACGAAGGTGGGGTTTGCAGTTCATGTATAGAGAAGAGAAAGGAAAATAAATAAATAAATAATGGAGGATCAGTTCATTCTTTTGTCGGATCTCTGACAGAAGCCAGATGTTACGGAGAGAGAGTAAGCTTAGTGCTTTGTTTTGGAGACTTGGTGAATTTACACGCCTCAGGCAGAACTCTCCTGATACCTGTCTAAGAGAAATGCTCTACATGAAGCAGATGCCCATCACATCCAATCTAACTCCTCTGTGATCCACTGTGATAGATGTGATGGACCTGCTCTGTCTGTGTGCTCTGTAGGGATTTAAGAGGCAACTTATATCTTCCTTTAAATCAACCTCCTCCCACAAATAGAAACCAGAAGTATCGGGTCAGTGATTTTCAGCTTCTTAGAACAAATCATATTTATAATAAATGTGATGACTTTCTTGTCATTTTATCCTCTCTCAACTTGAGAAATTCAAATAAAAAAAGCTAGCATTACCTAACGGCTAAACAGGAAATGAGTTAAAATTTAGAGCACTTTTCTTTGCCACGCCCTTTTTTGGTTTTTGCTCAGTGAACATATTAGGTTTTATTAGCTACTTAGCTTGAAGGTTTTTCTTTTCTTTTTTTTTTGCGTCCTCTTCTGACAAAATAACAAGTAGAAACGCGTTTTCTTACCAAAGTACACTTCCTTGCTGCACTTGGGGCATTTAGGCATGTTGGCAGTTGCAGTAAGGTTTCCTCGCTAGAATGAAATAGCTCCGGATGGACAGTTTTGCGCAGCTGCAGCAGCGGTTACTTAACCCTCCACCTGCACTGACCTCGACTTCAGCGCCATCCGCACTTTTATACTGGGCGAAGGAGAGACACGGGGAAGGGGTGGCTCTCAGCGCGTGCGTGTGCTCGTGCTCGTGCGCGCGCGCTCGCGCGTGTGTGTGTGTTGGAGAAAGAGCAAACTAATTTGAAGTTATTGTCCGCTGCCTCATCAAAACACTAATGTGGAATCTGATATATTGGAACTTATTTTGAATTTCCAGCTTGTCTAATAAGCTTTCTTAACACATACATTTCTGAAGTCCTCAACGTGTTGACTATTTTCTTATAAAGGAAAAATGTTCATCATTTTCTATATTCTCTAGAAGCACTGCATACCCTTTTGTCCAGATTGACTGGAAACCATGCTTCAATGACATAAAACTAGGACAGTTTTTGCTTTTCTTCCATATATTCTCAACTTTTAAAACACTTTTTTGCGATGACGCTTATTCCAAGCCAGAGTAAATCAAATTTCAATAACAGGACTTGGAAAAAATAGCTCCAAATTCATCTAATAAAACATTATAAACGCAGCAGATTAAGTTCATTGTTATTACATATCAAGCAACAGTAATCTCTATTCACTATTTTCCAAATTCATAACCAATATTTTCTAAAATTCACATTGTACAGATTAAGTAAAGCTACATTTTTAGAGCAATAAAAAGGTGCCATTTTATAATATATAATATAATAATACATAGGCCCTGTGTATGGAGTTAGCATCTTCTCCCTAGGGTTTCCTCCTGGAGCTCTGGTTTCCACGCCTAGTCCAAAGACATGCATTAGAGGCTGAGTGACATAGCTAAATTGTCTGCTGTGTGTGTGTGTGTGTGTGTGTGTGTGTGTGTGTGTGTGTGTGTGTGCGTGTGTGTGTGGTGGGTTGGAACCTGTCTAGGGTTGTGTCCCTGTGATAGACTCCCTGTGACCCTGTGTAGGATAAATGGCACAAAATGGATGGAACTGAGGTATGGATCTAATAATATAAGATGCTTATCAAATAATTTAATGCACATAAACAACCGAAGCATCTTCACATACACTTTGTAGGACAGTATATTGGTCGGCGCTGCTCTCTGTGCACTGTATTGTAGGGTAGTGTTTTGTAGTGTATTGTGTGTTTCGTATTGTTTGTACTGTCTGTAATGTACTGTTTGTTTTGCACTGTCTCTTGTCTGCACAGGTTTGCACACATGCACTTTATGTGGAACTGTGTGATTGTTCCCTGTTTTCTTATGTAGCTTTATGTCTTTACCTAGCACATAAAGGAGGAGCGTTGTTTCATTACACTATGTACTGCACCAGCTATATATGTTTGAAATGACAGTAAAAAAAACTCTTGACTTGACTAAATTTCAGTAGTGCATCATGGAACCATAGCTGTTGGTTGTCTTGTCCATCCAATCACACATTCCTTGTATCTACTCCTTGTTTCCTCTCTCCACTTATTGTATTTTAAGACTCACTCAACATACACAAGATCATACTGTCTTGAAAATGATAAGATTAGAAATAGATCTACATGGGTTTATGCTTTATATTGTTATCTTTTGTAAGTGTAAGTGTATTGTTACACTTAACAATCTTATATACACTCACTATAAATATGTGTAGTATTATAGTGCGGCTATTTTATAACCTTACAGGGGAAAAAAAGACAAAGCATATGTCATATGTATGCCATCAACCTCTGGTTTTGATCCTGACCAAACTTCCTCATATGATATAATACGAATGAAGTCACTTTTACCAAGCACTTCCACTGCAAGGGCTTAGTAACATAAGTTATGTTTTTCAGGCTAGAAAATCAATGCTACTAAGTGTAACTGTCCAGATTAGTTCTCAGAGAGAATTACTGACTGTTTAAATCCATCCATGAATTCATCCATCCTGAGAATCTCTGACAACTAACCCCTACCTAATAACCCCTATGTTATACTCTTAGAAAAAATCTCTGAGAACTAACATCTATCTAATAACCCCTATCTTATACTCAGAGAGAACTAATCTCTGAGAACTAGCCCCTACCTAATAAACTCTATCTTATACTCAGAGAGAACTAATCTGCAAATCTCTTATATTAGATTTAGTTTATAACTGCTTTAGGTTTTATAGGTATACAAAGCTGTTAAGGTATAGAATCACCCACTGTAGAACCTTCTCTTAATATACACTGTTTGTTAACCCAATTTACACTGTCCATCAGTGAAAAGGGATCACCACTGAGTTAAGATAGATCATTGGCATGGGAGTATGTATGGCACTGGTACGAGCGCAGGGCTGCTAGAGTTTTTAAACACCTCGCTGTCACTACTGGGTTGAGAAACAGGGCACCAAACAAAAATATCTAGTAAACAGGATTTCTGTGGTCAGAAATAATCACTAATGTAAATTTTTTTTTCTTTCAAAGATGCACTTGTGGTTAATGTCTTCTTTATTATGTGGTATGTCTGTTAAACTATAACCTATGATTTGCAAGAAGGTTATAGCCAAACGTTTTAATATTGTATTGAGTCAGTGAGTATTTATACCCAATAAGCCTTGCGGAGAACAAAGTATCAGTAAACATTGTCGACACTGTGTCTATACTGTTCAAGTTAAGGCCAGCTGTTTGATGGTGTCTCTCCCTCAGCTGTTTGGTTTTCCACTTTTCTCTTTGCTTTATGGGTTTGTACAGGCAATTACCCATTTGACCACAGAGTTAAAAATACTGTACATATGAATGCCAAACTTTACAGCAACATTACGGTTATTATGAGAATATTATTAGAAAAATACCAAAGTGGATTAATTTTCAATAAAAGCACCTACTGAATTATTTTATTATTTCCCACTAATAATTATTTATTGAAGAACGACACATAGTACATTTTTCCATTTATAATTCCTGATAATTCCTAATAATGTTCAGTTAAGTTTAAAGTTTGTTTCTGTTATCACTTATAACTGCTTTAAACAGGTGTTCCTTCACCAGCCTCTCCTTTTTCTTTATCATGAAGTTAATGAGACACAAAATGCAATTTAGTTTTACCACCGACTGTTAAAACTGACAGTGCTAAATTACCACTCTCTTCACAGAAAACTGCATTTTTTTTAGTTTGTTTCTGTGGACTGTCCACATTACAAGTCCCTTTGAATTAGCTGTTACTGTAATAACACATTACTGTACTGTAATACTACTGTAACATCTTCTGACCAATCAGATTTGGCTGAGTATCTAAGCCTAGATGTGGATATAACATTTGACAAACCCATCCATGAGTTGCCTTCATTGGCAGCATTAGGTTTATGAATAAATAATGCGTACATATGGATGCTGCAGGTGCTCCCAGGCAAATTTTGCACCCTTTGTACTTTGTTTGGAAGTTATTTGAAATTTCGAGTTTATTGACATTTGCTGCTCATTTCCTGCTCAGGCTATACAGTTTATGAGTTTCCCTAGGCAGGTATTGTTCTAATTCCAGCTTAACACTGGATGACATCTCACTGTCCATTCTTTTGTTCAGCTATGCTGTTCAGGAAACAAATGATATTTCTCAGGCTTCACAATACTTAACCTCCAGTACTCCCAAATTATTGCAGTCTGAAGAATACAAGCAGCTGAAATGATGCTTTATTGAACAATAAAAATGACACTGAAGACAGAAATGTTTTGTACAAGTGCAACAATGAAAACGCAATAATTTAACCTGTTCAAAGCTCCACACTTTCTTCATTTCCTTTAATGAGTATGTCTTCATAAATAGGTGTTTAGTGCAGTGAGTTTGTTCATGTGCTGCATAGTGACAACTCTGTGTACCTCAGACTAGTATTTTAAGACATTATATTTATGAAAAGATCATTTCGGCAATAGTAAAAGAGTACAGTATATGTACAGTATATCAGGTATAATAACATGTTCTAAAACAAATACAATATGTAAGTTTCTGTAAAACAATATACAGTATCATATTTTCATATGTATTTTGGTTATGCAAAAGGGTAAAGACACTAAAACCTGCTCACTTCTTTTCTGTACAGCTTAGCTTTGAACCTACATGATTTGCGTGCATGTGGTCTCTTTGCATAAGGCTGCAAACCTCCGATGGCCGCTCCTCATAGTTGTTGATGAGTTCCAGAAATGATAACAAAGCCCCAGACCAGACCCATGTGTTGCTCAAATACGCCATGTCAACCACTTGCTTTTAAAGTTCAGAAAAATATGTCTCCAGCACACACACACACACAATGATCTAACTGTTGTGGTATGTTGATTGTCAGAATATTCCTTTTTTTGTTACCTTGATGTTAAAATATTTATAATCTCAGATAATATAAGCTTTTTAATCTGTGTAATTGTTTAATAATGCTTTGGTTTGTTGTTTAATAAGCAACATTCACCAATAACAGAGGAAACACTGATCCGTTCCAAGAATGTCTTTCAAAATGTTCCATGAATGATGGTTCTAAGTAGAGGAGAAATAAATCAGACTTAACTGCCTCATGGCACCAGATCTGTGTATAATGCCACCCAAGTCACATATGACCTCACATCTCTGTTCATCCTCAAGGGTAAATCACCCTGCTTCTGTTTCATCACCAATTCAAGCCTGTTTTTTCCCCCTCATTCTCCCTTATAATTATGTTCCTACACTGTGTGTGCACCTTTATTTGCTTTATGAGCTGGGATATTTACCTACAAGGATGTTTCCATTTAATTTGATTTCCTCTTACTGTTGAGAATATGTCCAGGAAACCATGCAGCTCTGTAATGATTTTTCTCATACTCTCATCTCTCTTCTTCATACAATGCTCAACAGCCCCCTCTTAACCTCAGCGGGAGTGTCTGACTTCAGAACCTGCAGGGCTTTCCTCTTTCCTGAAGAGGTGCCAACCTACAGCAGAGTGTGTGCTGGTATGTAGGGATGAAAGGTGCCAGGCTTTGGGTTTGGGCTTTTAAGGCTCTGGGTTACTAATCTGAATGGTTGAGGGTTTAGGCCTCACCACTTCCAAGGTTCCATGGCACTGTTCCTCTCTGCTGTTATCATGGCTGCCCCTGCACTCTAACTCCAACCTCTGAACAAGCTAGGATATGTGAAGAGTTTTTCACATACTATATAATGTACTTTTTGACACAATAATGAGACGTGGTATATATAGAATAACCCTGTGTTTGCTTTATGTTCTACCTAGGTAAATTTTAAGTCTAAGTCCTTAGCTAGTTTATGTATTGCCTTGATGTTTCCCTGTTGTCTAAAAACATTGTAGTCCCAATTTTAAGCACTGGAAAGAAAATATATCGTATTTTAGTGATCTTATTTTAAAAGTAAAACAGAAATTCAACCTGAACCCAGCATTAAATCTGTACAAGAATTGTATGTGTGGAAACTCGTCATTCTTACAGTATTTCATTCAACTGAACAATTAGAAACTGTCCACGTCCTGACATTTTTCCACCTTAAGGTTTTGAGTTTACTTGGAGGATCATATAGGTTATGGATCATACTTTAGTGGGATTGAAAGACTACAGAACACGGACGATTCTGTGATATTCTTATATTATGGTATGTAAACTGACAAACACTGTCCAGGCTATAAGCATGACTTCTGTAAGTGGAGCTGGGAGCTAGACTAGCTTAAATGAAGTGAAGAGTCTGAGTTTGGTCTTGACTTTCTGTGCACTGGAAAAAGTAGATTACAAAATGATTAAAAAAAAATAATGAGTCAGTACACACACACACACACACCACATAAATAGATAAACACAAGACCATAGCAACTATGGCAGTTCATCTGAACATGCCTATGATGTGGTTGTTCTGGCATTTTTGGTTGTTGAATGTCTTTAACACTGACACCTGACCTGTTCAGACATGATAAATAGTAAGGCCATAGGTGAGCAGTAAGCATATCAAAGCATTTAAAAGAAGCTATGTGTCTCAGTCTAAGCTCCCAGTTTGTACTTCAGTACCTGCAGCATGTTCATTCATTCATTATTTATTTAATGTTTTCTTTTGCTGTATGTTATTTCCAAATACAAATGGTCCATGAAACTGTGCTGAAAATCAACATCTGGAATGGCTTAAATTTCAGAGGACATTCATGTCAGAACAAATCAGGATGTGGGGAAAAAACTATTAAACTTGACATAAATGTGTTGGTGTCAGCCCACCCAATTGGTGATTTTTGGTGAGCAAAAGTATAGGAACAGATAGTCCTAAAGTATATTAAGTAAATAACACTTATTTGGTTACAGATCTCTTGATCGCAAAAACTGCATCGAGCTGATAATCCGCAGAAATCACTAAATTGTTGCAACCATTTTTTGTCATGATTTTCTGGCTTTGTATTTGTTCAGGTTGTGTTGTTTGTTTCAGGGGGTTTGTTGCTTCGGTCTCCTGTTCAGGATGAAAAATGCAGCTCAGTTGGTTTAAGCTCTGCTGATTGACTTGGCCAGTCTAAAACCTTCCACCTTTCCCCTGATGAAGTCCTTTGTTGTGTTGTCAGTGTGTTTTGGGTCATTGTCATGCTGCATGATGAGTTCCTTCTGATTAGTTTGGATACACTTCTCTGTAAATCATCAGACAGAATGTTTCTATAGATATTCTGAATTAATTCTGTTGCCACCATCATGAGTTTCATCAATCGTCTGTTCCAGAAGCAGCCATGCAAGCACAAGCCATGACACTACCACCATCATGCTTAACCTAGGGGTTGTATGTTTTGGATCATGAGCAAATCCTTTATTTCTCCACACTTCATCACTTTGGTAGAGGTTCATCTTGGTTACAGAACGTTTGTGGATCATCTATGTACTTCTGGCCTCCAGATTCTTACTGTTGGTTTTGGGCTTTTCTTCACAGCTCTCACAATGTTTCAGTCATCAGCTGCTGTTGTTTTTCTTGGCTGACCTGTCTGGTGTCTAGTCATTAATACACTAGTAGTTTGTTTCTTTTTCAGGACATTCCAAATTGTTGTACTGGCTATGGCCAGTGCCTCTGTAATATCTCTGATTGATTTTGTCTCTTTTCAGCTCAGCTTCTAAATGGCTTGCATTTCTCCCACAGACAGCTCTCTGGGCTGTTGGTTTGTGATTTTTAAGAACAATTCAGTCTTCACAGGTGAAACTCAGGACTCACACCACAAATATATAAATTCTGCGCTATAAATTGTTTAAACAGTCAATCTAAAAGGACACACCTGGAAAACAAGAAACAGCTCTCAGTCACATCTTCTGATAGTTTTGATGTCAAACAAAAAGTGCCATTAATACACCTAGATGTAACTATCAGGAAATCTCTTCTTGTCTCATTAATTTTTTGATTTCATACCTAAATGTGTCTTCACTGTATATATATATATATATATATATATATATATATATATATATATATATATATATATATATATATATATCGCATATATATGTATTCGATCCCCACATGCATCATTGAGCCTTGGCCACCCATGACCCTGTCGCCGGTTCACCACTGTTCCTTCCTTGAACCACTTTTGATAGATACTGACCACTGCAGACCGGGAACATCCCGCTGCAGTTTTGGAGATGCTCTGATCCACTGGTCTAGCCATTACAATTTGGCCCTTGTCAAACTTGCTCAAATCCTTACGCTTGTCCATTTTTCCTGCTTCTAAACCATTAACTTTGAGGACAAAATGTTCACCTGCTACCTAATATATCCCACCCACTAACAGGTGCCATGATGAGGAGATAATCAGTGCTCTTTATATATATTCAGACTATTCAGACTAATTTTGTGTGTGTTTCCTTGGAAAACAATAACATTTTTGAGTGATTCCAAACTTTTGAGTGGTAGTGTATATATATAGTGGGTCTAAATGAAGAAAAGGAAACCTGAAGTGTTTACCTATTTGTATTTTCACTTACTGAGTTAAACATGGTAAGACTGTAATTATCTACAGCAGTAAATGATCGTTACACTTCCAAAAGTCAGGCTGTGAAGCTTTCTTTCACTCTTACTAAGCCTGTTGTGTTAATTTTCAGAATTGCATAACATATGTTGCTTAACAACCTGTCCTTGTGTGATTGCTCCACTTCCATGCCCCAACTCAAGCGTAAGACAAGTCATATTTCTCTATGCAAAACTATGTATATGTATGTATCCTGTATAAATTCAGTTTATTGTGTTCTCTGTTACACTTCATTGTTTACACGAATGTATTTTGTATATTGTAGGGAATTGTGGGAAGGATGGTGTTCATGTAAATGCTTCATGCAAAAGAGCATGTGTGGAGGACTGCGAAAGCCTGTCGATTGTCACTGCTGAAATCAGGCAAGCAGCCGAATGTGGTGAAAAATCAAGTTTGGGCCTAAATAAGGATTTCTGTTTATAACATTCTAACTTGTTTATGTATGTATTATATTGTGCTGGCTATTATTCTGCAAAGACCACATTAGGTGAGGAAGCAGTTTTAAAAAATGAGGAGGTAAAAACAATATGTCTGCCTAAATCTACAGTATGCCAGCTCTAGTCAATGTCATGATTTGATGAAGCTCTTGGATTCCAATGCCTCTTATTAATAATTTATTGAAGTGTCAATAATGTGTTGGTTGTCCAGTAGATTAGATTACAAATGTAGTAAAATATTAAATTGAGTTAAAGATATAAAGATGATATTAGAGTTATTATTGAATCATACAAATTATTTGTGATGTAAATACATAATGATCTACAAATGGTGATTGTCCTTTGTATATTAAACAAAGGATTTTATTATTATTATTAATCATTAAATATCTGCTATCTGTCAGTCTGTAGGCTCTGAATAAAGTCTGGTTTAAGACAGACATGGGTTTTATGGACATGTTTGTAATATATCATGATTATATATCATTTTTAAATGAATTAACTGCATTTTGCATTTTTACACTACAAGTGGAATGGAATATATATATAATGCAATGTTCTGCAATTTCACTTGTAGGGGAAACCAGACATTAGGACTATAACTTTACTCCTGGTTCAGAATATACACAACAGAGAGGCATATTTCAGTCCAGGAAAGGCTTTTTTCAAAGATTTCAGAACAGAAATGATCAAACTTTCACCATGTGAAGGCTTTTCCCAGGCTGCCGCACATAAATCTGTGTACTTCTTGGCAGATAGCTAACTTTCCTCCCTAAAACATAAAATTAGCAAACAGCAGATTGAAAAGCATGTTTCCTGGCAACCAGTGATTATTTGTTTAGGGTTGTTTCCGGTGCTATGGTAACAAGAAATGAACAGAATGAAAACAGGAAGTGAAATGTTGTCATGTGTTTTGAACTAAGTATTTTGACCTGTTCCTCCCAGGGCTCTGCTGTGAAGGCAATGCAGATGTTAGATTGGAGCACAGTGTATTTCTGCACATGTAGAACACAGTATGATGCAGAAGTGTAGTTTTGTAGTGTATTATATCTGAAAGGCCTGTCTCTCATTATATAGGAGTTCTGACACTGGTTCAGTGCTGATGATGTTCTGTAGACACATTTATGCTAATGAAAAGCTGAAAAACTGCTTTTTGGATGTAACAGTTCAGTTCCTTAGTTTATTTCCAATACAGAGCATCATTTTCTACTTGCAACTGTAAAAGCTGGAAACGGTCCAGTGAACAAATCTTGCACCTGCATATTACCTCATGCCTCTGCGTTACAATTGCAGGATTATCCTGTAATTCAGATCAGATATGTCTTTCAGTCAGTTTGTAATTGCACCCAGTAACAATCTGTATGGTCACACCCGTAACTAGGGGTGTAAAGAAATCAAATCAACTGGTTTATGAATCTGTGATACAGCAACACTGAGTTCCAAGCGTAGAGAAATTATGAAGCAAAATGAAATATAGTTAAAAACTGACATGTCAGTGGACAAGTCAATCACATCAATATGTGTGTGTGTATGTGTGTGTGAGGTGTCAGAGGGAGATAAAGCATTTGGGGAGAGAATTAACGTAGTAAAGAGAATTAAAATTGCTGTTACTTACAGAGATAAAATTAGGACACTACCTGACAATGCATTTTAAAGTGAACTGAGCTGAATGATTCTGAATTTGGCCTGAATCGACTTTCGTGCTAGACCGAATCATATACAGTGAAATCAAGTGCATCAAATACATTTCTGAAGAATTTTTCATTTCAACATTGTATTCATTTAACAAACATTTCTTTTTCTTTTTTATTATGCACATTGCTTTAAATAAAATATCAGAATTTTGGCATCTCCTTCCATTATATCAGAATTATCAGAATTGTGCTTTTTGGGCCAAGAACACAAGAGTATGTTTTTAATAAGTCACATTTAACAATTCACTGGCAGTATATCCAATACATAATTTACACTATGATTCACCCTGAAGTATTTCAGTCATATTAGTGTAGTTACAGCTGCACCTGTGTTCATCCACACACGCAAACAATCCCATGTGTTGATAGAACATATCATGTGAAGTTACAGAAATGTCACCCTGATATAACACAGTGAAGACAGAAGCTGGACAAACACCTGTAGGGTACAAGGTGAACTGCTGATCCTCACTACACAGTTTAAGGCATGTGAATAGCTATAACGAGATGACGTTTGTCTTTGATAACAATTAAGGGAGGGGTTACCTGTTTTTCGGATTACGACACTACACATAGAATCGCAGTGACATCACATCAGTGAACAAAGAGCAATTCTTATCGGTGCTGCACCCATGTTGTCGGTTATGACACAAAATACGCTATCCATTTAGTCTGTAAATATCGACTAGCAGACACTATTATTGCCTTCCATTATATAAGACAGCCACCACAGACCTATTATGTATGGTCTCCTCTAAAAATATTGGAACAATAAGGCCAGTTTTTTTTCCTGTGCTATATGAACTATAGTTCAAAAGACGAATATGATGATAGACGATGGACCTAGATGCATTGAAGTACTTAAAATGTGGCACCTTTTGTTTGAGCCCACCCATTTTTCAAGTAATCAAAAATATTGGAAAAATATGACTGACAGCCATTTTGAAGCTGAGAAATGAGTGGGAAATCAGGCAGAGCCATTGCACAAGCATTAGGCAAAGCCAGTACAACAATTTAGAATGTCCTGAAACAGACACTAGTGGTAAAAGAAACCGCCCAGACATTGAACATGTTGGCCAACAGCAGCTGATGGCAGAAACATTGTGAGAGCTGTGAAGAAAAACAACAAAAACAACAATTAGTAACATTGTCAATAACTTTCCTAGGGCAGAACTGAAGGTTTCACAATTGACTAATTGAAGAACAGTATGAGAGCAGAAATATAGAGGTCATACCACATGATGCAAACCACTAATCAGCAGTAAGAATCAGAAACCAGACTGGAATTCGGAAAGCAGTACTGATGAACCGAAGAGGGAGCAGCTGAAGAACAACAACATTTACTTTAATACATTTTAAGACTATCTGTTCCTTCATTTTTGCTGGTGCACATCTAGATAGAAATATCAGGAAATGAAAGCTGAAATTCTGTTCTATCATCTCATATGCATCTCTCGTGATCATACCCAATTGTTATGTGTAGCGAAAACAAAAGAACTGTTCTTGCTGTCCTAATACTTTTAGAGGGAAATGTAAGCTATTTGTTTCAAGTTAGACAATATTCAATTATAAGTCACTCAGCAACAGTACAGATTTTATAAGCAATTACATGGATATTTTAAGCCACTCTACACTTTTGCTGTCACCACAGTGAGCTAATATATAATAGATAATAATAGCTAATAGATCATTAGAACAATAAATATTTATCCTGAAAAAACAGTCATTTGCAGAGCTGTAAGCAGTGAAACTTGGCAAATTCTTTAAAGGTTTCACATTAAGCTTGAATGATGCAATGATGTGTGTGTGTGTGTGTGTGTGTGTGTGTGAGAGAGAGAGAGAGAGAGAGAGAGAGAGAGAGAGAGCTGATTCAATCATGCCAACTATGGAGTGATGAAAGATGACATCAGACTTAATATGATAGGAGTTCAGGGTAGGGCCCTATTGCTCTTTGTTTAGTGTGTGAAGTCACTGGTGTCTTGCCTACTGGACATACGGCACCCTATTTTCCAACCCATTTCACGCCAACTTTCCAGCCTTTTTCTACCAGTCTGAATATCTTGGTGTGCTGTGAGTCAGAAGGGAGTAGGTTTGGCCTTCGATCATAGATCAGTGTTATTCTGATTTATATAACCCAAAGGATAATAACTTTCACAGTGCAGTCCAGCATTGAGTTACCAGCCCTGTCTCTCTTTTTTCCTTACTGTAATAGAACTCAGAGGCTAACGCATTTTTCAGTCTGCAGTATTATATATTTAGCTGCCTTGTTCTGAAATTGTAATCAGGCTGATCATATGTACGAGCGCTTTTAGAGTGCATAAGCACCGCACTCAACCATTCATCTACTCTAATTTGTTCCTGTGCTCTAAACCACCATAACCAGATGCAGTCGGAACAGACACACAACCACATCATAATACCTATGCACTTAGTGCTTTTCGAAAAGCATATTAGCACAATTAGCACATTTAATCACCATGAATATAGATTTACAGATATTTTATTAGGGTTTTGGGAATTGGGGTTTGGTTTTTTTTTTACCATGTGCTTGCAAAAACATTAATCCAGTGTGGCTGCAATTAAATGTAGTTATCTGTAATATCTGTAATAAGTCCAAGGAGGACTGTTTTGATGTATTTGAAAGGCTTTTGGCACTTTGGAAGTTATTTTATAATGGTGGTGGACTATTAACTAGTGTTAAGAAGAACAGACATAAAAAAGACTGTGACAGAAAGGAGCTGCAGTAACGGATCCCTGCTATAGCGATTACACTGTGTGAACTCTTTCCTCTAGATCCCTGGCTTAGGATTAACTGGCCTGACATAAAGTCCACTATAAAAGAATGAGAGAACTTACTGTACTCCAAAGAAATGGTTTAGCTTCATCTCGATGCCTACAATTTTCATTCTATTTTGAATGATTCGACCCGATTTGCTTTAGCGGAGAGAATAATGATTGAAAGTAGCTGTGGAAAATATGCTGCTAGTGAATTATGTGTGACAGCAGGAAAAAAGGACTGAAAGCTGGAGAAGCAATCATTCTCCTTTTATTGGAACGGATCCAGCATTGTGTAGCATCAGTGGGTTTCTTCAAAACGGTTGTAGGTTCAGGATAAATATTGACATTTTATCATTTCTGTAGTTTTTATTACAAAAATCACTACACACCTGTATAAGTAATTCTTACATATGAAAGGTTGATGAAAATATCATTAATAAATAATTGTTTTACTTTCAAGTTGTCATGTAAGATGCAGGATATATGCAGTAAATGCTGTATATTAGGTCAGGTTTAAGTTGATATTGACTAATGTTAAGCATGTGTAAAGCGGTCATTATTGACCTATCAACAAATCTGAGCATGGCCACTCCTTTGTGGTCTGCTGTTAATAAACACTGTTGTTCTCATAAAATTTGCTCGTAAAATAAGCATTACCCAGGAAACGACCTGTAAATCTAATGATGGAATATGGAGACATTGTGCAGTAATTGGAAACACACCTTACACACTTTGCCAATAAATCTGAACGAATATTTCTGTCTGTGTCCTTATGTCTCCTCAGGCTCTCTTATTAGGCCCCAGATTGACATTCTACAGAACACAAGGATTTACTTCTAATTTTATGTGCTCACATCCCTCTGTATCTTGTGCTTTAGTTTCCTCTGCAGGCAAGAAATGTTTGTTTCATATTAAGAAGTATTTCAGTTGCTTGAGATTGGTTGATATTGGCCTTGGCTAAAGACTGAAACCATGGTCATGAGATTTAGTGCTCAAAATGAAAGAGGTGGATGCTGAAAAGATGAGTGTGTAACTATACACCAATCAGCCATAACATTATGACCACCTGCCTAATATTGTGTTGGTCCCCCTTTTGCTGCCAAAACAGCCCTGATCCCTCAAGGCATGGACTCCACTAGCTCTCTGAAGGTGTGCTGTGGTATCTGGCACCAAGATGTTAGCAGCAGATATTTTATGTCCTGTAAGTTGCGAGGTGAGGCTTCCATGGACTTGTTTGTCCAGCACATCCCACAGACGCTCGATTAGATTGAGATATGGAGAATTTGGAGGCCAAGTCAACACCTCAAACTCATTGTTGTACTCATCAAACCATTCCTGAACTATTTTTGCTTTGTGGCATGGCGCATTATCCTGCTGAAAGAGGCCACAGCCATCAGAGAATACCTTTTCCATGAAAAGGTGTACATGGTCTGCAACAATGCTTGGGTAGGTGGTACGTGTCAAAGTAACATCCACATGGATGGCAGGACCCAAGGTTTCCCAGCAGAACATTGCCCAAAGCATGACACTGTCTCTGCCGGCTTGCCTTCCTCCCATAATGCATCCTGGTGCCATGTGTTCCCCTAGGTAAGCAACGCACACGCACCGAACCATCCATGGGATCTAAAAGAAAACATGATTCATCAGACCAAGCTATTTTCTTCCATTGCTCCATGGTCCAGTTCTGATGCTCACATACCCATTGGTAGCGCTTTTGGTGGTGCACAGGGGTCAGCATGGGCTCCCTGACTGGTCTGTGGCTATGCAGCCCCATACGCAACAAACTGTGATGCACTGTGTATTCTGACACCTTTCTATCAGCAATTTGAGCAACAGTAGCTTGTCTGTTGGATCGGATCACACGGGTCAGCCTTCTCTCCCCACATGCATCAATGTTCCTTGGCCACCCATGACCCTCTTGTTCACCACTACAGACTGGGAACACCCCACAAGAGCTGCAGTTTTGACACATCAAGTTTGGGGACAAAATGTTCACTTGCTGCCTAATATATCCCACCCACTAACAGGTGCCATGATGAGGAGATCATCAGTGTTATTCATGTCACCTGTCACTGCTCATAATGTTATGCCTAAGCAGTGTATAGAACATATTAGTTAATTCATTATCCAAATTTTCATTTTTATTGAGCATTTTATCCTAGTCAGGTTTGCAGAGAATCTGCAGCCCATCATAGGAACTCTGGACACAAGACAGGAATAGATCAGACATTAGTTTCTTGCAGTGCACAATGTACACAGATATTTTTGTACCTGAGGACAAGTAAGAGTAGCCAATCCATCTACCATCATGTTTAAGAAGGTGGGAGAAGCCAGAAGAAAATTTTATGGTCACATAGAGAACATGAATTAGTCTGTAGACCCTGAAGCTGTGAGACCACACTGGGTCATTAAATATATAGTGAAATAGTATCAAGTAAAATATAAAATACTTATTTAAATAGCTAATGTTATTGTTATGCTCACTGGTGATTAGTGTTTTCACTCATCACGATAAATTATGATTATGTTATATATATATATATATATATATATATATATATATATATATATATATATATATATATATATATATATATATATATATATATATATATATATATATATATTGCATTGCATAGACTTTAAAGAATAAATATTTTATAGTTAAAAAATACACCAGTGGATATTCTCTTAGTCTGATTTCCAAAATAGCAGTTTTTTATCAGGTTATGTAACGAAATATTTTAATACCTCTCTGCTACTGCTGCAGCATTACATCATGTAATTAATCATGTGATGAAACATCATGAAGTACCCCAATTCCCAACTAATTCTGGGTTTTTCAATTCAATTCAATTGATTTGTATAGCGCTTTTAACAATGGACATTGTCTGAAAGCATCTTTAAAGAAGTATAGAAACAGAGATGGAAAAAAAATAAAGTTACTATTTTATCCCTATTTTATCCCTAATGGCAAGGAAAACCTCCCTTACAACTGTGACCAAATATCTACTACTACACTGGATCCTTCTGCATCTCTCTCTCTCTCTCTCTCTCTCTCTCTCTCTCTCTCTCTCTCTGTGTGTGTGTGTGTTTTAACTAAATGTATGCTATTTTAAGGCTTACACTCTTGCTATTCCCAAGTAATCAAAGGCCAGGTTTTTGCAGTGGTATGTCTTCCTATAAAAAGACTTCCCATAATTTAAGAAAAGAGCAATGAAAGTCGACATTTTAAAGTAGAATTTTATCAATTCTAGTCTCAAGTGGTTACATTTATAGTCTCTGGTTACGGCACATATGTGTCATGTGGTTTTTGATTAGCTGCCCAAGTACCCAGTAATCAGGTGGTAATCACATGGTAGCCTGACAAGGGTTTCAATTGTCTGTTTATTTACGGTTTCATTTGTCTCTTTCAGCATCCGTCTTAATAGAAAAGCAATTTTCCTTTTTACATTCGGTTCCTGTGCCTTCTTCTTAGGAGACGGCTCATTTATGTGAATTTTTCCTCCAGAACAGGAAATTAGACATTTAAAACGGCTGTTGTATGATACAAAATGTCAGCACACTTAAAATACTCTGGAATGCTGGACGTCTGAGAACGCTCCCGTCTCCATGGCAACTACAGCTCTCAAACACAAACTCTGATTCGCTGTCCAGACAAGAAAAGGGCGGCTGAGGGAAAAGTTTTCCCAAGTGAGAGAGTTGTAGCAAAGGGTGGGTTTATGTGGGAACACTTTCAGACCGCTGAAGAATGCAGCACTGTGAAATGGTAACAGGTCTGCAGCTGTAGGACGCCGAGGATATTGTGCACAACTCTATCTGGTTATTGCAGTCTGATATCTCTCTTCCACTTGTACTTGATGTGTATATTGATAGCATGAAAAACTATAGAGAAACAAAAGTAAAGGAAATGTGCAATGTGGAAGTTATGCAGTAAATCGCCATGGAAATCACTACACTTTGGTTCACATGGTTCTGAATTTCTGTTCTGCATTCAGTAAAGATTTTTGAAGAACAGAGCAAGTGGATTTTATTGCTATTTAACTTGGAAGAAATATATATTGGAATGAAATGGGTTATAGAACAACACATAGTGGAACTACACACAACAACACAGCAGCAAAAAATACAATAAATGTGATAAAAAAAACCAACAAACAATAAATTTGTAGGCTCATTACAACAGATGGAAGAAACCAAAACCAACAAAACAATACTGAATGGAAGTACAAACAAAAAAATGTACAAATCTGTAAAGCTGTCCATTTGTTAAAAGCACTATACACATAAAATTGAAGTGAATTGAACTGAACTTAATTTGGGTAGAAAAACCAGACATGGTGAAAACTTAGCAGCAAGATACATAGGTAATAAAAGTGTTTCATGACTGCATGATAACATTGTCGCTGAGAAATAATGCAGAATATGAGGCAATGCTGTACTTTTAAAGCAGTGATAGTCAAAGGGGTGTGTGACAAAGCGGTGGCTAACTGGGATGGGTTTTGCTTAGTACAGATTGGTGATGGGAGCAATGTATGCCCTTTCTCCATCTACTGCATGTTTTCTTTAATTGACTAGTGGGCAAACATAGATAGAGGACTGATAGAAAGAGATATCTGAGGGTAACTTCTATTACTCTGGGCTACTAAAATCTAGAAGCCTAGAAAACAAACAAGCTACATCCACAGTTACATTCTGATACCTTTTAGACAAGTTGCTTGTTCTCCTAAACCAAAACAACTGTGATCCCTCAGGGATGGAACTAATGAAGAGGATATCTAGTATGGGATGGCGGCCCAGATTAAATGCTGCAGTGGGAAGGCTGGAAGTAAACACATGGCCAGCAGGAAACTCAAGGTCAGAAAATGAAGGAATGAGTTATAGAAAACACCAGTTATTACAGATACAGGGTTCATCAGACTTTCTATTGATATAAATGGATTTAAAAATGTCTCAAGTTGCTGCACTATGCAGTCTCCAGTAGGTGTTCCTACTACTGGTTGCCATAGTGATAAAGTTTATTAATGGGTGGTGCAATTAGCATTTCAAAAATCACTTTTCTTGCTGCTACCATGAAACATTTTGGAGGATTTGTATAAAAAAATCACCTATGAGCTGAAGGGGAAGCAGTGTGTGCTCTTTGCCACGAATCACATGCACTCTATTGTCTTCGCTCCTATTGGTAGTCACTGTACCAAGTCTTTCCATATTTGCTTAACTTAAAATTTTTCTCAACATTGTCTCGTCACTGGACACGCCCACGTCTAGTTGTCAATGCCCACTGTCGCTTATGTTGCTGGAAGTCGTCAGCTCTCAATGGAAATAAATGCTCTCTGGTCGCTTTGTCATTGCCGGTCTCTGTATGTGTGAACATAGCATAAGACTTTCCAGTGGCGTTAGAACTAGAATTATTCCTATTACTTCCTGTAGGAATACTGTAGGAATTACTTCCTCACTGAAGTTTCAGAAGATATTTTATTGCAATGAAAGGGACAACCCAAATATGGAACAACCCAAATATGAAACACCCTCCTGTTCACTCGTTCAGTGCAACATGAATGATAAAAACTGAAATTTCCTTTCCCCAGACCATGGGTAACTACATTAGGACCATCTTTAGATGACAGAACAATAAGAACTGGAAAAGAAATCTTCTGTTTGGCTTGGCAGAAGCATTCAAGGAACTGTATGCCTTCTTGTTTGATCTATGAGTTTGACAGCAGGAAGTTGAGACCAGATCTGTTTATCCTTGGCTATCTAGCCCAATCTGCTTACTTAAGTCATGTCACTGGCATGCAGAAGAAGTGAGAGGATGTTGGTAGTGCTGAAAGATGGTGTCTGGAAATTCTGAGCTCAGACAAGAGCAAAGAAACAGGCACCAGTTGAAAGTCTTCCAGCCTGTTCTTACAACCAGGTCAGTGAAAGCAGTAGCTCATATCGTTCCTGCCAGACTTTTTAAGAGCTTTGCAGATTCACTCCATTAGATGATAAGTGTCTAGATTTGGTTTTTTTTCCCTTTAAATAATCTTGTGGCTGTCACACAGGTATCAGTATTGAGCAGCTGTATACTCTTAACACCAAACCAGCAGGAACATTTTTGGAATGAAAAGTTCAACTTAATAAAGTGTTATGTGTGTTCATAAAGTTTAGCAGCAGGAAAGAACAACGAAACACTTGACTGAACCAAGACCAAAGTAGCATAATTCAACATTTTTAGATGGTTGACCTTGAATCTCAGTGACCCATTTAGAACAGACAATCTGTATCCACTATTTAAAAAAAAAAGAGACCATCTGCTAGTTCATTCAATGATTTCCATCCTCCAGGATGACATCTTAATTTTGGTCAGTGTCTACACAAATCTTCCTGTAGCATGTGACTGAAAATAGCCATACTCTTACAGAAGATACAGTGTTCCAGTGGAGACATAAACAACATTTTATTTGACTTTTTAATATTTTACATTTCAACAACAGGGCTTTAAATGATGTCTTTAGTTATTCTGAGTCATCATTATCAGTCTCCATTGTGTAAGGGTGTATAAGCACAGCTGCATCAAACCTTCTCCAAACTAAATCTCTCTTTATCTTGCCAGACCCTGTTGCTTTTGGCTGCTAGCATCAGAAAACTACCATGGACTCTTCTGTGCATTGCTTGGACAGGACTGCATTGCATCTGTTATAAGAACAATGCGTCCCTAGGGGATAACTGAAACGCTCTGGAGTCTGTATCCAGCCCACAGCATTACTTCCTTGGGTGGAGTTTGATGAGACAGAAAGTGCAGTGGAGATACAGACAGACATTTCAGTGTTCCTTAGCTGTAGGAGTGGTTACTAGATAGATACAGGATTCAAATCGTTTGATATAATGATGTGGCACAAATTAGCTGTTTTAGTGTTATGAGATTTCATGGGGAACATTTATAGCACTGAGGCAAGTCTTTATGCTACAGTTGTGTGTGTTAGAGAATCATGGGTCAGGGATAAACACTCAGTCATTAGGAATATCACTGGGTAAAAAAAGATAGGGTAGACAAAATAGATAGATTTTGGATTTTGAAAAAAGGAAACTGTCTGTTCATAGACCATGAAACCATAATCTTCTTCTTCTTCTTCTTCTTACAATTCAGTAAATCTCAGTAGTTTCTCCATTGCTGAGAACTGTCAGTAAGTCTTATGTCATCCATAAACAAGCAAGCTTACACAGAATTTTACTAACCTTACACAGATTTTGTGTTTATGAACATCCCATAGAGCAAAAATGAGTTTGATATCACCATTTACTTTGAAGATATAAACTTTTGGTTTTTTTTGGTTTTTTTGTTTGATAATATTGCCCCTAGTAGTAGTGGAGCATGGAGTGAAACATGTCAAAGAAATGTGAGCACCACAAAATGGGTGCAAATTTAATTTTTTGGTCTAAAGAGCCAGTGGAAATATGTAGCATTAGCAGTTTTATATGTGCACAGAAACGTGTAGGTTGCTGCTGCTGCTGTAGCTGTTATCACATTGTCCCAGCATGAGGTCAGGATGAAAACTGGCTCTCACACTGTGAGTGTGCCTGGCGTGCCAGTGAAAATCTGTCTGTTTCTCCTGTTCCCATGAAACTAAGACATGAACAGTGTCATACCATTCAGTCCTTTGTTCTTATCCCAATTTGTTGTCATCTTTCTTTGTCAACAAGCTTTCCTCTTAACATCATGCTATTTATAACAAATCAACAGAGCATTTCAAAAGCATTAACCTTGTCCCTGCAAAATACTCTAATTAAAAAAGTTCCTATTGACTAGTATTCCTACATTTTCAAGTAGTATATCAGTATATAACGGTGAGATCAGCTGGATGTTATCTGTGAGCTTGGTGCGATTGATGGGTTTTGTCACTGCATGTCATGTCAAAGGGCTTGTGAACATTTATCAGTAAATGTACTGCCAGGTCTGCTTTTGGCTAATAGCTGGGTGTGGTAGAGAAAAGGTCCAACAGTCAGGCTGCTGTGAACATTATCCTGTTGTTAATAACACAGCATACTCAATGAGGCATTCGGTGATAAATCATAAGTAGCATAGTAGGAAATACATAGTTTTACTCTTTTCCCCAAAGGTCAAATAAAGGTTAAGAAAAAAAAAAGGACTTTGCATTTGTTTTGGGAGTGTGCATGTTCAGCACTGAATTTCTTTGCCTTGTCACCCTACAGTGGTGAGTAACTCTTATGAGAGTAGACACTCAGGGCCCAGTACACTATTTTGGTTTCTACCTAGCCAAAAAAAACAGTGACTTTTTAACTGCCAAGCCAATATGACCCTCAGATGCAAACCAGTAAAAACAATTTATGATTCACACTGCTGTATGAATCTCATGTTGACCTTGGTAACACAATTCATTTACTTACGTCTTCCTAAAACGTCACTGGTGCAAAATTTACTCATTTTATCCATCTGTTTTCTATAGCGCTTATCCTACACAGGGTTGTGAAGAACCTGAAATCTGTCCCCGTGGACTCAAGGCGCAAGTCAAGGGACATCCTGGACAGGATGCCAACTCATCACAGGGCATAATCTCACACACTCTCTCACACTGTAGACAATTTAGAGATGCCAATCAGCCTTTGGCATGCCTTTGGACTGGAGGAGGAAACCAGAGCCCCCTGAGGAAACTACTGAAGCACAGGGAGAACATGCAAACTCCACACACACTGACACACACACACACACACACACAGGGTGGAGGCAGGAATCAAACTGCTTACCTCGGAGGTGCAAGGCAAACATGCTAACTACTAAGCAACCTGCATATGTTATGAAATGTTCAAATTAAATAGACAATCAGAGCAAGGAAAGGTTGTATACAAATTTATTAAGAACAGTAGCAACTGGGCTTAAGTGGAAGCATTGTTTTTATTTCTCATCCTACTAAAATAAAATCATAATGTCAATAACTCTTTAAGTACTAAAGCACATTCCAAAAGAATGCATTGTCATTAAAGTTTAACTTAAAGCTTCCTAACAGCTAATTCTGACTGGCCATGTGTTTTCATGCAAGCAATTCTTCAACATTCAGACCACATTAATGAAATACAATGAACAAATTATTGATATATATTTCCCTTGTTGGACATAAGCTAAAATTGTCAGCTATTGTAAGTACTAGTCTCAGCTACTTGATCATTAGAGATCTATCGCAAAGCCACACAACACCCTTTGACCTCCTGGAGACAGGATTGGTTCCTCTCATAAAAATAAGATTTGACCCATTTATTTTACTGTATGTACATTTCTTCCACATCTTGGTTGAGTTAGAAATGCTGATAGGCAGCCAAAGTGTAAATCTGGGTTGGTGAATATGTTGTAGATTTATGGTAGACTTATTTATTGTAGATTTATGAGGTTCAAGAAGTGTGATCAATCTGCTGTCTGCAAAATGTAAAATAATAATAATAGTAATAATTTCTATTCATTCATCTGGAAAACCACCATAGAGATAATGCTCTACAGTGTTATATGATTAACGTTATTGTAGAAGCATTGTACCTCATACATAATAATAATAGGTTGGACAAATGCGTAAGATCTGTGTATAAAACATTTTAAATAGATTACCATATTCTAGATCAAATATCCAGAACTGGATGCTCAGACAGTCAGTATCTATGTATAACAAGAATGAGGCTATCAGACCATCAGTGTAGGGTTACGTTATGTGGCATCGGATTCCCATACGCGTCTATGTTGGCATTGCTGTCAGTCAGCATGGCCGGAGGCTGGGAAATGTGGTGGAGAATGTGGCGAAGAAGGTGTGTGTGAGTCTGTGTGAGCTCATGTAGTAACTGTGTTTGTAGTGGTGTTGTGTGACTGTAGTGCAGCGATGTTTTGAGGGTGCAGACTCATGGCTGGGCTTCTGCATTGACCTCCTTGTCATAGATGTAGCTGCCAACACCACCTGTGTTCACTCCTGAAAGCAGCACAATGAATCAGTCTGGTCATATGACAAAGGGTCATTTTACACACACACACACACACATACACACACACACACACACTGATGCAAACACACACATAAAACTGAACTAAAGCCAATAAATGTATTAACTATGAACAGCCAATAAATTGAAAAATTTGTTTAGACCATGCATGCTACCTCTTACAGTTTAGCACAAGCCATGTATTTTTAGAATCTATTTAAATGTTGCAGGCTGAAGAGAATAATGCATTAAACAGCGCCATCTACAGGGTAAAAAGAGATTGTACCTTTTGGTCCAAACAGGACAGCGTAGCATGGTTTGTGGCAGTAGGGCTTGTCATCATGCTGACAAAATAAAACAAATACATCAAAATTTGGATACATTTGCTACCAGGAGTTTTACAGTTTGAACTTTTCACAGTATGTTGAACTAGTCTGAGGTTCTCACAATGTCACGGTTTTAATTGACCATTTAAAAACACAGGGGACACAATAAATGGAAAAGTTTAATATCAGTAATTTTTTTATGATCAATATAATGTAATAATTTCTGAAAACATCATTTCCATCAAATCAATATAATTACTTTTACTTATACTGTCAATATTTTATCAGGATGTTATTAAAAGCGTGTGGCTGTGAGGAAAGGTGGCTTGTGAAAAAAAATAAATTAGAAATCTAAAAACTTTGCAGGGCCAGAAATTGATGGAGTCAGCAATGCTATGTTCTTCTGTGGCAGTGAAAGCAGTGTGTATACAGTAGTAATGGATTACACAGGAAAAGGGTTGCAAGTGAGGCCTTTCAGATCATCCTGCTTCCACTGTTAAAAGGGAAATCACAGTGATAACACTATGGGTTTATCTGCGGAGTCTTTTTCTCCTCACCTCTGCATGACTCCCTGCAGCCAGCGTCTTGCTGCACCTCTCACAGCGCAGACATGGCCGATGCCAGTCCTTCCCAAGAGACGTCACCTTCTCGGCTGCGACCACACAACAAAGCATTATTAAAGATTCCTACTACTGAGTGTTAGATTACATGTTTCCAATTAACATGAGATTGACCAAACCTACCGAAGTAGACCCTCTTATTGCACCTAGGGCATACGTTTGCCTCCCCAGAAAAGGTGGTGATGCTTCCAGCTGAAATAAAAAAGCAGAAATCCATATAGACATTTTTTTTTGTTTTGTGGTTTTCACTGGATACTGGGCAAGAATGAGGAGCAGAGAGTTTTTGATTAAAGCCTCTGGCCTGCAGCTGTGGGAAAAGCTGGGTTCAGTTGCCTCAATAATTCCCCAGAGTGACTGAGTTTATACGATTTCAGTCTATGTAATTCTTTTTTTACCTTTAGAAGGAGGTCTGCTGGGTGCTGAGACCCTCTTCTCATCAGGTTTGGCTGCAGAGTCCACAGTAGATGGGGCTGGGTCTTTGTTGGCTGGTGCCTCGTACACATAAGATCCTGCACCCCCAATGTTCACACCTGGATAAGTACCACAAGTTAAAGCCGCCCATAAGGACAAGCGCTCCAAAGAAACACAATAAAATCATAAACATCTTAAATTGTAAAAAATTAGTGTTATTAATAATGCTAATTAAAATGATATTAATAAAAGCATTGTAACAACATCCTACACCATTTTAACAAACAACACCTAATACGTATTGTCCAGCAGAGGGCCCTCTGTCACACAAAACTGCAAAGAGAGCTCTTTTGAGATCTTTTGTGACATGCAACAACCTTAAACAGGTGAAATGACATTTGTTTGTTTCACTTCCTTTTACTTCAACTAAGTTACATGCTGACAGACAGACAGACAGACAGATGAAAGTTCTGTCTATTTATTACTCAGAATCTGCTCAGCACCTGTTACACTGTAAAAATCCACTGCTTACAGTTTGAAGTGGAAACGTAATAACCTGCAATAACTTCAATTCCATTTAACTCACCCAGTTGCCTACAATTCAGTGCTACAAGAATGTAAGAGGTAAGACAGAGCAAGAGGTCATATTACGTGTATCACTTCTGTATAGGCACACATCAGTGTGATAGTAATATCAGGTTTCAGTTCAGTACTGTGCTCATTGCTACTGTTACACTAATGAGCTATTGACACAAAACAACAGCCATGGCATTCACAGCAAAGAAGACTACAAACTTTGCTGAGAGAAAATATTATTTTCACCAGCTTCGGCCTCATCTTACGGCATTTTAACTAAATTTTTTTGTAAAATATGAGGGTTGCTGGTCTGAGCTGTATCAACAAGTGTGGTAAACAAAAATGTATTTGCAAACATGCAGAAAAAGCTTCACATGTGAGATAACTTCATCTCTGCGAGATCTAAGACGCACGCGTTTTAGGTCTCTACTTTGCATATGAAGTGCACCTCATGCGCATTCAATTGGTAAGGACTGCACTCACTGTTATAGCTCTAAGTGCTCAGGTTTGCCTCCCTATATTAAAGCTACTGTCTGAATGTGATAATAGATCGAAAATAAAATTCACTATAAGGGGTTCAGTGCTAGCAACCAACCTAAACAAAGGTAAATAAAATGTCCCATGATGCCCCTGATTTCTTAATACCAAGTAGGTTCTTCATTTCATTCTCTGTATCTGTATCAATAAGTGTTGTTTTGTACTCCTACTCAGTCATCTATATATTGATGCACTGACTCTTCATGTTAATACTAGTTTTTGTACATGGTCATGAACTAATTTCTCACCTTTTGGCCCAAAGAGGGCGGCATAGCAGGGCTTGTGACAAAAGGGTTTCCCATCATGCTGCAAAAAAAGAGGCAGAAGAATGTCAGCAAGGAAAGAATTAAAACTTTCCAACCTACTATGTTCCATCAATATCTCCATCTGTTCGAAGTTTGATGGTGTCTCAAGCTGTAAATCTAATTGTCTGAGCTTTTTAGTGCATGTTTTCATTTGCCATGGCTTTAATTTGGCTAGGTACTCACTTTCCATTTTAAGCACCTCCAGTACCATTCCCTCTGAGATTTTTTTAAAAGGCAAAAAAATAAAATAAAATAATATAAAAAATCCTGTGGCATTGTCTCCCCTTTCTCTATAACTCTGTTAGCAGTTACTAGAGCTCTGTTGATTCATAAACTATAACAAGCAGGTGTGTGCTGAATATGAATAACCTTCACTTGTGTGACTGGGATGAGGCTGGGATGTGGTTATCATGGAAACAACTACTGGCCAGCTGTGAGAGGATGTCAGGAGGAAATCATGAACAAGGCCACTGGCCCTGTTAGCAGATGTCTGCTGGGAAAAATTGCAGAAATGCCTTCAGTCTCACCATAGCAGACAGTTATACCACAAATGGTCAAGACTGGGAAAAGGGCAGATTCTCATCAGGACTACTGCACAGGGTAATAAGCCTAAAACTATTTCCACTGCACACTATACTGGTTCCATCAATGTGACTCTGGTGTGATGGCTTTTTTAGCCTTCCACTCAAGGCAGGGATTAATTTCATTTCATGTTCAGCCAGACTGCTTTCTGTACCGAAACCAGTGGGATGAATTTGAAGGTCCCAGCCCACTCACTTCCCACAACCTAATACCAATGTATTTGCCATTGTTTTTCCATCAGGAACCCAACACCACCTTTACCAAGAGTGCAGAATCAACCCCCACAAGCCCTTCAAGAGGAAGACGTCTTATAAAGAAACCATATCTTTAGGATGCCAAAACACAAGAACATCTAGAAGACTGCTTGCTATTAACAACAAAAGAATCTTTCCAGATTTGTCAGAGGCATTATCCAACTGGAACTGTGCTGGGTTTTATTCTGAATAGTACAAGACCTCTAAATTGCACTGAGGAAAAGTGTACTGCTTAAAAAAATTAAGAGAACACCTAATCATTGCAGATTAAACACAGAAGTGCAGAAGGTGCTGACGTTGGATGAGAAAAAAATTACGATTTCTGACAACACTCCGGTGGACAAGACATCTTACAAATGTCTTTTCAATTAGCCCACATTCTGTGGTTTATTTTTTAACATTTTAAAAAAATCACAGTATACTACAAAATCTAGCATGCCTCATTATGTGTGTTAGTGGTCCATTTGAGATGATACAACACTTCTAAAATTCATACACTAGATGGTAGAGTACATGCATAGTGTACGGTAAGTGAATATTATACAGTACGTCATTTGGGACACAGTCACCTTCATTTCTTCTCTTGTCCAATAGTTAAATAATTTAAACTATTCCCAATTGGATTTCACTGCTAAACTGTTTTATTTCATATGTATTTTTAAGGCGGCAGTGTTTCCACACAGCTCCAGGATCCCTGGTTAAATCCTGAGCTTGGGTTTCTGTCTTTGTGGTGTTTTCCTTATCTTCTCCCTCACAAAATCATGCACCTAGGTGGATTGGCTAGACCAAACTGCCCCTAGCTCTGGATCCACTGTGAATTACTATGAAATGAAAAATCTTTTGTTGATGTCTGACCACCAGCCATAAACCATCCTCTGCTGTTGTCTGCAGGTTAAGGTATACAGCAGGTGAAGGGAAATTGGAAACAGGTATAGAGCTATAAAACACTATCAATAAACATTATAGAATATTATCAACCCATTAAAATACATACACCATATGACATCTAAAGCACTTTACATATAAACATATTTTCATTATATTATCCATCTCCACTAAGAATATTACAGGCTTTTGGTTATTAGAGTCATGGTGGATCCAGTGTGTTTTCACACCAGGGGCAGGTTGGATTAGTTGAATTAGCACATTTGGGTTAGATTATGTTAGCTACCTTTCCTGGCTGTCAGAACATGGAAACATGGCACCCACTTTGGAGCATGTACTTTAATTAGAGTGCCCTTGCATGGATTGAAGGTATAAATTCCCTCACTGAGAGATTACTAATGCAGACCAGCATTCAGCTGGGGATGATAGAGGCCCTGCTTCTATATTAAATGCAAATAGCAGATGCTTACAGCTCTTGGAAGCATAAATAATAAAGGAGAAGACATTTTTGGGTTCACAATACAATATTCATTAAGCTGTCTTTGTAGAGTGAAAAATGAAAAGGCTTAGACACGACTCTTATAAAACATCACACATTCATCTCAATCTTTACTGTCTGATTGTGAAGAACAAGATAGAGATCATTATTGCAGATACAGAAAAATAAGAAACATGCAATAATCAGTAGACTAAATGTCCTCATGGGACAGTTTAAAAGTGTCTGGCCAAAGGAAAGGTTTCAAATTTACACCACAAATCAATAAATATGAGAGTTAAGGTAGCATTGTTTATTTAATTATTTAATATACACTGCCAACGGAGATCCTGATTTTAATGAAAAGAAAGGAGTCTAGTAGCACACTGGCCTGACCCCCCCCCCCCCACACACACACACACACATGCGTGTGCACACAAGCACACACACCCACACGCAGAGCACCACATGTCATGTTCCCAGGGCCCTGAAGCCTACTCCCTCTTCAAATAAACCACTCCTGCCCTCAGAAAATGAACATACACCATACACGTGATTCACAGCACATTTGCTGTGCTGCAATTAATAAGAGTGAAGTGATGCCAGTGTTATTTTATGCGTTTGATCATTTATTGATATATAATAATTTTGATTACAGATATGGCCCTCTAGATGTTAGCTGTTTGCCCTTTAATTTTGGAAAATTGATAAACTGTCCATTCCAGTAATTGTTTAAAACCTGAACAATGTAAATTTATATTTATTATATTATATAGTTTTAGGTGTAAATCATGCCACTGTGATGCCACACCAAACTGTCTTACCTACTAAACTGTCCAGTGTGTAATTCAGTTACAGTTAAAGCACCATTAACATCAGACTATAACAATAACGAATACTCTTAAAACTGTGATACAATTAGATCAGTAAACAATTTGCAGCCTATAGCAAAATGACTGTAAGGTATAAGATATATATCGAAATTAAGCAGAAGACACACCCCTAGCTATGATGTCTTCATAAATATATTTCAAGGCCTATGGATTAAGAAGTAGCAAAGGAAACAAACCAAAGTGCTGAACAGCAAGTGAACATTTTAACCTCAAATTCGATGCTTTAGAAGTGGGGAAAAATGGGCAAGCGTAAGGGTTTCAGCGAGACAAGGACCAAATTGTGATGGCGAGATGACTGGATAAGAGCATCTCCAAATCTGCAGCTCTTGTGGAGTGTTCCCGGTCTGCAGTGGTCAGTATTTATCAAAAGTGGTCCAAAGAAGGAACAGTGGTAAACCAGACGACAGGATCCTGGGTGGCCAAGGCTCACTAATGCACCTGAGGAGCAAAGGCTGACCCGTGTGGTCCGATCCAACAGATGAGCTACTATTGCTCAGACTGCTGTAGAAGTTAATGCTGGTTCTGATAGAAAGGTGTCAGAATACACAGTGCATGACGGGTCGGGGCTGTTTTGGCAGAAAAGGGGAGACCAACACAATATGAACCAAGTGGTAATAATTTTATGCCTGGTCGGTGTATACTACAGATACTGTCACAAAGCGACTTCATAAAAATCAAATGTAGATTTCTAATTAGATGCCTACTGAGCACGCCATGAGATGACATAAGGAAGGAACTTTGAGAGGAACTAGATTGTCCTGGGTGGTAGTTGATAATGAGATTATAAATCATTAGGTTTACACAACAGTATTAAATACTGTATTTCAAAGAGATTCTGAACATGAGCATAACAGTCTCTATTATTACAGAAGCAGTTTTCAGGTACAAGGCTACAGTATCCAGGTGAGATTAGCCAATAAGGAAAGGGTTGGGCATAAACTGTTTTTGGGAAGTGAAAAAAAGATATTACACCAAATTGCTTGTACAGCAGTGTAACTTTATTCTGTGTGTGATTTATTTTCATTAAATATAATTTAGGATGAGTCTTATATTCTGGAGTAATTAAGTAAACAAGATAGTTCTTCCTGCTAGCCTGGGAAAAGTGTGATCAATGGTAACATTGAGCTCTCAGTGTGCTGTTTTACACAGTGGACACTGGACACACTCACCTCAGCATGGCCTCCTGCTGTCAGGGTTTTGCTGCAGCGTTCACACTTCAGGCAAAACTTGTGCCAGTCCTTCCCCAGAGACGTCACCTTTTCAGCTATTGAAGCAAGAGAGAGTTAGAGAGGCAAGAAAGGAGATTAGAAAGAGAGAACAGGTGGGGGAAAAAAAGAGGTACAGACATATTAATAAATCTTACTCGACACATCAGCAAGCCAAAGTGGTTTACTCTAATCATAAGAACAAAGCTCTTTTGGCGACATTCAAGAATTTTATGATTTACATTGTGCTCTAGTGAGAAGATAAATATTGAAACTGAGGTCCCTGTACTTTATCAAATGCTCTTTTTGGCAACGTTGTAGAAGTGCTTAAAATAAGTACACTGATGTAAGCAACGTTGGTGATTTTGACAACTTCTGTCAGAACTGCTCCATCCAAACATGACAATGCATCATGAGCCAGAAAGTACTGGTGCAGGTCCAGAGAGCAACAAGCAGTACATTACTCCTTGTATTGTGTCTGTTTACTAATTGTTTTTTCCTGGTTAAGGCTTTATCCAGAGTCACTCAGTGTACAATTACTATAAGGCACAGATACACCCAGATTGGAAGCCAGTCCTCAGATACAATCATTAGGAGTTAAGTGTAGCTAGTCCAAATACTGGTATTTTTCCACTGAAGCCAGAAGCAATCAATACAGGCATCTGGAGAATCCACACAAACAACATCCAGAAGTAAGGATTGAAACTTATACCCTGGAGCTCTGAACCAGACTACGTGCACCACTGTGATGTCCAATTTAAAACATTATATATGGCTATTTGCTCTGGAAATTTACACACTCCAGGGTTGATCTGGTTCCGAATATCTGAAAGCACTAGTGATGATACATCTATTTTGCATTATTTTTTTTTAATATAACAATTGTCATTACAAATTAGATTACTGGCAAAAACGTGAGTGAAAAATCAAGGAAGGAATTTTTTAAATCCTTGCATGAATTGAGGAGTTTCTTAGTATTTGATATGTCCCCTTTTTTGTTTTAATGAGAGTGTACACTCACACTGGCATGGACTCCACAAGTTTGTGTAAAGCTTTTTACCGTCCAATTTAGATCAGATCCAATCAGAGTGTCGTCTGAATATATGATTCGATTAGACATGAGAAAAATCAGAGCTTTTGTACAAATAGACACCTACAAATAGTGAAGAATCTTAAATAATGAACAGTTAAGATATTGAACAGTTATTTACTTTGTTTTTACGCTCTCATTGCCACGACCTGGGTTCTATCCCAGGCAGGGAGCTAACCCAGCCTCAGAAGTGTTAATTCTCAGTGCCAGTCCCAAGCCTGGATTAAATGGGAGGGTTGTGTCAGGAAGGGCATCTGGTGTAAAACCTATGCCAAATCAAAAAACATGCCGGCCAAATGATCTGCTGTGGCGACCCCAAACAGGGAGCAGCCGAAAGAACAACAACATATTCCAAATCCTTCTGTTTATTTCAAATTTGACAAATCCCAGATTTTCAGTCTGGTCCCTGACTTTTGGACCTCACTGCATATTTCCAATCTAAATAAGGTGGTACTGCACCATTAATTATTTAAAAAAAAGAAGAAAAAAGGGAAATTGCCTTGTTGTTGCAGCTGCAGCTTAATTTTTGCATCATGTACAACAGCACTTCTCCTATTGAAACACTTGAATGCTAAAATTGAAGCTGCAGCTGGACAAGCCAATTTGTCAACTTCTCATTCTGAATCTTTTGTATCCAAATCTCCAAATTTCCTCTAGATAGTTTCTCTTCCTTGAGGAGTGTCCCAAGTGGCATAACCCCAGTCCTAAGAATACTCCTTCCAATTATAAATCTCCTCCTGTACACAATGCAGAATGGAGTCCTGCTGGGGCAGCCTTCATCTACAAGAGGAAACACCTCCTCTTATCAGACCCGGGCACAAGCGTCCGAAGAGGGCAAGTCGTTTCCTCCGGGTCTCTTCTCTTTCACAGCTTTTCCGCCAGAAGAGGGAGCATTGTTGTAGGTCTGTCGGTCCTTAGACTCTCCCGTGGGAGCAGCACAGGGAAACAGGGATCATTTTCACTATGAAACAAAATGCATCACCGCACAATAAAAGTGCTGGACTCTGGCAAGGGCATATAAAGGACCTGGTAATAATGTGGCTACTATATTGCAGATCCTCCATGAGTACAAAGCTACACCTGTTCTCCAGAGATTCAATGTCAGAATGTCAGTTCACCTTAGTATAAATTATTACTACAAAAATGAGAGACTAATATGTTCACAGAGATATTAGGAGTCAAGGGTCTGTGTGTCAGTGTGTTAGACTGAGCAATGAGGCAGTTCCAGGCCCAAGAAAACTGAGTAGGAGAAAAAGACATACAGACTTGTGGTTAAACAGTACTGCTGTTATTAGGAGAGAGAAGAGGTTGTCTGAGTGCCTGTACTATGTAGTAATTACTGTCTCAGCCAGCTAGTTAGTAATTGGCCACCATCCAGTTCCTTAAACACATGAAACAGCATGTAGCCAATTATTTTTGCATAAATCTATCATTTCAGCTACATACAGTCAACCTTGTGGTCACTACAACTCATCATCATCCCAGATAATGATTTCTCCATCACTGGGGACCACTGTAGTTGTTAGAATTGCATTATAGAGTCATGTTTCCTGGAATGAAGGACACCAAAGCACAGGGCTCCAATGAAGCACCATGTAAGATTATCCATGAGGGGATATCAGGCTTTAATCTAGTGTAGCGGATAAAGCACAACATGCATATCTAATTGCAGATAATAACACAGCGACATAATATGATATAATAGTCACAAGCATCATTTGCTAGCTGCGAAATTCCTGTGCTAGATCTAGCACAAATTAAGAAATTACATGAGCGGGCATTCAGGTTTCTTGTTGCTTATCAAATAAAAATACAAATATCTAAAATTTATATTATTATCTCATTAAAAAGGTTGCTGACTCTTTTCAGAGACTCCTTAAGTGCAAACAGTTTAACCATTACCCTGACTCAGATCATTTGACACTGCAACATTTTCATGGAATTAGCAACTACTTTAATTGTGTGTGGCCTGTGATAATCCAAGTAGGGGAATTGTTTAAGAGGCGTATTTAAGTGGGTAATGGAGAGAGCGGAAATCGCAGGGCACTGGTAATTTACGGAGGCTCTTTACGGGGCTCGCTGAAAGGACGTTCTTTTTCTGGTTGGCTAATTGCTTTTCCACGATTATCAACAAGAAGTCGGCATTCCAACATCCTATGCCAGAGAGACTGAGGAAAAACAAGAGGGAGCCTGGGAAAAATATAATTCCTGATTGCTGGTCCTGTATTTAGAAAATGGATAATGAGTAATCGCAGGCAAATAATAGCAGGGGCTCTAACAATATTTGCAAAGAAAGCTGAACTTGAATATGATATCTGACTTCTGTTCTGAACGCTTGCTGTTTAACATTCCGGTTACAGGGCACTGATTACTGCATGATCCTGTATGATTACTGATTACTTCCCCTGCAGAAACACTGAGAAGGCCTGACGGTACAGTTACAGCACAAATAACCTCTACAAAACTGTAAGCTCAATCCTGTGCCTCCTCTCCAATGTCTCATTATTAACAGCACATTTGCTCTGAAATAACATTATCCGCTTAAACAGCTGTGCCTCTTCTGATCTATGAATGCACGCCTCTCTACGTTCCATGGTCTTAACCTAATTTAAGGAGACATGCTACTAATGTCTGCAAACAAATAATAAATTCGTCAGGCAAGTGGGAGCTTTGGACTTCAAGTTCGAGTTGGTTTCTGAACCTAGGCGTTACATAGCATTAGCAGTGGGTGTGGCAGGAAATCTCTGGTCTGCAAATGTGTCTGGCTTTCTCAGGCTGATGCAAGGGCTCTTCAAACCTGGCTACCGAAGGCCAGTCTGGTGCCAGCCAAGGTGGGGTTTTCTTACTGAGGGGAAAGTCACTATAACAGGCCCTATGACGGGCCCTATGATTATTGCAATGTGGAATCACCAGGCTGAGAAAAACACACACATTCATAGATACATAAAAATATATGTACATGTGTGGTACTCTGTAACCAAGTAATGAGGCAGGTGTGTGATGGTTAGTGATTTATTAACGATATATAGTGGAATATAGAATAAAGCTCTCCTTCCATCCTTGCTTGGCTGCATTAAAAATAAAAGTAAGCTTGAAATAAATATTTAAATATGTTCAAGGAGGACATCTTAAAAAGGGGTTTTAAAATGCAGTTGCCATCCTACATAAAAGAAGATTGACAATTAATGGGAAATGTGGCTTTTTGGCCTTTTATTTGAAAAGCAGCAGTCTTCCTCTAATGCTCACACCAGCTGTTGAACAGTTACAGAAGCTTTTACCAAGAAAGGAAAAAAACTGAGTAATAAAATGTAGGCTTTAAACATTAAAAATGTTTTCTTAAACACAGTGGTTCACCACTTACATTTGAAACCATTTAAAACAGGATACACTATGTGTAAAAGTTCATTTGAAAATACTTGTTGATGTTTGGGACAGCAGGTTTTATACACAGAGGCTACATGGTATATCTGCCACCCAGTTCACAACACCATAGTTCATTTCAATTCCTAAGTTATTAAATGAAAAGTCTTAATAGTATAGAAACCTTTCTTGCTTTCCTGCTGCCAAACCATACAAAAAAGATAAAATAAATATAAAGTATTGACTCTAAACATTATAAGGAATGTAAAATCTAATATTTACAAGTCAGTCTGTAAAATTATAGTATAAAATGTTACTTTAGATACTTTAGTCCAGTGAAGCAAGTGGTACTCAAGCAGATGAGATGGTAGATATATGAACGGCATGGGAGCCTTTCAGAAATTCCTTCATCATATTTTTAAGGGTAGCGCTCTTAGACAGGGAGGAGTGGGACACACCCAAAAGTCCACAGCTGCCATGATTTCAGCTGGGTGCTAATATTAGCACACTGTTTCATTGATCCAGCCCAGCACCCCTATGACGTAGACAAAACCAATGGGTCTACCAAGGGGTTTTGGAAAATCTAGTGCAGCCACATCCTGAACCATAAAGACAAATAAACGATGTAATTACACCCAGCGGTGTAGCTGATGCTAAAAAAGGCAAATTAGAAATCAGGTGCTGACATAACAACACAACCCAGTGTCCGGGTAGCGTAACCAAACAGTCTCTTGAAGGGTTCTGCTTATACGAGACTAAAGGATGAATGATAGGGCCGTGATTGCTGTTATATAACCCTGATTCTATTCAACCAATTGATTTTGTTATATAAGCGCGTGACTGACGGGATGAGTTACAGTCTTGCACCCGAGTCCCATGCAGTATAAAGAAGGAGAGCAAGTTCACCACAGACCCTGTACCATTAGATCAATTTAGAAATAATATCAATGAAAAGGGTCCTTACAATAAGACAGTGGGAATAGGAAGGAAGTACAATAGAGTACAATGATAAAGGATCATTTGGGCATTAAAAGGAAAAAATGCCTAGGGCAAATATAGACCTGGTCATTCATTGTCACAGTACAAAATCTCTGAATCTGAACAAAACCAGATATTTATTGAGGACTTGTATGGAAATTACATGAAAAAGAAACAATCATGTAAAGGGGGGAAATATCATTCAAATTCTTCAGTAACACAATTAAACAAATAACTGTGGCTGGGTGTGTTTATGTAATGTAATGTACTTGTAGGTGCCAACATTTACGAATTCCATTGAAAAAATAAAAATAAAGATGTTATAAGACATTGCAAGATAGAGAGTCGTGTGACTACTTCTCATTTTAACACAACTGTACTTAATAAAGTAAACAGGTTCAGGTTCTATGCCTTAGGTGTCAGTTCTGCATGAATTGTTGTCTTTGTGTAAAGTGAACGCATCTCATCAGCTAAAAGCAAAAAGTATTATGCTAAAGTGCTAAGGTGATTTACGAGTAAGTCGCGATATTGACCCCTGTGTAAATGACTGATTTGTATTAAAAGCCCATGCAACCTGTTTTCATTGAGCTTTAGAAGCGGCACAAAGCGGGATGCCATGATGAATCCATTCACATTTGGACATTTTTTTTTTATCCACTATAGATATTTCATCTCTGTAAACGTATTAAGCCTAAAAAAATCTCACTTAATTTAAAAACGAAATCGAATTGAATAAACTTACCGAAATAGACTGTCTTTTCGCATTTTGGACACTTTGACGCCATGCTTGTTTTCTGTTTTGAATCAGAGAGAGGATGAATGGTGTTTAGCCGCAATTTACTGCTTTCCTCAGTCGCGCGCCAGAAGCATTACACTGAAGCATCCCGCTTTGAGAAAAGATCTATATTTGCATAGCCCCGCCCAACGGGCGTGCCTGTTTGTAGGTCCCGCCCACAATTTGCGAAACGCTCATAGGTCCGACGACCTGTCAATTACAGTGTGGTCGCCGGGCTGGGACGTCCACACAGAGTGCCGAGGAGGGGTCTGTGTCTCTCGCTTTTTCCATCCTTGAGCTGGTGTGCAACAAAAGCTCCTTTCACTGCTCATGAATAGAGATTCTTCAGGACACGCCAGACCGTTAGCAATGTGAAATCTTTCTGAATGACATTGGCACGTCCTAGTCATGCTTAGAACACTTCCTTTCTTGTTTTCAAAGGGTCATCTCTAAAACTGGACAATTTAAGGTCCAGTTTTTTCACTGGTCAAAAATAACCATCTTTTTTTTTTGGTCTATACCACTGATTTGCGCTGCCTTTAAAATTCATCAAAATAAAATGTGTTTCCATTGTGTGAAAATGTTGTTAGTCTCACACACCCACATGCTGTCTGATGACACTGAGCAGATCCCAGCATCATACTGTAGATAAATGTCCTGTTTCTCAGCTATCTCAAACCGTGTGACTGGTTAAGTCACTGTTTTAAAAAGATTCCCACTACAGAAAAATCTACACATCTGCTTTGACTGTTGTACTGTCTACAGATAAGTCTCTGTGGTGTTTACATCTCGCAGTGCCAGGGGTTTCCGAGTCAGTAGGCTTGCTGTGAGTGCAGCTTTGTGTGGTAACCCGGACACTTGCTGCATAAGCACTGTAGGGCAGAATTTTCCATTAGGCAGGCAATGGATACTGATTTGGGACACAAATAAATAGATAATTATATGAAGAAACATTAATCCTGGACATAATACTTATATAATACAATATATGTATTTAGGCGGCTAAAATAAGCTAAAAATTTTGCTTTTAAATCTGTATAGCATGCTTCACCGATGGCTCTTTTCATTTGTGTTCTTATCCACAGACCTAAGAGCCAAACAGGTGCTGAATGCTCCCTGTCCTAACTGATTACACGTTTCTTTTCCAGGGAGAACAGCCCACAGCAAGTGAACCTTTAAGGTAGTTTGGGATTTCCAGTGCTGTCCTCGTTACAGGCTCCACCTAAATCCACACTACATAGCATCACTCAGTAAGAGGGACATATTACAAGTCATGTGGCATTTGGAACATCTGAATCTTTAATGTATACGTGCATGTTTTCACAAGGGTACTCAAAATAGCAAAGGAATTTTTAGGGTGTGGTTTTTTTTTTTTTGCATGTGTCCCTTTGCTGTTGAAAGAGAGTGAGCAAAAGACAGAGAGAGAGAGAGAGAGACAGAAGAGATCTGCAATTTTAGTTTTGAATAGTTCACAAAAAAGGAAAGAGCATATTGATGCTTATTTAAAGAGCACAGTTTACTATGAAAAGACCAAAAGTAGAAGAGCTCTTATCAGACCATTGAGAGCGCATTAGAAACCAACTGTCTGGGAGGGGAGCAGCAGTGTCTGTGTAGGCTGATAATAGCCTGTATAGATCAGATTAGCAGCTTTAGTTTCAAAATTTCAGTATTAGAGAGAGAGAGAGACAGACAGAGACAGAGAAAGAATGAGGGAGAGAGAGGACTACTTTTCTAGATTTTGTTGTGAACTGTCAATTAAAGCAACAAAAAGGAGACATTATATTCAAATAAGAAGGTTGCTTTTATTTGAACAACAACAACAAAAAAACAAGCCTGACAATCAAAAAAGAAAATAATATTTTTGTATAAGCAGACAAGTCCTAGTTTTCATGGCTTTCTGACTGTATGCATGAGAAATCAATACACTCTTAGAGAGTAAAGCTCTCTTCTCTTCCCTCAGACCGAACACATGGCTCTGTCACAGCTTCTGCTCAGCAGACATGGCGACTCTCAGCACACATCCTTCCTCAGGGAGCTGCCCTCTCCTCCATAACCTCATGCGCTTGCTTGGGTAATCTGGGTCACTATATTTAGCCTGGATATTTACAAATCTGTCATATCATTGTCAAGTCAATGTTTGTCTAAGTGCATAAGAAGAAACTAATGCTTTTCCAAAGGCTACTCAGAAGGGTGGGGCAGCCATGAGGTCAGATAGCTATGGGCAGTTTGGTATTTCTGTTCAAAATACCAGTAGTTCATACACACTCATACAGCAATCATAGGTTATTGTGTGTAGTCCACATCAAAATTACTGTTCATAAAAATAAGCAATAATTATTACATACAATAAATAACACAATGTAATGTAATACACTGATTACACTGCACTTTAAAAACCACTGACAGGTGAAGTGAATAACATTGATTGTCTTGTTACAGGGGCACCTGTCAAGGGATGGGATATACACTATATTGCCAAAAGTATTCGCTCACCTGCCTTGACTCGCATATGAACTTAAGTGACATCCCATTCCTAATCCATAGGGTTCAGTATGACGTCGGTCCACCCTTTGCAGCTATAACAGCTTCAACTCTTCTGGGAAGGCTGTCCACAAGGTTTAGGAGTGTGTTTATGGGAATTTTTGACCATTCTTCCAGAAGCGCATTTGTGAGGTCACACACTGATGTTGGACGAGAAGGCCTGGCTCTCAGTCTCCGCTCTAATTCATCTCAAAGGTGTTCTATCGGGTTGAGGTCAGGACTCTGTGCAGGCCAGTCAAGTTCATCCACACCAGACTCTGTCATCCATGTCTTTATGGACCTTGCTTTGTGCACTGGTGCACAGTCATGTTGGAAGAGGAAGGGGCCAGCTCCAAACTGTTCCCACAAAGTTGGGAGCATGGAATTGTCCAAAATGTCTTGGTATGCTAAAGCATTCAGAGTTCCTTTCACTGGAACTAAGGGGCCAAGCCCAGCTCCTGAAAAACAACCCCACACCATAATCCCCCTCCACCAAACTTTACACTTGGCACAATGCAGTCAGACAAGTACCGTTCTCCTGGCGACCGCCAAACCCAGACTCGTCCATCAGATTGCCAGATGGAGAAGCGCGATTCGTCACTCCAGAGAACGCGTCTCCACTGCTCTAGAGTCCAGTGGCGGCGTGCTTTACACCACTGCATCCGACGCTTTGCATTGCACTTGGTGATGTATGGCTTGGATGCAGCTGCTCGGCCATGGAAACCCATTCCATGAAGCTCTCTGCGCACTGTTCTTGAGCTAATCTGAAGGCCACATGAAGTTTGGAGGTCTGTAGCGATTGACTCTGCAGAAAGTTGGCGACCTCTTTGCACTATGCGCCTCAGCATCCGCTGACCCCGCTCCGTCAGTTTATGTAGCCTACCACTTTGTGGCTGAGTTGCTGTCGTTCCCAAACACTTCCACATTCTTATAATACAGCTGACAGTTGACTGTGGAATATTTAGGAGCAAGAAAATTTCACGACTGGATTTGTTGCACAGGTGGCATCCTATCACAGTTCCACGCTGGAATTCACTGAGCTCCTGAGAGCGACCCATTCTTTCACAAATGTTTGTAAAAACAGTCTGCATGCCTAGGTGCTTGATTTTATACACCTGTGGCCATGGAAGTGATTGGAACACCTGATTCTGATTATTTGGATGGGTGAGCGAATACTTTTGGCAATATAGTGTATTAGGCAGCAAGTGAACAGCCTGTTCTTAATGTGTTGAAGTACAAAACACATGCAAGCAAAAGGAACTGAGTGATTTTGACAAGAGCCAAATTGTGATAGAGGACTTTGTTAGAGAATCTCCAGAACAGTAGGACATGTGGGGTATTTTCAGTATACAATGATTTGTACCTACCAAAAGTGTTTCAAGCGAGAACAACCAGTGAAACATCAACAGGTTCATGGGCACCCAAGTCATATTGATGCAGGTGGGAAGAGAAAGCTAGCCTGTCTTGTTCAATCCCACAGAAGAGCTTCAATGTGTTGGGTTTAAATTTCCCTGGTCTCAATCTGATTTAAAGGTCGGATCTGCTACTAAAGTCCACATATCTGCTGCTAAAGGTGCCAGATAGCACAGCACACCATCAGAGGTCTTGTCACTCAGATCAGAGCTGTTTTGGTGGCACAAGGGGGACCTACACAATACTAGGCAGGTGTTTTTAATATTAAGGCTGATCAGTGTAGGCTGAAATATAACATATTGAAACATATATTGTGATATTGTTATGTCGTATAAATTAATTGTAATCAAATATATATTTTAAATTATATATTGCATATATATTTATATACTTCTGGTTTTGAATTACTGGCACACCCTCAATTAGTACTTGGTGAAGTGTCCGGTGGAATAATAGCACTGGACCTCTTCCTGGAATGTCTAGCTGAGTCTTGGACACTCCTCCATGCAGAAGAGGTTTCTTTATGTTGGTAAGTTTGTTGTTGTTTTATACTGTTAATTTTATACATGTACGCTGACAAACTTATCTTTTATATTTTTTTGGATTTTGTGTCAATTTGATTGTGTTTCTTTCATTATCTTGCTTGGGTGCCCAATGTGTCCCCAAGTCTATTTTGGTTTCCTTAAAGTGTCCCCAGGTGTGTTTTGTGTGCTCAGGGTGTCACTTGGTCTATTTTGGTATCATTAAGGTGTCCCCCAGGTCTATTTTGGTCTCCTTAATGTGCCCCCAGGTCTGTTTTTGGGTATTCATGGTGTCCCTAGGGCTATTTTAGTGTCCTTAAGTTGTCCCTAGGTCTATTTTGGTGTCATTCAGGTGTCCCCTGCCATGTGTGGAGGTGTCTCTGGACACTAAATGATCGCTCACATGTACAGCTGCTGACAGGAAGTGTTGGTGCAACCTGCAGCAGGTTTACAGTCAGCATGTTTGAAATGCAACCTTCGTCCTTATTTTTCCCTAGATAATGTTGTGCCACAAATATTTCTTCTGCATGAAGCTCTATATTGTAATGCAGTGCAACATCATTGAGAAGATCTTGTGACAAGAAGGATTGGAGGATGGATTACAGGCCTGCACACCTTTCAAAATACTGTCCCCTACACATGAAAACCGTTGAATGTGTTGACTTAGCTGACTTATCATCTGATCGACACATGACTCTTCAGATTATCAAAGTCCCCAAAGATCAACACCACAAGTTATATCATCAACAAACTCATGTAATCGCTTTTGTTTGTGTCGAGGAAGTGAAGACTGATCATCCATGTTATTTTCCTGACAAACAGTCTTTGCCCTGTTGTACAAGCTTTGTGCCATTTCAACAGTTCGCTTTGCCTTCAGTGTTTCACAGACAGGTGTCCCAGTTTCTTCAAGACAGAGTAAGACAGCATTGTAGTTTTCTAGCATTGCATTAACAGACATTAAGCTGACAGGACCAACATGTTTTCAAAAGATGAACAATTTCATGGGCATGTAGACCAAGTTGTTTCTGTACAGCAATCAGCTTCTCATGGTTTACAGGAGAGGTGTTGAAAGAAGTGTAAATGCATTCTAGGCAATCAAAAAAAATCAGATGCTTCTTGAATGGTCCTGCATGTGTAACACAATACAAGGTTTAGTTCATGTGTGTAACAGTGTATATAAATGGCTTCCGGGTGTTTGGCCCTGAAAAGATCCTGCACACCACCAGATACCCTGCTCATCACAGATGCACCATCGTACCAAGCAGTGCTTTAATTGTGTTAGTAATTGTCTTTGCATCAAAGACTTTTAGGTTTTGAAGGCCCAGGAACCGTTCCATCACTTTACCATCTGAGTTGACATATCATACACATGCAGCTAGTTGTTCTGTCTTGCCGTCTCTTGCCTCATCTGCCATTGCAGCATTCCATGCCAGATAACTGAATTTCATTCCTGATCTCCTCAGTAACCTCGTCAGCAAAGCATTGAATAAATTCATTTTCAGAGACTGGAGAGAGATACTTGGAATTAGAAGAAGCTGTGTAATTCTGAAGAAATTGGTCAAACTGAGAAAGAAGTTTGAAGCACTCTAAGAAATTTCCTTGATTCTCACTGGACTCTTTTTCACTATGCCCTCATAATGGTATACCTTTCCTTGCTAGAAATCCTGTTATTGCTGTTATATACCTATGACATAGGTATTCACACCTTTCTTGGATTTCAGTTAAATTGGCCAAGTGCAGCTGCATGCATATATCACCATGCTCTTTTGTACTTTTGTAGCCTTGCCATAAGACTATGCTGGCAGCATGAACAGTGTTTTTTTTCATGTTCTCTAAATGAACTGAGGGCTTTTTTCCAATTTTTGTAGCCCTGACTTTGCAGTTCATCACTGTTGGTTCAAATATGTTGCCTTTCAAACAGGCCACAGCAATAACAAAATGCTGCATCTTTTTCTACTGAATACTCCAACCACTTAGTATTGAGTGCCCTCATCTGAAACTTAAAATAATTTTTATTTCATTGTCATTGGATTTTGGGCAAGTTTCACTTGTTTAGGGCCTGTTTCAAGGTCACCCAGGTCATCCTTTTCTTTCCTAGCTCTCCCTACATCATCTCCTGATATTTCAAAAATCTTGTCTCATCTCTTCTCCTATCCTCAGAGCTTGGTCTAAAAAACATATATAAAGAAATAAATAGTAAATAAATGATGTACAAATCTGAGATACAGGGCTAGCTATACCAACTGGGTACAGCAAGCGTGTAAAAATGACAACATACCTCTAAATAACAAAAGTGTATTCATATATTTATGACGTAAACCTACATTTTATTGATTAAAGGTTTTTTTTTTTTTAAACTTTATCAGAACTACAAATTTACAAGTTGAAACTGTTAAATTTGGCGGAACAGTTGTATTAATATTACCTTACCAACTCTTCCAATGAAAGACGACTGGCCAATGGCCTTATACTAACAACAGTGCCATCTGCTGACCGCAATAGGTACTGTTCTATTCAACAGATCGACACGTACGTTTTAAAACTGTGTATAGGGGAATGGACGTGTAAAGTAAGCGCTAAATCAGGGTTTCACAACCTTTATTGTACCATGGACTGGTTTCATACCGGACAACTCTATTAAACTATAATATTGTGCTCCAGCTGAGGCCATGCTTGCTGATATTGTGGCCTCCCCGAACTGCCCGCTGTCCTCTCTAGTTGGCTGTAGGTCATCGCCGAGGTATTTTTCAGTCACTTTCACACTGCAGGATTTTGAGTTGCTGACAGATCCAGATATTTAACATAAGTTTATTGTTTCCTTGCGGCCTGGTACCAAATGATCCATGGCCCGGTGGTTGAGGACCCCTGCACTAAATGACACTGGTAAGTCTTATACTTTTGACAGTACACAAAGGGGTTTAAGGGATACGACACTGGATACGACTGTCACTTTTAGACAGCAGATCATTGTGTTGGCCAATACTTACAGTGTAGAAGGCAAGTAAGTCCCTGCCTGCACTCCTTGTACAGTACATCATCTTTAACCATTACGTAAACACAAGCATGCCTAGTACTCTCTCTCTCTGCTCTAGAGGTTCCAGTGTTCCCGACCGCTTCTGTCCATTCTGGTACCCTACTTCTGGTTGGAGTCTCGTCACTTGGAGGCTGCTCGCTGCTGCTGAAGATGTGGACAACCTGGAGATACATCAGATTGCTGTGGACAGTACCACTTGGAGAACATGGACATGACTTTGGATTGCTGTTGCTGTGATCACAAAACGTTTGACGGCTTAGGCATGAAGAGATTTACCTTAAAACTATACTGAATTGAGAAATGACCTGTTCTCATGCTCATAAGTTCTCAAAGGCTCCTGGTTACACACTTGACTATGTAGCATACAGTTATTAAAAGGAAATTATTACAATCACACATAAGGGATGAGAAATAAAAAGAGAAATGTTCATAAAAGAATAGAAATGAACATTTCTCTTTTTATTTCTCAGTTCCTATAAAGCTGCTTTTTGCGACAATGTCCACTGTTAAAAGCACTACATAAATAAAAAATTTAATTGAATGAATACTCCTGTGTCTTTTCAATGGACAGTGGAGAGGAGGATGGAAGGAATAAACCTACAGGAGCTGATGGCTTTTCTGGATGGATCCACCTCCTATGATCATGATTAGAGGTTAATGAAGAGCCTGAAACACATCTGAGGTCTAAAATTGTCCTCTTCTATATGAAAACCTTTTCACTGTAAACATGTTTCATCATAAAATAAGATGGCCATATTTCTGTGTCTCAAACAGGAAATGCAGGAGAATAAACCAGATAGACACTCGATGGAGCTGTTAATTTGTAGTTTCTCAGATGTTTTATCACAGAAGAGACAATTTGTTACAGACCAGAACCTGAGAACCATTATGAGCAGGATAAAGCATGTTTACAAACCTTTAGGATCAGTAGGCTGTTATGGAAAAGTAGTGGGAAAGTCCAAAACATTAATGAGACGTTTTTATATCATGAGGAGAAGTTTCTCTCTGGATCTGTACACATGACTCCTGAATATTATTTATCTGTAAAACAGAGACCTTGTGTTGAGCATGAAATATCTGTAAAACACCGAAGAGGATTGCAGCGAAGGGCACTAAAAAAAGACTTGCAGCATTTTTTTTTTTTTTTTAACAAAACAAGAGATGCAACTCACGGATATCTTTGTTAAAACTACTGAAATGAGGGCCAGCCAGAAAATGAGTGAGTAAATGAACAAAAAACCAAAGTGAAAAGGACAAAAGTTGGTACTTGATATTCATTAATGTTAAAACGGCAGTTGAAGAAGTTCAACACTGACTTCGAAAACTTAGTTAGTGCTCCACCTAGTGCTCCATACATATTACTCATTTACTGCTTTTTAACAGATTAAGGTTGAAAAAGTCCAATTCTAGACTTATTTGAATATGAAAATTCAAATTTATTTCAGGTGAAAACACCAGCTACAGCGTGAAGGAAAGCTGAAGCTGAGGCTAAGAAACTGATGGCAAGTTTCCTCACGTCTCTGACTTGTGCAAAGATCACTTAACCACCTTCGGACGACACAGTAACCAACTTTACTTCAAGTCTTTTAGCCTCGCATACAACCGATTGGGTTTTCTTCATTTTCAGCAATGACACTGATACAGCTCTTTAACTGTAAACTGAACTTCACACAATCCCTCCAAACATCAACTACTCAAAGAAATAGGTAACTAAGCAAACAGGCATAAAAATAAATAAATACAAACAAGTAAAAAAAACCTAAATTCATCCTTTATTGATAAAAAGTATTATTAATATAATAATTAATAAATAGTCAATAATGGTATTGTTTAAGACATTATTTACATATTATTTCTTAATGATGTAATAAATACAGTATAGAAATATAAATAATAATGAAGTTTATCTGTCAATTAATGTAGTCAAAAATTTATATCAAATTTTAATTGTGAATCTTGATTTCCTTTCAGAAGGAGATGAGGAAACGAAGACTCAGGCACAAGTTGATTCTGACGTTGAAGTTGGTGCTGAGGAAAGCAGCAGCAAAGAAAAGGAGAGGAAGAAAAGGACCAGGAGAGGGACACGAGGCCGAGGAAAGAAGAAAGTCCAGGTCCAAAAACCAGAAAAAACAATAATTAGAATAATCCAGTACACACAGAGTCAGCTATGTTTTTTTTTATTTATGTGTTTGTTTGTTGTAAATGGATATAGTTATTTTCGTGTAGTTTTGTTCTGTGGTTATATTTGTGTCTGTTGCCACGGTAAGTTGGCTAATGGTCACCGTGCACAGGTCTACTCTGACGAGTTTCTGGAGCGTTTTGAAGTGTTAAAAAAGCCGGTGAAGGTCTTGGAGATGTTGGAGATGGTCCTGCCCAGCGTTCTGCGAGCGTTCGTGAGCGTCCATCCCTTCCGTCGCTCGCCCCGGCGTTCAGCACATTGTGCAGTAAAGCCTGGGTGGACTCATCTACAAACCTGTAAAGAAGCCAAGAAGGAAACTGCACAGGACGTAACATGCTGTTCCGTCTTACCAAAACAGGATCAGATAAACTCCAACCGACGTCCAGCTTGTGAACCGAGCCTTCCTCATCGATGTAGACGGGAATGACATGGTCCTCTTTGCTCTCTGAGTGTGCTGATGGATCTGTCCCTTTATTATCAGCAGCACTTTTACAGAAGGAAGTGAAGAAAGCCTTCAGCTGATCGCGCACCACAGTGAAAAGGTGCAGAGGAACGTACTGACTCTTCTGGCCCGAAGGCAGAGGCTCTCTCTCTGTGACTAGGATGCTCTCTTCCAGTCCAGAAGACTTTGGAGCTGTGAGGAAAAGACTGAAGAGCTCTTGCTAATTAAACCTGAGGAAATCTGTGAAGTTAACCTCTTCACCAGGATATCACTTGCAACCTGAGTGGCTTTATCCAGGAACTGTTCAGATTTCTGTTCAGCAGCAGATTTCCAGACGTTCTCCATACTGACGTCGAGCTCGGCATCGGTTTCGGTACAGGCGTCCAAAAGCGTCTTACTTTTCTCTGAAACCGCTTGCTGTCGCTCATTTATGAATGTAAACACCTGCTTGTGGATGTCCATGTGGATCTTCTGAGCAAAAGAGAAGAACTTCTCCTCATATTGTGGTCCAGACTCGACAGCATCGCTGCAGAAAATAAGTGTATGAATCAATTTCAGCTTAATTTCCGTGGCTGCGCGCTCGACTAGCTTCATCAGGGAATTCGGTTCTGTCTCACTGGAGGCAGGGACAGAGGTTTTAGACGGCGTTGAGCTGGCGACTTTATACTCCATTTCCACAAGAACTTCAGTGGCCGCTGGTAAAGCTATTTTTATAAACGTCTTAATAAAAGGGCTCTCAGATTGAGGAGTTGATGAAGCAGAACCAGGAGTCATCACTTCAGTCGAAGTGGAGACCGAGTCAGAGGTTGTGGATACACTGACCCATGAAGAGGACCTGCTGACCGAGACAACTTTTTCCAAGCCCTTCATTAGGTTTTGGAAGTCCTGGAGGGACTTTAGTGACATTACTGAAGTTGTCTCTTCTCCAGATCTGTGGAGCTCTTGAGAGTAATACAGGGCCAGGATCTTATCACAGATCTCATTAGTGCAGGTGAGGCTGAGATCCTGTAGCTGTGAGACTGGATTTTCTGCAGGTGATGAAGCACTCACAGGTCCTGATGCCATACTCCGGATCGCCTCCAGCATCGCACCTTTAATTTCTGTGACGATTCTCTGACCGAGATGGCAGATGAAATCAGACACCTCCACTGGGGATCTTTATACACACACAGGGAAGAGAGAACAGTAACAAGAATGAAGATTAATCCTGGATTCTGATTGGTCAGAAGGTGTTGATTAAACAGTGCAGTAAAATTGATCCTTGTGAATATTAAGAGTGAAATCTGAGCTGCTGCTCAGTAGAGTTTACCTTTGAGCTGAGGCGTCTGAGGCAGAGCACTTGCTCGATTTTGACTCGGCCATTTACTTCAGCTTGTGGTTTGCCTCCAGAATCGCTTCGATCCCAAAGCTTTTGCTGAGAGGCTTTAGTAAACACAGAACAACAGCAGACGATGGTGGTCACGATTTTAGTGGACGTAGCAGCAAACTCCAACCTTGAGACCTTTGGAAGAAAAAAAATCAGCTTGAATATGAAACGTGATCAGTGACATGACAACGTGTTCAACCAAATGAAACATAACACATAACTGTTCACATAAGAATGAATAACTGTAGAGATTTACACACATCACTGAATCTAACTGTTTCTCACATCAATAAAGCCAAGAGAATATTACACAATACACTGATTCATCTCTTCATTAGCCAGATTAACCCACTCATTCTCATATTTACATCCTGCTCATTATTCCTTATTCTCACACTCACCTTTTTCGTCATGCCGCTGGTCACAGCCTTCCATTCCCTATAAACACACATAGACACACACAAACACACACAGAGGAAATCAGCATCTAATTATTTATTCAAGTGTAAATGAACTGAATAAAACATTACTGAGAGTCAGAGATCAATCATACTCATCACTCAGGCGATGAACGAGGTCCATAATGTCCCTGAAACACCTCGGTCTCTGGTCAGATGTGGTGCTCAGAGTAGATGCTCGAGCTGTTCTTCTTCTTTTCTTCTCATTCATCTGTAAAGAGCACATGGAGTTCATCAGAGTCAATGCTTTAACTGAGAGTTTTTAATAATTACAACAGCGAGCATGAATAGTAGCAATTTTCCTGTTTCAGTCCCCAAAACAAAATAATTAACATGCAGTTTCTGCTCAAACTGATTCACTGATTCACATGAACCTGACTCACCTTTGAATCACGTGAATATGAATTCTGAACGTCACTTCTGCCCGAAAGATTCAATTGGGTACGGGCGTGGCCATCTATGTCTGTCCATCTTTGTGGCGCAGGGATTGGATGAGAAAGATGGAACGGGCCGATGTGATTTGCTGAGAAAGATGGATAGAATAAGCTCCTTCCACGGGAGATCTGTGTGCGTAGACAACGAGACATGCGGATGTGTCCCCTTCAATGTGAATGGGTGTGGCTTCCCTGGCCTAACACTCAAACGTGACAAATCTACTTCAACACAGTGATATTCATCCCAATACAACCTTTTCAACAACAGGGTCTCTGGTTTACCTTACTTTCGAAACCACTCTTTTTCATACTGCACAATGGGGCTGGACCAGGGGCTGGTAGACTCTTTAATGATCCTCTCTTCCAACATGCATTCCACTTCTTCCTCAGCGGGCTTCTGTATGGCCACTGCTGTTACACCATACTGAGAGGGGTCTTGCTCACATGCTGCACCAGCTGGACCCGGTGCAAACCACTTCTGTATATTTATATGGTATAGTTGTGTGTTTGCCCACTTACCTGGTTGCTGGAGCCGGTAGTTTACAGGTCCTATCCTCTCAAGGACTGTGTATGGGCTCTGTCACTTAGCCAGGAATTTCCAAGTCGTGTTGGTGACTAGGAGCATCACTTGGTCCCCAGGCTGTAACTCCTGAGGCTGAGCGGAGAAAATATACACCCGTTGTTGTTCACGCTAGGCTGCCTCCAGGTGTTCCTTGACAATAGGCCCCACTCAGTCGATTTGGGCCTGCATAGTCTGGATGTAATGCAGAGTGGAAGGAAGAGTGCTGCCCTTCTCAAACTTTACTGGCCACATCCAGCAGTCCTCAAGGTTGCTGTCCAATGAGGGGCTCACAGACTCCTTCTCAGGCAGCCTGTCGAGATACAGATGATGAGCGGGTTAGTAGGCATCAGAGCCATCAGTCCTGTCACCTGTACACACACACACACATACACATACACACATACACACAGAGACTAGCTCATGAAAAATAATTTATGTCATTTATCCGTAATAAAAATGCTAGAATATACAAGTACATGTGAAAATGCAAAAACATGTAAAATTGTATTTTTGGTATTCTTGGTGAGTTTAAATGACAATAATGAAAGATCTGTTTTCCTAAATATAAATCTTTTGTGATCAGTGCAGATAAAGTTTCAGTAGTTCAGTAGGAAGTGAGACCTGATCTGTTTCGTTAGGATTGGCTCCACTCTCTCGATGCAGATGTTCTCATACTCTCTGGCATCCTTGAAGGTGAGCAGTAAAGCCGGCTTCCCCGCCTTGGACACCTTGTTGACGTCTGCCTTGCTGTTGAGCGCCATCTGCAGGCGGCGTGTGAGCCTCTGCGGCCCACGGGCTGGTCTTTTCTCCATGATGTCAGCAGGAAAGGTGGAGATGGGCAGAGGAACCATAAACTTCACTTTTTTCCTACTCCCTTTCCTGCTCATTCCACCTTTCCCACCTATCTTCTTCTTCTTCCACTTGATCCCATAGGACGGCAACACAAACTCTTCATCAAGATACTCCTGTCTCGTGAAGAAGTCGCTGATCTTCATCATGCCGTCATGCTTCTTGTTGTGGTCCGCGATGATCTTCTGCAGGCATACATGGTCCACAGGAGTGTGATGTTCCCGCATGACATACACAAACTTTTCCATTGAGACTTTCTCCACAGGAGTGTCGCTCTCCTCGGCGAGCTGGAAGGCGTTCCTCATCGCTTTTTCATGTTCATTTGACCAGTCGTGCAGCCTGACTGCCCAGAGCTGGTTGGGATTAATCACGCTGGGTTTGGAGAACCGTGTAAACGCTCACTCTGCCTTCTGCAGCTCCAACATCGCCACCTTGTGGCGGTGTATTTTAGCAAGCTGATAGGGAACAAAACCACCCTTGTTTATCAGCTTTGGGCTGCATCCTGGTGAAGAAGATGATCTTATTAATCACAGTTAGAGACAGAGAGAGACAGAGTGTGTGTGTGTGTGTGAGAGACAAAAAGAGAAAGAGAGAGAGAGAGAGAGAGAGAGAGACAGTGAGAAAGAGGATCTGATGCTCTGTAACACACCCCTCTGTGCCAGAAACTGGCAGCACTCAGTGTGACCTCCAGCTGCAGACGTGTGCAGAGCCGATTTTCTCTTAAGATTCACCAAACTCCAATCTGCCTGGTACGCCGACAACACCCACAACACCTGAACATCACATACAGGGGGAAGTGCTAACTCAGTGGGTAAGACAAGAACAAATCAGGTGTCTATACAGAGGGATATGAACGCGAATCCCAGCACAGAATTTTATAACTGTACAGTAGAGATGATTATAGATTAGAGATGATTATAGATTATAGATTACCTGCAAGAATCCTCCAGCTGCTGTGAACTGAGCTGCGTTCTGCCGCTGTTTATCCAGACTGTTGGGCTTTCCTCCTTTTTGCAGGATGAGTCTCACTAATGCCACTAAGCCCCTTCTCGCTGTTTCCATCAGAGCCGTCCGTCCTCTCACCTGTACACACACACACAAGCTCATAAAAAATAATTCTTCCATTTATCCTTAAAAAATGTTAGAATATCCCTTTCATGCATAAATAATGAGAACCTTAGTCAAGATTTTTTACCTGATTTTTATTCCTCTCTAGGTATGATAAAACAAAGCAATTTAACCTTTTTTTCATGAACCTATTTTTCATAAAGTTATAAACATGTCCACACAGCTGGACACCATGCGTTTGACCTTTGAACCAAAGAAATATGTATTTAACAAACCAATAGTAGAAAATAATATATTGTGTGAAAACTATGATATAAAAGCCTTTTAATTCTGCTAATCTATTGATTTCTTGTGTTTTAACATATCCTAAAACTTTTTGAAGCAATACACAAATGTTGAATCTAGTTTTCTAGGATTTCAAATATGTATATCTGTTCATCAATAGATTGAAATTCTGCAGGATCAACTGCTAAACAGAAGGTTTTCTCAAGTGCATTTAACACTGGTCTAATTTTGAACAGCTTGTCAGCATTTCCTGGCTCCTGTGAATAGTTATCAACAAAGTGAATGTACCTCAGAATGACCATATTTATTCCCAGGAAAATTTTCATTTATTCCGTTGACAGGGCCAAATTTTCTTTTCCATGTTGGAGTGCATACAGGTTGGTATTGTGCACAATTTCATCCAACAGATCTTCAGGAAATAGATGAATAAAGAAATCTATTGGCTCTGTTCCCTCAACATTCACCTTCCACTCCCCTAGAAAACAAGGCAGGTTGCCCTCAATTTGTCTTTCGTTTTGCAGACATTTCTGATTCTTTTCTGTCCCTGAGCTCTGTCTGGTGGTACATCCTCAGCACCCTCAACATCTTCAGCAACCTCACCACCCACAGCTCCTTCAGAGTCCTCAGATCCGCTGTCACTACTGCTAGCATTGGCTAATCCTGATCCTTCTCGTTGTTTTTCTGGCAGCCTTTCTTCATCACTGCCACTGACATCATCCTCACTTGACTCAGATGGTATATGCTCCACTATCCTGTAGGCCTTCCCATCACCCCCTGCACTTGAACGCTACAAACACTAATTGTTGCTAACTTTACATAGATAATATGCAAAAAATGTTTTTGTTTAAAAAAAAACCCTGTTAATTACATTCTAATAACAACTATAAATTGATTTACACTAAAAATGTCACGGCAGACAAGATTTATAAAAAACAGCTATGTTACAGTAATTGTATAAATTGCAGTTAAAATATAGCCATTGATGCATGGCGCCCAGTTTAGTGGACACATGATTAATTGCAAATTTCTCCATATATAAAATAAATATCAGGAGATTTTAACAATTATACGAATCCTTAGATGTTGCTTTATGCTAGCATATTTTTTTCTACCTGCAGGGGTGTTCTGCTATAGAAGGATTTACAAGATATTCCTGGGATGCTCGGCATCTCTGGCTTCTTGTCGGCCATCTTGGATTTGAGTTGAAAAAACTGCATTTGCCATGACTGGCCAATAGATGGCAGTGTATGGAACGATGCACAAGCATCCACTGTGTTGGCTTACATGCAACTATAACAACAAAACCCATGCACATACAAGAGAACTGCTTTTGAATATCTGTCCACTGTAGAGACCACTATGTATGAAAGGGATATAATGACTTCAGTTTGGACTCCAGCTAAGATGGCAGCTTAATCCTTTAAGTAAGTATCCTTGATACTTTTTGTTTGAAAGCTCAACCAGCTGTAGACAGAGAAGAGAACAGCGGATGTTGTCTCCTTCTACTCCATCTCCACATTCCAAACTTGCAAAGAAGAAAGTCAAGAAACAGCTATTTGACGAACCGACTCTGCTAACTCCTGTGACAGATGCTAGCGAACCACTTGCGGAAAGTTTGGACTTAGCAGCGCTAATATATGACATGAGGGGAACACTATGTGAACTTTCTGTGGATGTAAAGGCAATACGGGAAGATATGGACTCTTTTCAATAGAAACTTAGTAACCTTGAGGTGGAAGTTTCTATGGTGAGCAATTCCCTTACTTTATTGCACAAGCGCACCGATATTATCCAAACCGCTGAATGCGAGGACAGGCTACAGATTAGAGAAACTACCTCACTGACCTCTAAATTACAAACCCGCGTTTCTGAGCTAGAAGACCGGTCTCTGAACAATCTTCGCATTGCTAATCTTCCAGAAAACGCAGAACGGGGTGATGCCAGGGGCGTTACTAGGGCTATTCATTCAGGGCTCGAGCCCCGGATGATTTTAATCTAGCCCCGAATGTTTTATCCTGAATTTTGCCACCGGACTGTAGACGAAAAAATGAAATGTTGATTGTTTTAGTTGAGCACTGTTACCGTTTACTGTACACGATTTTGACTGACCTCTCTCTCTCCGCACGAACACACACGCTCGCGCCAAAATACCGCGGGAGTGTGCGTTGGAATATTTTCCGCTCTCGCTCTACTTTAATAGAATAGGCTCTAATAGAACCGATCTCGCGATACTTTAATGTCCGACACCTGTCGGTCTGCGCAGCGCCGCTTTCCCACCACGTGACTAAAATACCTTACAGCCTTTGAGCAGGACAGCAATAAAAATGTCAGAAAACACAACAATCTTATTATTCAGATAAAAGTCTAACTTCTAATATTTAATGTTAACACAGTTGATAAAAGCAGGCTAACAAATGTATGTTGTGTCAAAAAGGAGGCCCACTGTCTCTGATTCTGAAAACCCCTGACATATAGGACCCGTTTGATTATTATTCCATACCCAAGACGTACAAAAGCCTTAAATTAAATAAGCCCAAGATAGATCTAAATAAAATATAAACTGTTAAAGCGCTAAGATATTACATTCTGAACATCATGACTTTCTATTATTCAACTAATGCAGTATTTAAGTTAAAATACAGACATGGTTTAGGTGAACAATGGGCCAGAACAGACTCCATCATTCGGCTGTTCTGTCAGTAGAAAAGGAATTCTCAGCACTATAAATACTAGTATGGTGATTGACTCAAGTCTCGGAGATAGTCTCTGATGATTCCACCCTCAAAGAAATAGTATAGAAAAGTCACCAAGAGCATGAAGTAGACAAGATATAAGCAGCAATACAGATGAAAGATGAGAGAACAATAAGAGAAGAGAAGCTGTAAAAAATAAACAAAGAATAATTCATACAGTAGTGGCAGCATAAATCAGGAATCTTCTCCCGGAGAAGATGCTGGTGAACTTCTACACTGCCATCATCGAATCTATCCTCACATCCTCTATCACAGTCTGGTTTGCTGCAGCTACAGCCAGGGACAAGGCCAAGCTTCAGCGTGTCATCCACTCTGCTGAGAAGGTGATCGGCTGCAGTCTCCCATCTCTCCAGGAGCTGTACATCTCCAGGACCCGGAGACGCGCAGCCAAGATCGCAGCCGACCCTTCTCATGCCACTAACAGTTTCTTCCCTGCCAATAAAACTTTTTCTGATTCTGATTCTGATGAAATAATAGGTGCACGTATAATATAGATTATTGTAAAATAATAGTAATAATAAAGGATCTCCACGGCACAGCTACACACACAAGCTGTAAAAGAGATAATATTGCATGGCACAGCTGTGTGAGCGAGAAAAGGTAATGAAATTAATGAACTCCTTTTTTAGTAGCAAGACTCTGAAATGATGGGAGGAGTCAGAAAAATGATTGAATGAAAGTTTCTAAAGTTGCATACTGTTTGTGTTCATTTGTGTTTATTATTAAACAATATTACATAAAAATGCTTTTACAAAACGTGTTATTCTTGCTTACCCCCTCTCCCTAAGTAGCCCCTGATGTTTCAGGCTCAGCCCCTGATGTTTTCAAATCCTAGATACGCCCCTGGTCACTATCCAGCATCATTTGAAGGTGGGACTTCCTTTTCTGCCACATGGTCGCAGAAGCACATGGTGTGAGATGAAGGGAAGATTATTTACTTTGGTAATCTAATTTAAAATGACATTAACGGTAAATTAAAAATATATGTGCATGCATGAAAGCATTGAGGTCATGGTTTAATGTTTTTTTGGTACTTTGCATGTTGAGAAAATAAGTTTTTCTTTTTGTTGCCTCAAGGCAATGTTGTGTGATAAGGGGTAGTTTTTAAGGAAGTTTTTGCTGACAATGTGTTTTGATGTCATCAGAAGTATTTATGCATAATATAAAAATATTTCTTTTTTTTTTTTTTTATTTAATTTTACTTCTTATAACACATTGTACCAGAAAAATGGACATCAAGTTGTTTGATGGAAAGCAAGAGAAGAATTGGAATGTTAGGCAAATCATATCTGACAGTAAGGACAGTGATGAGGAGTGGAATGGAGAAAAAAGGTTTATGCAGAAGAGGAAAAATAATTTTCATTTAGGGTTTGGATTGTTGAGCTCATTTGTACACAACCAAGTCTAATGAGTTGATTTATTTCCTGTAGTAGAATGGTTATGATAGGTTTATGCAGCATAAAAAAATAGTAGTCAAATGTCACACTGTTTTATTTTTGCTGTGTTTTCATTGGCACTGGAAACTTACATTTTGTATGTTTTCATAGACACTCAAGATAGATGTAATACCACGGAAGATGATGAAGGTGAAATTCTGTCTGAAGATGATGAGGTTCTCTCGATGGAAAACATGTCTCACCACTGCCTCCAGTTCACCCTGAATGGTTACAGATCCCTCCATCAGCTGGTGAAATTCTGATTCAAACTACTTCTCTCTGATGACCTCTATGATCTTATTGTTCATATTTTGGTGTGATTTATACACATGGGTTTATGCATTCTGACTTTTGGAGGCTTTATTACGTCAATTTTATGATGAAACATTAAAAGACTTTAAAGGTCATCTGTCTTGTTCTGATCATGTTAAATACACCACATTGCCAAAAGTTTTGGGACGTCTGCCTTGGATTCATGGACATGAATTTTAATGACATCCCATTCTTAATCCGTAGATTATAATATGGATTTGGCCATATTCCATGAATATGGAACCCTTTAATGCATCAGTTGCATTTCTGTGTTTAAAATGTGAGTAAAAGCAGGAAAATCACCAAACTGGATGCTGGCCTTTCAGGACTGGAGTTTGTACCTACGGATTAGTTCATAACCAGTGTCCATCTGCTGTGTGACAGACATACGAACATGTGTTTTAAATGTGGGGTTGGTTGTCTGTATTAAACCAGGGCAAGAAGACACCGAATAAGGAGTGAGAGTGTGAGAGAGAGTGTGTGCATGAGAGAGTGACGCAGAGAGCAGTATGTCATCCTTCGCTTATATCTGCATGTAGATATACAGAAGGGTCTGATTGGTCCTTTCCTTCCCTCCCCTCTGACAGCTGGGTTCAGCGTAGTTTTGAGTTGTTGAGTTGTTTTGAGTTGAGTAGTTTTGAGTTCAGCGTAGCTTTGAGTTGTTTCATTCTCTTCATTCGTAGTAAGTCATTTTGCATAAAAGCAACCAGCAAATCCACTAGTGAATGCTGCTAGAAAAATGACAGTGATCCGAAATACACCAGCAAGTCCAGCTCTGAATGGCTACAAAAAAAAAATAATGTTTTGAAGTTAGCTACCTAGTTAAAGTCCAGACTTAAATCTGATTGAGATTCTGTGGCATCACTTTAAGCAGACTGTTCATACTAGAAACCCTCCAATGTGGCTGAATTAAAACAATTTAAAACAATTCTGCAAAGAAGAGTGAAGCAAATTTCCTCCAGAGTGATGTGAAAGACTCATTGCCAGTTATTGCTTATGCTTGATTGCAGTTGTTCCTGCCGAAGGGGCCACAAACAGGTTATTAGGTTTTGGGGGCAATTACTTTTTCACATAGGGCCAGGCAGGTTTGGACAGTTTTTTACCCTTAATAACTGATTAAGTATTTTGTATTTACTCGCATAATTATCTTGGTATAATAAAACTGATGATCTGAATCATTTATATATATATATATATATGTATATACACACACACATATATATATATATATATATATATATATATATATATATATATACATACAGTGCTGTGAAAAAGTATTTGCGGATTTTATATAGAATAATATTGAATAAGAAATAAAGCTCAGATATTCAGAGATAGACGGCCATGTTTTTTTTAGAGTGAGGGGAATCACTGCGCATGCGCACTGCGCAGTGACGCAGAACCCTTGACGTAATGTTTATGTTTAAACTGAGTTTCTAAGGTGTCGTGGTTGTGAAGATCGCAAGACTTGGATTATCCTTTGCTTTGTGATTTTTCTACACGCCTGTTTGGGATTTCTTCTTACTCCGCTACTGGACCTGACTTCTACACCGACTCTACAGCAGTGATGATGAACTTCAGAGGAGGAACCGCGCTTCAGCAGCACCAGGATGTGGAGCCCGAGCCCGGATGGAGCGGACTGGACGACCCCTGGAACGGTCAGTTACTGACTTTTCTCTTTTTCTCTTAAGTAGAAAAGCTTTTAAACACCGAGGTATTACAAAAAAAAAACGCAATCGGGAATATCGTTTTATTTGGTTAGATGATTTGGAGAAAATCTGTTCGGCTAATCGATATTTGGCTAATCGCTTTACGGACACGATCATTAAGCTAGCGGACAAAGCGGCAGACTCCGGTGAAACGAGCAGGGAGGAAATAAACAGTGTTAATGTTTTCAGATATGTTAAAATCAGCTTTTTATAAAAGTCGGAATATTTATTTAACGCTTATTAAAGTTTACTAAGACAAGCCGAAGAGTATTAGCAAAGATTAGCTAGACGGCTAGTTAGCATGTAGCTAAGTAATTGTTTTTCAGTGTTCATAGGTTTTTTTAAAGAGTGAATAAAACAAGTTAAAATGTTTACAATAACATGATCTATTTTATTATTTGAACGATTTTTCATTGTCCGTGTTTGTCGAGTTGTTAAAGCGGAGAGAGGAAGGGGCTGTGAGGAAAGGCAGCTAGCTGAACAAAACCAATCGCTAGAAATAAATGGAGCTAATGTAGAGTGCAGCTTAGGCAAAAATATCAAGCTGTTTGTTTCACTTCTGTTCAGCAAGGATTTGTTTATAGCTGTAATGAATAAAATATTTAGGATTAATGTCATTTATGATAAAGGGCGAATTTTTGAGAGGAGACACAAATGGACTCAAAGGGGATGTGAAGCGTTGGAGTAAGGAACTGATAAAGAAACACTGTAATAGAAATGTAGTTTAATCTGCATTGTTTTGGGGAAGATACTTTTGAGCATTGAGATAAGTGACCAGTGTGAGTAACAGTGAAGCCGTGATAGCGTAAGTAACTCCTATAAATGCAGAATATAAATACTGAGTTTTTCTGCACTGTTATAGGAAGATTACAGTAATATAGCTTGTGTAAATATGTCTTGTTTAGATAGGGAGGTTTTCCTGCTTTACAAAACATACACAGTGCTATTAAAAAAGGGTTTCTGCTTCTTTTTATGAGATGTTTTTAAATGTGCCGCATTGTCTGTTCATCTTGTTTGACACAGGGACACAGAGGGAGACGTTTGTGTTTCCGGAGGATGAGGACGATGACAACTGGCCTATGAGAAGCCACTCTCCTGTATGGATCCCACCACCTGTGGGGAGCCCAGCCCCACCTATGAGAGGTCCCTTTTCTGTATGGACCCCACCACCTGTGAGGAGCCCATCCCCACCTATGAGAGGCCTCTCTCCTGTGTGGACCCCACCACCTGTGAGGAGCCCATCCCCACCTATGAGAGGGCTCTCTCCTGTATGGACCCCACCACCTGTGAGGATCCCATCCCCACCTATGAGAGGCCTCTCTCCTGTGTGGACCCCACCACCTGTGAGGATCCCATCCCCACCTATGAGAGGGCTCTCTCCTGTATGGACCCCACCACCTGTGAGGATCCCATCCCCACCTATGAGAGGCCTCTCTCCTGTATGGACCCCACCACCTGTGAGGATCCCATCCCCACCTATGAGAGGCCTCTCTCCTGTATGGACCCCACCACCTGTGAGGATCCCATCCCCACCTATGAGAGGCCTCTCTCCTGTATGGATCCCACCACCTGTGAGGGGCCCATCCCCACCTATGAGAGGCCTCTCTCCTGCATGGATCCCACCACCTGTGGGGAGCCTCTCTCCTCTATGGATCCCACCACCTGTATGGATCCCACCACCTGTGAGGGGCCCATCCCCACCTATGAGAGGCCTCTCTCCTCTATGGAACCCACCACCTGTATGGATCCCACCACCTGTGAGGGGCCCATCCCCACCTATGAGAGGCCTCTCTCCTCTATGGAACCCACCACCTGTATGGATCCCACCACCTATGAGGGGCCCATCCCCACCTATGAGAGGCCTCTCTCCTGTATGGAGGAGACCATCCCCTTGCAGAAACCTCTCCTCTGTGATGAGTCTATCCCCAGTAATGCAACCATCCCCATTGAGGAGGCCATCACCTTCAGGGAATCCACAGAGTTTCACAGTTCCTCTGCCCCAGCCTCATGTCCAGATTAACCCTCACCACATTGTGGCTAGTCAGCTGTATGTTCCTGACCCACGCCAGGGCATAAGGAGGAGGAGGGACGAAGAGGATGATCAAGAAGCCCCTCCGAGTAGACGGCAGCATGTGGATCAGGATGGGTAGCTGGGTTTCATCAGGAGGATCGTCCGATTCCCCGTTCCCTGGGTTTCTATTTACATGGGAGAGCTGTATGTTCAGAAGCTCAGTCATCACCTCATCTTCATCACCTCATATCCATGATGTGTGGTAAGTATCTGTGGTAAGTATGTGTGGTAAGTATCTGTGGTAAGTATTTCACCTCTAGATTTCAGCATTAGTCTTTTTTTTTCAGAGAGAGATTTCAGCCTTTTAAACATGTGGGGTGGTGAGAATCTGTTGTTTCTTTTGTATTTTGCATTTGCGTTTAGTTTGTGTTAAATGTATAGGATTTTTATAATATTAATGTTGTTTATTTATATATTTATATATAATATATTATATATATTAATAAATAAATAGAAATTGTATTGTTGTAGAATCATGCATTGTTGTAAATATGTAAATATGTAAATATTACATTTTTAAGATTTAGATTTTAATATTAAGTTATACAAATGTAGTGTTGCGTTATAAAATATTAAAATAGTGTATAAAATATTAATATCTGTAATAGGTCCGTGTACTTTATGGTATTTGAAGTTTCTTTTTATGAAACAGAAACAAAAAAACGAAAATGAAATTGTTTTTTAATTATGTGATGAAAACGTCAGACACCTTTTTAAAATTAGACTTGATTTTCTTTCCTCATTTATACTTTAAATATAGAAAGTTTTATATCATAGAAACGGACAAACAGCTGCATTTTCTTTGTCTAAAACCGGCCGTATCTCTTCTTCTGTCATTTGTGGCAGCGTGCAGTGTTCTACCTCGGTGAAGTTAGTTATACAGACACTCAGAAGCGGTATTTTAGGGACCGCGGTAAAACACTGTACACTGCCACAAATGACAGAAGAAGAGATACGGCCGGTTTTAGACAAAGAAAATGCAGCTGTTCTTCCGTTTCTATGATATAGAACTTTCTTTATTTAAAGTATAAATGAGGAAAGAAAATCAAGTCTAATTTTAAAAAGGTGTCTGATGTTTTCATCACATAATTAAAAAACAATTTCATTTTCGTGTTTTTTGTTTCTGTTTATAAAAACAAACTTCAAATGCCAAAAAGTACACGGACCATAATAAGTGTACAGTTTGTCGTTGCTTGTAAATAGTTAATAAATTATTTTTTGGTTCAATTCACACGTGTCTCAAGTGTCTTTTTTTATAACATCATAAACATTTCTCATTTGTTTCTCATATAATTACACAGTAAAAAGAGTAGAGTATTGCTGTATTACATATCAGTATTTTTCTAAAACAACAGCCATGTTACAGTGTGAAATGCTGTCAGAGAGAGAGAGAGAGAGAGAGTGTGTGTGTGTGTGTGTGTGTGTATGTGTGTGTATGTGTGTGTATGTGTGTGTATGTGTGTGTATGTGTGTGTATGTGTGTGTGTGTGTGTGTGTGTATGTGTGTGTGTGTGTGTGTGTGTGTGTGAGAGTGTAGAACAGTTCAGTCCCGGGTGTTGAGGAGCCTGATGGCTTGAGGAAAGAAACTGTTACACAGTCTGGTTGTGAGGGCCCGAATGCTCCGGTACCTCTTTCCAGATGGCAGGAGGGTGAAGAGTGTGTGTGAGGGGTGTGTGGGGTCAGCCACAATGCTTTAGAGCAATTTAGAGTTACCAGCCTCAGAAATCACCAATTAACAGCACCTCAGATTAGAGCCGTTATGAAGGCTTTACAGAGCATCAGTAGCAGACATATCTCAATATCAACTGTTCAAAGGACATTATTGTGTATTTCGGCCGCCTTCAGCATTGTTTTACAATGTAGAAAGAAATAAACATCAGGAAAGACCATGGAATTAGATGTGTCCAAACTTTTGACTGGTAGAGTATTTATATATATATATATATATATATATATATATATATATATATATATATATATATATATATATATATATATATATACAGTATCTCACAAAAGTGAGATAACGTTGTGTTTTCTGACATTTTTATTGCTGTCCTGCTGAAAGGTATTTTAGTCACGTGGTGTGAAAGCGGCGCTGCGCAGACCGATAAGTGTATGACATTAAAGTATCGCGAGAGCTGTTCTAGCGCATATTCCAGCGCACACTCTCGCGGTATTTTGGCGCGAGCGTGTGTGTGTGTGTGTGTGTGCGCGCGCGTGCGGAGAGAGATGTCAGTCAAATTCGTGTACAGTAAACGGCCACAGTGCTCTAATAAAACAGTCAACATTTACTTAATTCCTCTACACTCCGGTGGCAAAATTCGGGAGAAAACACTCGGGGCTAGATTAAAAGGCTATGTCCATATGTAACTGGGTATTTTTAAAAACAGAGATTTTTCTTCTTTTTTTTTTAAATTCTGTCCACACGACCTACGTGTTAAAAATATCTTTGTCCACATGAAAATGCAAAACGCCCTGTTAAGTGTTGTCACATGCCTAGCCAATCAGAAGCCTGGACAAAACTTTATTACCGGTTCCGGTAGTTTAACAACAAAGGAACGTCACGGGAAAGCGATGCCCTTGACATGTGAAAATTTTATTATAAAATGTAGAAGTCCAACCGGGTCTCATCCAAAACCGCCATCGCTGTGTGCGTTCCCAGATAGCAAATTGGATCTGGGCCGAGTCTGGCTGAGTTTCGGCTTTAAGTTTGGCCCAGATACCACATGGAATTATGGCCCAAAGCTGGCCCAAATGCGGTTTGCCAAAAGTCAACCAGACCAATACCAGAAACAGACCAAAACTCAGCCACAACTCCACAATGTCACCAGAAATCAGCCATAACTGACCCACAACAGTGCCAGAATCCACACGTGTCAGCCAGACAAGAGCAAAAATGCCACCACCTTTACCCCAGAACTCAGCCGCAAATTATCCAGAAGGTCCACAAAACAGCCAGAACTGAACCAATATTATGGCAGAATCCTCAAAACTGAACCAGAAATTGTAAATTGTAATTGTATAATAAAAGAATGAAACTACACAAATTCAAAGCAGAATGTTTTATTGATGTAGAAAGGGGAAACAAATCTCAACAAGAAATATAAACAGTTTACAGGTCCTATCCTCTCAAGGACTGTGTATGGGCTCTGTCACTTAGCCAGGAATTTCCAAGCCGTGTTGGTGACTAGGAGCATCACTTGGTCCCCAGGCTGTAACTCCTGAGGCTGAGCGGAGCGAATATACAACCGTTGTTGTTCACGCTAGGCTGCCTCCAGGTGTTCCTTGACAATAGGCCCCACTCAGTCGATTTGGGCCTGCATAGTCTGGATGTAATGCAGAGTGGAAGGAAGAGTGCTGCCCTTCTCAAACTTTACTGGCCACATCCAGCAGTCCTCAAGGTTGCTGTCCAATGAGGGGCTCACAGACTCCTTCTCAGGCAGCCTGTCGAGATACAGATGATGAGCGGGTTAGTAGGCATCAGAGCCATCAGTCCTGTCACCTGTACACACACACACACATACACATACACACATACACACAGAGACTAGCTCATGAAAAATAATTTATGTCATTTATCCGTAATAAAAATGCTAGAATATACAAGTACATGTGAAAATGCAAAAACATGTAAAATTGTATTTTTGGTATTCTTGGTGAGTTTAAATGACAATAATGAAAGATCTGTTTTCCTAAATATAAATCTTTTGTGATCAGTGCAGATAAAGTTTCAGTAGTTCAGTAGGAAGTGAGACCTGATCTGTTTCGTTAGGATTGGCTCCACTCTCTCGATGCAGATGTTCTCATACTCTCTGGCATCCTTGAAGGTGAGCAGTAAAGCCGGCTTCCCCGCCTTGGACACCTTGTTGACGTCTGCCTTGCTGTTGAGCGCCATCTGCAGGCGGCGTGTGAACCTCTGCGGCCCACGGGCTGGTCTTTTCTCCATGATGTCAGCAGGAAAGGTGGAGATGGGCAGAGGAACCATAAACTTCACTTTTTTCCTACTCCCTTTCCTGCTCATTCCACCTTTCCCACCTATCTTCTTCTTCTTCCACTTGATCCCATAGGACGGCAACACAAACTCTTCATCAAGATACTCCTGTCCTGTGAAGAAGGGATGTTTATCATGCCATCATGCTTCTTGTTGTGGTCCACAATGATCTTCTGCAGATGTTCCTGGTCCACAGGAGCATGATGTTCCTGCAGGACATATGCAAACTTTTCCATTGAGACTTTCTCCACAGGAGTGTCGCTCTCCTCGGCGAGCTGGAAGGCCTGACTGCCCAGAGCTGGTTGGGATTAATCACGCCGGGTTTGGAGAACTGTGTAAACGCTTGCTCTGCCTTCTGCAACTCCAACATCGCCACCTTGTAGTGGTGTATTTTGGGAACCAAACCACCCTTGTTTATCAGCTTCGGGCTGCATCCTGGAGGTGAAGAAAATGATCTTATTAATCACAGGAAAGAAAGAAAGAGACAGAGAGAAAGAAGATCTGATGCTCTCTAACACACCTCTCTGTGCCAGAAACTGGCAGCACTCAGTGTGACCTCCAGCTGCAGACGCGTGCAGAGCCGATTTTCTCTTAAGATTCACCAAACTCCAATCTGCCTGGTACGCCGACAACACCCACAACACCTGAACATCACATACAGGGGGAAGTGCTAAGTCAGTGGGTAAGACAAGAACAAATCAGGTGTCTATACAGAGAGATATGAACGCGAATCCCAGCACAGAGTTTTATAACTGTACAGTAGAGATGATTATAGATTATAGATTACCTGCAAGAATCCTCCAGCTGTCCGTCCTCTCACCTGTACACACACACACCGAGACTAGCTCATAACAAATAATTAATTTCATTTATCCTTAATAAAAATGCTAGAATATAATGACTTCTGTTTGGACTCCAGCTAAGATGGCAGCTTAATCCTGATCCTGCCAAACCACTTTCTTTCTTTTTGTTTGAAAGCTCAACCAACTGGGATTTTTTTTTACAATTATATTTATCCACATTAGTAATGGAGTCGACAGAGAAGAGAACAGCGGATGTTATGTCTCCTTCTACTCCATCTCCACATTCCAAACTTGCAAAGAAGAAAGTCAAGAAACAGCTATTTGACGAACCGACTCTGCTAACTCCTGTGACAGATGCTAGCGAACCACTTGCGGAAAGTTTGGACTTAGCAGCGCTAATATATGACATGAGGGGAACACTATGTGAACTTTCTGTGGATGTAAAGGCAATACGGGAAGATATGGACTCTTTTCAATAGAAACTTAGTAACCTTGAGGTGGAAGTTTCTATGGTGAGCAATTCCCTTACTTTATTGCACAAGCACACCGATATTATCCAAACCGCTGAATGCGAGGACAGGCTACAGATTAGAGAAACTACCTCACTGACCTCTAAATTACAAACCCGCGTTTCTGAGCTAGAAGACCGGTCTCTGAACAATCTTCGCATTGCTAATCTTCCAGAAAACGCAGAAGGGGGTGATGCCACTGATTTTCTCCCGATCTGGTTTCCATCTTTGGCTGAATGAGGAGTTATTGATATAGAAAAGGCTCGTCGTGTTTCCAACAGTCAAGAGGTTTCCTCAAACAAGCCCAGGATCCTTATCTTTAATCTTCTGAAGTACAACGATTGCCAGGCCAATATGAAGGCATACAGGCAGCCAGTTACCAAGATACAACATGGCCAGTCTCACCTTCTTTTCTTTGCCGATTATTCTAACACTACTGCCCAGCGGCGCAAAGCGTTCTCATCTTGCATTGCTTCTCTAAGGCAGAAAGGGATTCAGCATTTTCTCCTCTATCCTGCTAACCTGAAGGTAACATTTAACTCTGAAACCCGCATCTTCTCTTCTCCCGAAGAGGCTCAGCGTTTCAGTGATGACATTTTACAGGACAGTTGCAACGTTCATAATATGTAATAACTCCTGATATATTATAACCTATGTGTTGGTTAATGTGGATTAATCTCTTAGAATAACTTCCAACTTTTTTCACTTTTGTTTGGGATTTTTTTTTTACTGATATTGATCTTTGTGGTTTATTATAACCTTCACCCCCCCCCCCCCATTTGTAGGGGGAGGATTCCATATTGGTTATCATTCGTCAAGGTTGGTTCATCATTTGACAATTCAGGTATGATTGTGGTTTTGTAGGTCCGTCGTGGTTTGACTCCCAGGAATGCGACAGTCTTTCTTTTTTGACTAGTCCATGCAGGTTAGTTAGTTTTAGGGCTACACGATAACAGCATAAATGATAATCACGATTATTTTGCTCAAAATTTTAATCATGATTAATAATCACGATTATTCTTTTAGTTAAGAACTTTTATTCACTTCAGTATTTTTATTGCACTTTACAGCCACACTGTATATAAAAAATACAACCAGAAGATGAATACTAAAAGTTACTGTATTGAGGCTTCTGACAATGTTTTTTTTTAACTCTGGTAAAAATAAAATTGTGCCTCTTTTACATGTCAAATGGCGATAAAATTAAATTAGAATAAAACTGGAATAAAAATAAAACATTTTTAGAATAAAACCGTTTTTGCTGGCCTATGATATGCCTTTATACTTACAACCACCAAGAACATCCTAACAACTGTACTTAAACTTTATAGTTTCATGTATTTGCTTAGCCAGGCACTATCCACCTTTTTCAATGTAGTTAAGTACATTCAACAGCTAATAAAACCCCAGCTGTAACCTTGTGTATACTGAGGCTTCTGACAATGTAAATTAAAACTAATAAAAAATAAAACTGTGCCTCTCTTATGTGTCAAATGGTAATAACAAAATCAAATATGAAATATGCCTACAACAAGTACGTATTTATGCATACATGTTAGAGATTTTGGGCTAAAAACACAAGCCTGTCAATTTGATCTGGCTTTAGGGAAGACTACAAGCATGTAACTACATTTCCGCCTGTACTAAAAGCCCTCTCTGAAGGAGAGCTTGTGGCTGGTATGCACAAGTATTTCTTTGCCACTTTTGAAAGCCTTGGGTAGACCTTTTCATGTTTTTTCCACCATTTTAGTGGGTCCCCCGCACTGTCCAGGTTGCATGACTGTAAGTAAGACTACAGCTCACAGGCTACACTGGGTTTGTGGTTGCTAGATGGCAAGTCTTGTTCAGTAGTTTTAAAGTAGCTTCCTCAAGTCATCTTTTTCTTTGGAGCGCATCCAGCTTCAGCATTCTCCTCAGTGTTTTCTTGTGGTGGTGCTGGGAGTGTCACCTAAACACATAAAAAGACAATTACAACTAATTTTAAGCAGCATTAAATTACTAGATAAATCTCAGTGCATCTCTTTTTTTTATTACCATCATTGCCACAGTCTGCATCTCAGCTTTCAGTCTGGCTTGTATTGATGCTTTGTTGTCTTCAGCGGTGTAGCTGAATCTTATCGCTCATCTTAAAACGTGGATCCACAGTAGATGCCATGTCCAACAGAGCCTGGATATGTGGGTCGCTGTATTTTTCATTTAGCTACTCCAGGATTTTAGACTTTATTGCTCTTGACAGGTCAGTATCATCATCCGTAACTTTCAAGATTGACGAGTTGAAAAGATGAAGAGCTGGCTTTACAAACGACACGCTGACGTACGTCTCGCCAGACAGTGCATCTGTAAACTTAACTAGAGGTTGCAGGGATTTGTTGATTGCCTCTAGCACATCCGTGTCCTGCCATGTTGGGATGAGATGCCGAGACTTCTTGTCAGAAGACAGGACATGTGCAATGGCCTTTTGCTGCTCGATGACTCTCTCTATCATGGCTTGACGTGATCCCCACCTCGTTGGACACTCTGTTTTCAGTGAGTGTTCTGGGAGCTTCAGCTCCTTTTGTGCTGCAATAAACTCCCTCTTACGCTGCCAGCTGTAGGAGAAGGTGCTCACCAACTTTTTGCAGACGCCCACAGCCCGGTCAATTCTTGGATCCTTCATGGCATTCTCTAGAGAAAAAACAAAAACACATCAGAAAAACATTATCAAGTCACAGCATAAGAAGACTTTGTTTATTGTGAAACTTTTAATCAGAAATAAATCTTTGGATTTTTGATAATTATGTACAGCTACATTAGACTAATATCAACTATTAATTATTACTATTAGTAAAACTATTAGTAAACACTGACTTATTCTAAATTCCACTGGGTGCACATACATTCAGATGTAATAGCATTTGACCAGTCAAATCCTACGTGTTATTTTTGGCTTTTAAATATCTGTAATTTGATGATGGTTGTATGACTCCAGTTGTCACTGTAATATCAGAAAAATACTAAAGGCATTTAAAAAAATACAAAAATACAACTGTTCATGGTTAGTTCATGTTGGCTCAGCTCTATCAAATAAAATTTACTAATCTAATACATTATTAAAATAGAAAATAGTATTTGTTGATGTTGAAATTAATGGTAACTAAGATAAATAATAATAAATGCTTTAGAAGTACTTTTCATTGTTAACTAATGTAGTTAACTAATGTTAACAAATAAAACCTTATTGTAAAGTCTTACCAGTTTCACATTATAAGGAAAAAAACGTTAACACACCTTACCGATGGCTAAATGCAGTCTATGACCAAAGCAGTGTAGCCTCGTCCAGTTATTCATAGATGCTGCCCTAATCATATTAGCTGCTGTCAGGAACAGCTGGACAGTTCCCTGCCAGGCCCAGAGAGGGCGCTGACAGGTGAACCTTGGAAGCCTGCTTCTTTGTGTGTCTTTTGTTACGCCCTTCCTATTGTTCCTATCCTGATTGTGTCACCTGTATCCCATTAGCCCTAATGTCTACCCCTATAAATAGGGATCCTTGTGTTTGTGTCCTTGTCTATGATTGTTATCTTTACCGTGGTTTCTGTTGGGGTTTTGTTTGCTAGGTTCCATGTCCAAGCTAAGGTCTAGGTCTAGGTCTTGGTTTGGTTTGGTTTGGTTAGTTTAGTTTAGTTTAGTTAACCATGCCATGTCTAGTGTTATGTTTGTTTCCCTATGGTGCGTCTTAAATGTAATAAAAGCAGTGCTTCGCTGAATCCTGCGCATGGGTCTCATTACACCGTGTGCTGGCGTGCGCACACACACCACGGGCGTCTGGGGTCGAGCCCCGCATAGGGCAGGGGTCCCAGACGAGTCTTTCCTCCAGCAAACCCCATGCAGAGATCGCTTCTTTTAGGCCCGCTGCAATAGACTCCACTGTATGGTCTTGTGGGAAAACGAAGTTTGCAAAAGCTTGCTTTTCATCTCAGACTCGCTGTCAATGAAATGACCAGTCAAGCTCAAATACAGTTCTGTACTTCTACTTGACCATAAGTCGGTTGTTGCAGCAAAATATTCAATGCTGCGAATTTCTCTTTCTATTTCCAGTCTGCATTTCGCATACAGCGAGGGCAGCGCAACTTTAGAAAAATAGTTGCGTGAGGGAATGTTGTATCTTTTGTCAAGTGTGGCAATCATTTTTTTTAAACCCCTCGCTGCTCACTGTGCTTATTGGACACATATGTTTATAAAGTATTTATTTAACTTATTCTAGCTCTTTTCTAAAATTGTGTACATTTGTACAGACATCACATACCTGTGTACATGTTTGCACCTGACACCAAGACAAATTCCTAGTACTGTAAAGTGCTCTTTGCTGATGCTTTGCTGTACCTGGCAATAAAACTTTTTCTGATTCTGATGAAATAATAGGTGCATGTAGGATATAGATTATTGTAAAATAATAGTAATAATAAAGGATCTCCACGGCACAGCTACACACACAAGCTGTAAAAGAGATAATATTGCATGGCACACCTGTGTGAGAGAGAAAAGGTAATGAAATTAATGAAACCCTTTTTAGTAGCAAGACTCTGAAATGATGGGAGGAGTCAGAAAAATGATTGAATGAAATTTTCTAAAGTTGCATACTGTTTGTGTTCATTTGTGTTTATTATTAAACAATATTACATAAAATGCTTTTACAAAACGTGTTATTCTTGCTTACCCCCTCTCCCTAAGTAGCCCCTGATGTTTCAGGCTCAACCCCTGATGTATTCAAATCCTAGATACGCCCCTGGTCACTATCCAGCATCATTTGAAGGTGGGACTTCCTTTTCTGCCACATGGTCGCAGGAGCACATGGTGTGAGATGAAGGTAAGATTATTTACTTTGGTAATCTAATTTAAAATGACATTAACTGTAAATTAAAAATATATGTGCATGCATGAAGGCATAAAGAAGATTTTCATCATGGTTTAATGTTTTTTTTGGTACTTTGCATGTTTAGAAAATAAGTTTTTCTTTTTGTTGCCTCAAGGCAACATTGTGTGATAAGGGGTAATGTTTAAGGAAGTTTTTGCTGTTTTGATGTCATCACAAGTATTTATGCAGAATTAAAAATATTTATTTTCTTTTTTGGATTTAATTTTTTCTTCTTTTAAGACATTGTGCCAGAAAAATGGACATCAGGTTGTTTGATGGAAAGCAAGAGCAGAATTGGAATGTTAGGCAAATCATATCTGACAGTAAGGACAGTGATGAGGAGTGGAATGGAGAAAAAAGGTTTATGCAGAAGAGGAAAAATAATTTTCATTTAGGGTTTGGATTGTTGAGCTCATTTGTACACAACCAAGTCTAATGAGTCGATTTATTTCCTGTAGTAGAATGGTTGTGATAGGTTTATGCAGCAGACAGCATAAAAAATAGTAGTCAAATGTCACACTGTTTTATTCTTGCTGTGCTTTCATTGGAAACTAACATTTTGTATATTTTTATAGATAGTCAAGATAGATGGAGGATGATGAAGGTGAAATTCTGTCTGAAGATGATGTTCTCTCAATGGAAAACATGTCTCACCACTGCCTCCAGTTCACCCTGAATGGTTACAGATCCCTCCATCAGCTGGTGAAATTCTGTTTCAAACTACTTCTCTGTGATGACCTCTATGATCTTATTGTTCATATTTTGGTGTGATTTATACACATGGGTTTATGCATTCTGACTTTTGGAGGCTTTATTACGTCAATTTTATGATGAAAAATTAAAAGACTTTAAAGGTCATCTGTCTTGTTCTGATCATGTTAAATACACCACATTGCCAAAAGTTTTGGGACGTCTGCCTTTACATGGACATGAATTTTAATGACATCCCATTCTTAATCCGTAGATTATAATATGGATTTGGCCATATTCCATGAATATGGAACCCTTTAATGCATCAGTTGCATTTCTGTGTTTAAAATGTGAGTGAAAGCAGGAAAATCACCAAACTGGATGCTGGCCTTTCAGGACTGGAGTTTGTACCTACGGATTAGTTCATAACCAGTGTCCATCTGCTGTGTGACAGACATACGAACATGTGTTGTAAATGTGGGGTTGGTTGTCTGTATTGAACCAGGGCAAGAAGACACCGAATAAGGAGTGAGAGTGTGAGAGAGAGTGTGTGCATGAGAGAGTGACGCAGAGAGCAGTATGTCATCCTTTGCTTATATCTGCATGTAGACATACAGAAGGGTCTGATTGGTCCTTTCCTTCCCTCCCCTCTGACAGCTGGGTCTGAGTTCAGCGTAGCTTTGAGTTGTTTCATTCTCTTCATTCGTAGTAAGTCATTTTGCATAAAAGCAACCAGCAAATCCACTAGTGAATGCTGCTAGAAAACTGACAGTGATCCGAAACACACCAGCAAGTCCAGCTCTGAATGGCTAAAAAAAAAAATTAATGTTTTGAAGTTAGCTACCTAGTTAAAGTCCAGACTTAAATCTGATTGAGATTCTGTGGCATCACTTTAAACAGACTGTTCATACTAGAAACCCTCCAATGTGGCTGAATTAAAACAATTTAAAACAATTCTGCAAAGAAGAGTGAAGCAAATTTCCTCCAGAGTGATGTGAAAGACTCATTGCCAGTTATTGCTTATGCTTGATTGCAGTTGTTCCTGCCGAAGGGGCCACAAACAGGTTATTAGGTTTTGGGGGCAATTACTTTTTCACATAGGGCCAGGCAGGTTTGGACAGTTTTTTACCCTTAATAAATGATTAAGTATTTTGTATTTACTCGCATAATTATCTTGGTATAATAAAACTGATGATCTGAATCATATATAATATATATATATCTGAATATATATATATATATATATATATATATACACACACACACACATATATATATATATATATATATATATATATATATATATATATATATACACACACACAGTGCTGTGAAAAAGTATTTGCGGATTTTATATAGAATAATATTGAATAAGAAATAAAGCTCAGATATTCAGAGATAGACGGCCATGTTTTTTTTAGAGTGAGGGGAATCACTGCGCATGCGCACGGCGCAGTGACGCAGAACCCTTGACGTAATGTTTATGTTTAAACTGAGTTTCTAAGGTGTCGTGGTTGTGAAGATCGCAAGACTTGGATTATCCTTTGCTTTGTGATTTTTCTACACGCCAGTTTGGGATTTCTTCTTACTCCGCTACTGGACCTGACTTCTACACCGACTCTACAGCAGTGATGATGAACTTCAGAGGAGGAACCGCGCTTCAGCAGCACCAGGATGTGGAGCCCGAGCCCGGATGGAGCGGACTGGACGACCCCTGGAACGGTCAGTTACTGACTTTTCTCTTTTTCTCTTTTTCTCTTAAGTAGAAAGTCCTTTAAACACCGCGGTATTACAAAAAAAACGCAATCGGGAATATCGTTTTATTTGGTTAGATGATTTGGAGAAAATCTATTCGGCTAATCGATATTTGGCTAATCGCTTTACGGACACGATCATTAAGCTAGCGGACAAAGCGGCAGACTCCGGTGAAACGAGCAGGGAGGAAATAAACAGTGTTAATGTTTTCAGATATGTTAAAATCAGCTTTTTATAAAAGTCGGAATATTTATTTAACGCTTATTAAAGTTTACTAAGACAAGCCGAAGAGTATTAGCCAAGATTAGCTAGACGGCTAGTTAGCATGTAGCTAAGTAATTGTTTTTCAGTGTTCATAGGTTTTTTTTAAAGAGTGAATAAAACAAGTTAAAATGTTTACAATAACATGATCTATTTTATTATTTGAACGATTTTTCATTGTCCGTGTTTGTCGAGTTGTTAAAGCGGAGAGAGGAAGGGGCTGTGAGGAAAGGCAGCTAGCTGAACAAAACCAATCGCTAGAAATAAATGGAGCTAATGTAGAGTGCAGCTTAGGCAAAAATATCAAGCTGTTTGTTTCACTTCTGTTCAGCAAGGATTTGTTTATAGCTGTAATGAATAAAATATTTAGGAGTAGTGTCATTTATGATAAAGGGCGAATTTTTGAGAGGAGACACAAATGGACTCAAAGGGGATGTGAAGCGTTGGAGTAAGGAACTGATAAAGAAACACTGTAATAGAAATGTAGTTTAATCTGCATTGTTTTGGGGAAGATACTTTTGAGCATTGAGATAAGTGACCAGTGTGAGTAACAGTGAAGCCGTGATAGCGTAAGTAACTCCTATAAATGCAGAATATAAATACTGAGTTTTTTCTGCACTGTTATAGGAAGATTACAGTAATATAGCTTGTGTAAATATGTCTTGTTTAGATAGGGAGGTTTTCCTGCTTTACAAAACATACACAGTGCTATTAAAAAAGGGTTTCTGCTTCTTTTTATGAGATGTTTTTAAATGTGCCGCATTGTCTGTTCATCTTGTTTGACACAGGGACACAGAGGGAGACGTTTGTGTTTCCTGAGGATGAGGACGATGACAACTGGCCTATGAGAAGCCACTCTCCTGTATGGATCCCACCACCTGTGGGGAGCCCAGCCCCACCTATGAGAGGTCCCTTTTCTGTATGGACCCCACCACCTGTGAGGAGCCCATCCCCACCTATGAGAGGCCTCTCTCCTGTATGGACCCCACCACCTGTGAGGAGCCCATCCCCACCTATGAGAGGCCTCTCTCCTGTGTGGACCCCACCACCTGTGAGGAGCCCATCCCCACCTATGAGAGGGCTCTCTCCTGTATGGACACCACCACCTGTGAGGATCCCATCCCCACCTATGAGAGGGCTCTCTCCTGTATGGACACCACCACCTGTGAGGATCCCATCCCCACCTATGAGAGGGCTCTCTCCTGTATGGACCCCACCACCTGTGAGGATCCCATCCCCACCTATGAGAGGCCTCTCTCCTGTATGGACCCCACCACCTGTGAGGATCCCATCCCCACCTATGAGAGGCCTCTCTCCTGTATGGATCCCACCACCTGTGAGGGGCCCATCCCCACCTATGAGAGGCCTCTCTCCTGCATGGATCCCACCACCTGTGGGGAGCCTCTCTCCTCTATGGATCCCACCACCTGTGAGGGGCCCATCCCCACCTATGAGAGGCCTCTCTCCTCTATGGAACCCACCACCTGTATGGATCCCACCACCTGTGAGGTGCCCATCCCCACCTATGAGAGGCCTCTCTCCTCTATGGAACCCACCACCTGTATGGATCCCACCACCTGTGAGGGGCCCATCCCCACCTATGAGAGGCCTCTCTCCTGTATGGATCCCACCACCTGTGGGGAGCCCATCTCCACCTATGAGAGGCCTCTCTCCTGTATGGAGGAGACCATCCCCTTGCAGAAACCTCTCCTCTGTGATGAGTCTATCCCCAGTAATGCAACCATCCCCATTGAGGAGGCCATCACCTTCAGGGAATCCACAGAGTTTCACAGTTCCTCTGCCCCAGCCTCATGTCCAGATTAACCCTCACCACATTGTGGCTGGTCAGCTGTATGTTCCTGACCCACGCCAGGGCATAAGGAGGAGGAGGGACGAAGAGGATGATCAAGAAGCCCCTCCGAGTAGACGGCAGCATGTGGATCAGGATGGGTAGCTGGGTTTCATCAGGAGGATCGTCCGATTCCCCGTTCCCTGGGTTTCTATTTACATGGGAGAGCTGTATGTTCAGAAGCTCAGTCATCACCTCATCTTCATCACCTCATATCCATGATGTGTGGTAAGTATCTGTGGTAAGTATCTGTGGTAAGTATGTGTGGTAAGTATGTGTGGTAAGTATTTCACCTCTAGATTTCAGCATTAGTCTTTTTTTTTTTCAGAGAGAGATTTCAGCCTTTTAAACATGTGGGGTGGTGAGAATCTGTTGTTTCTTTTGTATTTTGCATTTGCGTTTAGTTTGTGTTAAATGTATAGGATTTTTATAATATTAATGTTGTTTATTTATATATTTATATATAATATATTATATATATTAATAAATAAATAGAAATTGTATTGTTGTAGAATCATGCATTGTTGTAAATATGTAAATATGTAAATATTACATTTTTAAGATTTAGATTTTAATATTAAGTTATACAAATGTAGTGTTGCGTTATAAAATATTAAAATAGTGTATAAAATATTAATATCTGTAATAGGTCCGTGTACTTTATGGTATTTGAAGTTTCTTTTTATGAAACAGAAACAAAAAAAACGAAAATGAAATTGTTTTTTAATTATGTGATGAAAACGTCAGACACCTTTTTAAAATTAGACTTGATTTTCTTTCCTCATTTATACTTTAAATAAAGAAAGTTTTATATCATAGAAACGGAAAAACAGCTGCATTTTCTTTGTCTAAAACCGGCCGTATCTCTTCTTCTGTCATTTGTGGCAGCGTGCAGTGTTCTACCTCGGTGAAGTTAGTTATACAGACACTCAGAAGCGGTATTTTAGGGACCGCGGTAAAACACTGCACGCTGCCACAAATGACAGAAGAAGAGATACGGCCGGTTTTAGACTAAGAAAATGCAGCTGTTCTTCCGTTTCTATGATATAGAACTTTCTTTATTTAAAGTATAAATGAGGAAAGAAAATCAAGTCTAATTTTAAAAAGGTGTCTGATGTTTTCATCACATAATTAAAAAACAATTTCATTTTCGTGTTTTTTGTTTCTGTTTATAAAAACAAACTTCAAATGCCAAAAAGTACACGGACCATAATAAGTGTACAGTTTGTCGTTGCTTGTAAATAGTTAATAAATTATTTTTTGGTTCAATTCACACGTGTCTCAAGTGTCTTTTTTTTATAACATCATAAACATTTCTCATTTGTTTCTCATATAATTACACAGTAAAAAGAGTAGAGTATTGTTGTATTACATATCAGTATTTTTCTAAAACAACAGCCATGTTACAGTGTGAAATGCTGTCAGAGAGAGAGAGAGAGAGAGAGAGAGAGAGTGTGTGTATGTATGTGTGTGTATGTGTGTGTATGTGTGTGTATGTGTGTGTATGTGTGTGTATGTGTGTGTATGTGTGTGTATGTGTGTGTGTGTGTGTGTGTGTGTGTGTGTGTGTGTGTGTGTAGAACAGTTCAGTCCCGGGTGTTGAGGAGCCTGATGGCTTGAGGAAAGAAACTGTTACACAGTCTGGTTGTGAGGGCCCGAATGCTCCGGTACCTCTTTCCAGATGGCAGGAGGGTGAAGAGTGTGTGTGAGGGGTGTCTGGGGTCAGCCACAATGCTTTAGAGCAATTTAGAGTTACCAGCCTCAGAAATCACCAATTAACAGCACCTCAGATTAGAGCCGTTATGAAGGCTTTACAGAGCATCAGTAGCAGACATATCTCAATATCAACTGTTCAAAGGACATTATTGTGTATTTCGGCCGCCTTCAGCATTGTTTTACAATGTAGAAAGAAATAAACATCAGGAAAGACCATGGAATTAGAAGACGTGTCCAAACTTTTGACTGGTAGAGTATTTATATATATATATATATATATATATATATATATATATATATATATATATATATATATATATATATATACAGTATCTCACAAAAGTGAGATAACATTGTTGTGTTTTCTGACATTTTTATTGCTGTCCTGCTCAAAGGCTGAAAGGTATTTTAGTCACGTGGTGTGAAAGCGGCGCTGCGCAGACCGATAAGTGTATGACATTAAAGTATCGCGAGAGCTGTTCTAGCGCATATTCCAGCGCACACTCTCGCGGTATTTTGGCGCGAGCGTGTGTGTGTGTGTGTGTGTGTGTGTGTGTGTGTGTGTGTGTGTGTGTGCGCGCGTGGAGAGAGATGTCAAATTCGTGTACAGTAAACGGCCACAGTGCTCTAATAAAACAGTCAACATTTACTTAATTCCTCTACACTCCGGTGGCAAAATTCGGGATAAAACATTCGGGGCTAGATTAAAAGGCTATGTCCATATGTAACTGGGTATTTTTAAAAACAGAGATTTTTCTTCTTTTTTAAAAAAATTCTGTCCACACGACCTACGTGTTAAAAATATCTTTGTCCACATGAAAATGCAAAACGCCCTGTTAAGTGTTGTCACATGCCTAGCCAATCAGAAGCCTGGACAAAACTTTATTACCGGTTCCGGTAGTTTAACAACAAAGGAACGTCACGGGAAAGCGATGCCCTTGACATGTGAACATTTTATTATAAAATGTAGAAGTCCAACCGGGTCTCATCCAAAACCGCCATCGCTGTGTGCGTTCCCAGATAGCAAATTGGATCTGGGCCGAGTCTGGCTGAGTTTCGGCTTTAAGTTTGGCCCAGATACCACATGGAATTATGGCCCAAAGCTGGCCCAAATGCGGTTTGCCAAAAGTCAACCAGACCAATACCAGAAACAGACCAAAACTCAGCCACAACTCCACAATGTCACCAGAAATCAGCCATAACTGACCCACAACAGTGCCAGAATCCACACGTGTCAGCCAGACAAGAGCAAAAATGCCACCACCTTTACCCCAGAACTCAGCCGCAAATTATCCAGAAGGTCCACAAAACAGCCAGAACTGAACCAATATTATGGCAGAATCCTCAAAACTGAACCAGAAATTGTAAATTGTAATTGTATAATAAAAGAATGAAACTACACAAATTCAAAGCAGAATGTTTTATTGATGTAGAAAGGGGAAACAAATCTCAACAAGAAATATAAACAGTTTACAGGTCCTATCCTCTCAAGGACTGTGTATGGGCTCTGTCACTTAGCCAGGAATTTCCAAGCCGTGTTGGTGACTAGGAGCATCACTTGGTCCCCAGGCTGTAACTCCTGAGGCTGAGCGGAGCGAATATACAACCGTTGTTGTTCACGCTAGGCTGCCTCCAGGTGTTCCTTGACAATAGGCCCCACTCAGTCGATTTGGGCCTGCATAGTCTGGATGTAATGCAGAGTGGAAGGAAGAGTGCTGCCCTTCTCAAACTTTACTGGCCACATCCAGCAGTCCTCAAGGTTGCTGTCCAATGAGGGGCTCACAGACTCCTTCTCAGGCAGCCTGTCGAGATACAGGTGATGAGCGGGTTAGTAGGCATCAGAGCCATCAGTCCTGTCACCTGTACACAAACACACACACACACACACAGAGACTAGCTCATGAAAAATAATTTATGTCATTTATCCGTAATAAAAATGCTAGAATATACAAGTACATGTGAAAATGCAAAAACATGTATTTTTGGTATTCTTGGTGAGTTTAAATGACAATAATGAAAGATCTGTTTTCCTAAATATAAATCTTTTGTGATCAGTGCAGATAAAGTAGTTCAGTAGGAAGTGAGACCTGATCTGTTTCGTTAGGATTGGCTCCACTCTCTCGATGCAGATGTTCTCATACTCTCTGGCATCCTTGAAGGTGAGCAGTAAAGCCGGCTTCCCCGCCTTGGACACCTTGTTGACCTCTGCCTTGCTGTTGAGCGCCATCTGCAGGCGGCGTGTGAGCCTCTGCGGCCCACGGGCTGGTCTTTTCTCCATGATGTCAGCAGGAAAGGTGGAGATGGGCAGAGGAACCATAAACTTCACTTTTTTCCTACTCCCTTTCCTGCTCATTCCACCTTTCCCACCTATCTTCTTCTTCTTCCACTTGATCCCATAGGACGGCAACACAAACTCTTCATCAAGATACTCCTGTCCTGTGAAGAAGGGATGTTTATCATGCCATCATGCTTCTTGTTGTGGTCCACAATGATCTTCTGCAGATGTTCCTGGTCCACAGGAGCATGATGTTCCTGCAGGACATACGCAAACTTTTCCATTGAGACTTTCTCCACAGGAGTGTCGCTCTCCTCGGCGAGCTGGAAGGCCTGACTGCCCAGAGCTGGTTGGGATTAATCACGCCGGGTTTGGAGAACTGTGTAAACGCTTGCTCTGCCTTCTGCAACTCCAACATCGCCACCTTGTAGTGGTGTATTTTGGGAACCAAACCACCCTTGTTTATCAGCTTCGGGCTGCATCCTGGAGGTGAAGAAAATGATCTTATTAATCACAGGAAAGAAAGAAAGAGACAGAGAGAAAGAAGATCTGATGCTCTCTAACACACCTCTCTGTGCCAGAAACTAGCAGCACTCAGTGTGACCTCCAGCTGCAGACGTGTGCAGAGCCGATTTTCTCTTAAGATTCACCAAACTCCAATCTGCCTGGTACGCCGACAACACCCACAGCACCTGAACATCACATACAGGGGGAAGTGCTAAGTCAGTGGGTAAGACAAGAACAAATCAGGTGTCTATACAGAGAGATATGAATATCCCAGCACAGAGTTTTATAACTGTACAGTAGAGATGATTATAGATTAGAGATGATTATAGATTATAGATTACCTGCAAGAATCCTCCAGCTGTCCGTCCTCTCACATGTACACACACACACACACACACACACCGAGACTAGCTCATAACAAATAATTAATTTCATTTATCCTTAATAAAAATGCTAGAATATAATGACTTCTGTTTGGACTCCAGCTAAGATGGCAGCTTAATCCTGATCCTGCCAAACCACTTTCTTTCTTTTTGTTTGAAAGCTCAACCAACTGGGATTTTTTTTTACAATTATATTAATCCACATTAGTAATGGAGTCGACAGAGAAGAGAACAGCGGATGTTATGTCTCCTTCTACTCCATCTCCACATTCCAAACTTGCAAAGAAGAAAGTCAAGAAACAGCTATTTGACGGACCGACTCTGCTAACTCCTGTGACAGATGCTAGCGAACCACTTGCGGAAAGTTTGGACTTAGCAGCGCTAATATATGACATGAGGGGAACACTATGTGAACTTTCTGTGGATGTAAAGGCAATACGGGAAGATGTGGACTCTTTTCAATAGAAACTTAGTAACCTTGAGGTGGAAGTTTCTATGGTGAGCAATTCCCTTACTTTATTGCACAAGCACACCGATATTATCCAAACCGCTGAATGCGAGGACAGGCTACAGATTAGAGAAACTACCTCACTGACCTCTAAATTACAAACCCGCGTTTCTGAGCTAGAAGACCGGTCTCTGAACAATCTTCGCATTGCTAATCTTCCAGAAAACGCAGAAGGGGGTGATGCCACTGATTTTCTCCCGATCTGGTTTCCATCTTTGGCTGAATGAGGAGTTATTGATATAGAAAAGGCTCGTCGTGTTTTCAACAGTCAAGAGGTTTCCTCAAACAAGCCCAGGATCCTTATCTTTAAACTTCTGAAGTACAACGATTGCCAGGCCAATATGAAGGCATACAGGCAGCCAGTTACCAAGATACAACATGGCCAGTCTCACCTTCTTTTCTTTGCCGATTATTCTAACACTACTGCCCAGCGGCGCAAAGTGTTCTCATCTTGCATTGCTTCTCTAAGGCAGAAAGGGATTCAGCATTTTCTCCTCTATCCTGCTAACCTGAAGGTAACATTTAACTCTGAAACCCGCATCTTCTCTTCTCCCGAAGAGGCTCAGCGTTTCATTGATGACATTTTACAGGACGGTTGCAACGTTCATAACATGTAATAACTCCTGATATATTATAACCTATGTGTTGGTTAATGTGGATTAATCTCTTAGAATAACTTCCAACTTTTTTCACTTTTGTTTGGGATTTTTTTTTTTACTGATATTGGTCTTTGTGGTTTATTATAACCTTCACCCCCCCCCCCCCATTTGTAGGGGGAGGATTCCATATTGGTTATCATTCGTCAAGGTTGGTTCATCATTTGACAATTCAGGTATGATTGTGGTTTTGTAGGTCCGTCATGGTTTGACTCCCAGGAATGCGACAGTCTTTCTTTTTTGACTAGTCCATGCAGGTTAGTTAGTTTTAGGGCTACACGATAACAGGATAAATGATAATCATGATTATTTTGCTCAAAATTTTAATCATGATTAATAATCACGATTATTCTTTTAGTTAAGAACTTTTATTCACTTCAGTATTTTTATTGCACTTTACAGCCACACTGTATATAAAAAATACAACCAGAAGATGAATACTAAAAGTTACTGTATTGAGGCTTCTGACAATGTTTTTTTTTAACTCTGGTAAAAATAAAATTGTGCCTCTTTTACATGTCAAATGGCGATAAAATTAAATTAGAATAAAACTGGAATAAAAATAAAACATTTTTAGAATAAAACCGTTTTTGCTGGCCTATGATATGCCTTTATACTTACAACCACCAAGAACATCCTAACAACTGTACTTAAACTTTATAGTTTCATGTATTTGCTTAGCCAGGCACTATCCACCTTTTTCAATGTAGTTAAGTACATTCAACAGCTAATAAAACCCCAGCTGTAACCTTGTGTATACTGAGGCTTCTGACAATGTAAATTAAAACTAATAAAAAATAAAACTGTGCCTCTCTTATGTGTCAAATGGTAATAACAAAATCAAATATGAAATATGCCTACAACAAGTACGTATTTATGCATACATGTTAGAGATTTTGGGCTAAAAACACAAGCCTGTCAATTTGATCTGGCTTTAGGGAAGACTACAAGCATGTAACTACATTTCCGCCTGTACTAAAAGCCCTCTCTGAAGGAGAGCTTGTGGCTGGTATGCACAAGTATTTCTTTGCCACTTTTGAAAGCCTTGGGTAGACCTTTTCATGTTTTTTCCACCATTTTAGTGGGTCCCCCGCACTGTCCAGGTTGCATGACTGTAAGTAAGACTACAGCTCACAGGCTACACTGGGTTTGTGGTTGCTAGATGGCAAGTCTTGTTCAGTAGTTTTAAAGTAGCTTCCTCAAGTCATCTTTTTCTTTGGAGCGCATCCAGCTTCAGCATTCTCCTCAGTGTTTTCTTGTGGTGGTGCTGGGAGTGTCACCTAAACACACAAAAAGACAATTACAACTAATTTTAAGCAGCATTAAATTACTAGATAAATCTCAGTGCATCTCTTTTTTTTATTACCATCATTGCCACAGTCTGCATCTCAGCTTTCAGTCTGGCTTGTATTGATGCTTTGTTGTCTTCAGCGGTGTAGCTGAATCTTATCGCTCATCTTAAAACGTGGATCCACAGTAGATGCCATGTCCAACAGAGCCTGGATATGTGGGTCGCTGTATTTTTCATTTAGCTACTCCAGGATTTTAGACTTTATTGCTCTTGACAGGTCAGTATCATCATCCGTAACTTTCAAGATTGACGAGTTGAAAAGATGAAGAGCTGGCTTTACAAACGACACGCTGACGTACGTCTCGCCAGACAGTGCATCTGTAAACTTAACTAGAGGTTGCAGGGATTTGTTGATTGCCTCTAGCACATCCGTGTCCTGCCATGTTGGGATGAGATGCCGAGACTTCTTGTCAGAAGACAGGACATGTGCAATGGCCTTTTGCTGCTCGATGACTCTCTCTATCATGGCTTGACGTGATCCCCACCTCGTTGGACACTCTGTTTTCAGTGAGTGTTCTGGGAGCTTCAGCTCCTTTTGTGCTGCAATAAACTCCCTCTTACGCTGCCAGCTGTAGGAGAAGGTGCTCACCAACTTTTTGCAGACGCCCACAGCCCGGTCAATTCTTGGATCCTTCATGGCATTCTCTAGAGAAAAAACAAAAACACATCAGAAAAACATTATCAAGTCACAGCATAAGAAGACTTTGTTTATTGTGAAACTTTTAATCAGAAATAAATCTTTGGATTTTTGATAATTATGTACAGCTACATTAGACTAATATCAACTATTAATTATTACTATTAGTAAAACTATTAGTAAACACTGACTTATTCTAAATTCCACTGGGTGCACATACATTCAGATGTAATAGCATTTGACCAGTCAAATCCTACGTGTTATTTTTGGCTTTTAAATATCTGTAATTTGATGATGGTTGTATGACTCCAGTTGTCACTGTAATATCAGAAAAATACTAAAGGCATTTAAAAAAATACAAAAATACAACTGTTCATGGTTAGTTCATGTTGGCTCAGCTCTATCAAATAAAATTTACTAATCTAATACATTATTAAAATAGAAAATAGTATTTGTTGATGTTGAAATTAATGGTAACTAAGATAAATAATAATAAATGCTTTAGAAGTACTTTTCATTGTTAACTAATGTTAACAAATAAAACCATATTGTAAAGTGTTACCAGTTTCACATTATAAGGAAAAAAACGTTAACACAACTTACCGATGGCTAAATGCAGTCTATGACCAAAGCAGTGTAGCCTCGTCCAGTTATTCATAGACGCTGCCCTAATCATATTAGCTGCGTCGTCAGCTGTAATGCAGACGAGTCTTTCCTCCAGCAAACCCCATGCAGAGATCGCTTCTTTTAGGCCCGCTGCAATAGACTCCGCTGTATGGTCTTGTGGGAAAATGAAGTTTGCAAAAGCTTGCTTTTCATCTCAAACTTACTGTCAATGAAATGACCAGTCAAGCTCAAATACGGTTCTGTACTTCTACTTGACCATAAGTCGGTTGTTGCAGCAAAATATTCAATGCTGCGAATTTCTCTTTCTATTTCCAGTCTGCATTTCGCATACAGCGAGGGCAGCGCAACTTTGGAAAAATGGTTGCATGAGGGAATGTTGTATCTTTTGTCAAGTGTGGCAATCATTTTTTTAAACCCCTCGCTGCTCACTGTGCTTATTGGACACATATCTTTGGCTACATGATACGCGATCGCCTCCATTATTTCCTTGTGCCTTTGCGAGCAATGTGAATATTGTATTGCGTTTAACAACGTCCCCGGTATTGTTCTCTGTGTCGTGGATGGTCGGGGATTTTATGTGGTTGCTGCTTGTGTCTTCAGATTTTGAAATTCTTGATATTGCACTTTATGGTGGCTTTTAAGGTGGTTAATGAGGTTTGTTGTGTTACCTTGGGATGTTTGGACGGAGCAGGAGTTATTAAATGTGTTCATGCTATGCTTCAGCGAGTCATTAATCCCCCCTTTTGTTGAACATTTAAGTATGTATTATCACATGGCTATTTTGTTTCTCTCACAATTGTTATGTTGTTATGTTATTTTCACTTGGTTTAAATTGAATGAACAGATATAGATATACCTAATACAGGTGCCATGTACAGATTTTGTCTTTTGATATCGAAAATTAATTGTACAGCTCTTTTCTCTGGATTTAGTGCTTCTTTGCTTCTTTACTAATACATTGTGAGAAGCCATGTACATCTTATTGTTACCTTGATTCATTTGATTTGTCCAAACACACCACAATGACATCTACAGCAATCATTGGAGGTGGGGTAGGAGATGCGGTAAGGTGGGGCAGCTTTAACGCGAATCCAGACACGTTAGCAGCAATTTCCTGTGGAGCACCGGTTTCCAGAGATTTTCAGTGCACGCACTCATGCAGAAAGAAAAGGTAACGTCATGCCCTGGCTTAAAATGTTATGAGAAATACACTGATCAGCCATAACATTATGACCACCTGCCAAATATTGTGTTGGACCCCCTTTTGCTGCCAAAACAGCCATGACCCCTTGAGGCATGGACTCTTCAGATCCCTGAAGGTGTGTGTGGTATCTGGCACCAAGATTTTAGCAGCAGATCCCTTAAGTCCTTAAATCCCTTAAGTTGCGAGTTGGGGCCTCCATGGATCTGACTTGTTTGTCCAGCACATCCTACAGATGCTCAACTGGACTGAGATCTGGGGGATTTGGAGGCCAAGTCAACACCTCATTATAGTGCTCATCAAACTATTCTTGAGCCATTTTTACTTTGTGGCATGGTGCATTATCCTTCTGAAAGAGGCCACAGCCATCAGGGAATACAGTTTCCATGAAAGGATGTACATGGTCTACAACAATGCGTAGGAAGGAGGTACATGTCAAAGTAACATCCACATGGATGGCAGGACCCAAGGATTCATAGCAGAACATTACGCAAAGCATGACGCTGTCTCCGCTGGCTTGCCTTATAATAATGCATACTGGTGCCATGTGTTCCCCTGGTAAGTGACGCACATGCACCCAGCCATCCATGTGATACAAATGAAAACATGATTCATCAGACCAGGCTACCTTCTTCCATTGCTCCGTGGTCCAGATCTAATGCTCATGTTCCCATTGTTGGCACTTTCGGCGGTGCACAGGGGTCAGCATGGGCACCCTGACTGGTCTGCCACCAGGGGCGTCACTAGGGCTATTCATTCGGGGATCGAGCCCAGGATGATTTTAATCTAGCCCCGAATGTTTTATCCTGAATTTTGCCACCGGAGTGCAGAGGAATTAATGAAATGTTGATGTTTACTGTACACGATTTTGACTGACATCTCTCTCTGCACGCGTGCACACACACACACACACACACCAAAATACCGCGAGAGTGTGCGCTGGAATATGTGCTAGAATAGCTCTCGCGATACTTTAATGTCGTACACTTATCGGTCTGCGCAGCGCCGCTTTCCCACCACGTGACTAAAATACCTTTCAGCCTTTGAGCAGGACAGCAATAAAAATGTCAGAAAACACAACAATCTTATTATTCAGATAAAAGTCTAACTTCTAATATTTAATGTTAACACAGTTGATAAAAGCAGGCTAACAAATGTATGTTGTGTCAAAAAGGAGGCCCACTGTCTCTGATTCTGAAAACCCCTGACATATAGGACCCGTTTGATTATTATTCCATACCCAAGACGTAAAAAAGCCTTAAATTAAATAAGCCCAAGATAGATCTAAATAAAATATAAACTGTTAAAGCGCTAAGATATTACATTCTGAACATCATGACTTTCTATTATTCAACTAATGCAGTATTTAAGTTAAAATACAGACATGGTTTAGGTGAACAATGGGCCAGAACAGACTCCATCATTCGGCTGTTCTGTCAGTAGAAAAGGAATTCTCAGCACTATAAATACTAGTATGGTGATTGACTCAAGTCTCGGAGATACTCTCTGATGATTCCACCCTCAAAGAAATAGTATAGAAAAGTCACCAAGAGCATGAAGTAGACAAGATATAAGCAGCAAGACAGATGAGAGATGAGAGAACAATAAGAGAAGAGAAGCTGTAAAAAAAAAACCAATGAATAATTCATACAGTAGTGGCAGCATAAATCAGGAATCTTCTCCCTGAGAAGATGCTGGTGAACTTCTACACTGCCATCATCGAATCTATCCTCACATCCTCCATCACAGTCTGGTTTGCTGCAGCTACAGCCAGGGACAAGGCCAAGCTTCAGCGTGTCATCCACTCTGCTGAGAAGGTGATCGGCTGCAGTCTCCCATCTCTCCAGGAGCTGTACCTCTCCAGGACTTGGAGACGCGCAGCCAAATTCGCAGCCGACCCCTCTCATCCCAGAAATGAACTTTTTCAGTCCCTCCCCTCTGGCAAGAGGCTCCGGTCCATCAGGACCAGGACCTCACGCCACAAACATTTTCTTCCCCACTGCAGTCAGCTTGCTGAACAGTGCCTCACTTACCCCCAGATGATCCCCCCAACCCTGACACTCACTTCCACATTGTAAATTGCACTACTGTTCATTCAAACTCACACTTTTGTACACCATATTTATCTCATTCTAGACTGTGTACATACCTCACATCTGTATATAGGTTTGGACAGTCACTTTCACTTTTTACTTTCTATTGCACTACTTCTCATGCAAGTCACTTTATAAAGTATTTATTTAACTTATTCTAGCTCTTTTCTAAAATTGTGTACATTTGTACAGACATCACATACCTGTGTACATGTTTGCACCTGACACCAAGACAAATTCCTAGTACTGTAAAGTGCTCTTTGCTGACGCTTTGCTGTACCTGGCAATAAAACTTTTTCTGATTCTGATGAAATAATAGGTGCACGTATAATATAGATTATTGTAAAATAATAGTAATAATAAAGGATCTCCACGGCACAGCTACACACACAAGCTGTAAAAGAGATAATATTGCATGGCACACCTGTGTGAGAGAGAAAAGGTAATGAAATTAATGAAACCCTTTTTTAGTAGCAAGACTCTGAAATGATGGGAGGAGTCAGAAAAATGATTGAATGAAATTTTCTAAAGTTGGTACTTTGTACTTTGGTAATCTAATTTAAAATGAAATTAACTGTAAATTAAAAATATATGTGCATGCATGAAGGCATTGTCATCATGGTTTAATGTTTTTTTGGTACTTTGCATGTTGAGAAAATAAGTTTTTCTTTTTGTTGCCTCAAGGCAATGTTGTGTGATAAGGGCTAGTTTTTAAGGAAGTTTTTGCTGACAATGTGTTTTGATGTCATCACAAGTATTTATGCATAATATAAAAATATTTCTTTTCTTTTTTTTTAATTTAATTTTACTTCTTATAACACATTGTGCCAGAAAAATGGACATCAAGTTGTTTGATGGAAAGCAAGAGAAGAATTGGAATGTTAGGCAAATCATATCTGACAGTGAGGACAGTGATGAGGAGTGGAATGGAGAAAAAAGGTTTATGCAGAAGAGGAAAAATAATTTTCATTTAGGGTTTGGATTGTTGAGCTCATTTGTACACAACCAAGTCTAATGAGTTGATTTATTTCCTGTAGTAGAATGGTTATGATAGGTTTATGCAGCATAGAAAAATAGTCAAATGTCACACTGTTTTATTTTTGCTGTGTTTTCATTGGCACTGGAAACTTACATTTTCTATGTTTTCATAGATAGTCAAGATAGATGTAATAACACGGAAGATGATGAAGGTGAAATTCTGTCTGAAGATGATGAGGTTCTCTCGATGGAAAACATGTCTCACCACTGCCTCCAGTTCACCCTGAATGGTTACAGATCCCTCCATCAGCTGGTGAAATTCTGTTTCAAACTACTTCTCTCTGATGACCTCTATGATCTTATTGTTCATATTTTGGTGTGATTTATACACATGGGTTTATGCATTATGACTTTTGGAGGCTTTATTACGTCAATTTTATGATGAAACATTAAAAGACTTTAAAGGTCATCTGTCTTGTTCTGATCATGTTAAATACACCACATTGCCAAAAGTTTTGGGACGTCTGCCTTTACATGGACATGAATTTTAATGACATCCCATTCTTAATCCGTAGATTATAATATGGATTTGGCCTATGTTCCATGAATATGGAACCCTTTAATGCATCAGTTGCATTTCTGTGTTTAAAATGTGAGTGAAAGCAGGAAAATCACCAAACTGGATGCTGGCCTTTCAGGACTGGAGTTTGTACCTATGGATTAGTTCATAACCAGTGTCCATCTGCTGTGTGACAGACATACGAACATGTGTTTTAAATGTGGGGTTGGTTGTCTGTATTGAACCAGGGCAAGAAGACACCGAATAAGGAGTGAGAGTGTGAGAGAGTGTGTGTGCATGAGAGAGTGACGCAGAGAGCAGTATGTCATCCTTTGCTTATATCTGCATGTAGACATACAGAAGGGTCTGATTGGTCCTTTCCTTCCCTCCCCTCTGACAGCTGGGTCTGAGTTCAGCGTAGCTTTGAGTTGTTTCATTCTCTTCATTTGTAGTAAGTCATTTTGCATAAAAGCAACCAGCAAATCCACTAGTGAATGCTGCTAGAAAACTGACAGTGATCCGAAACACACCAGCAAGTCCAGCTCTGAATGGCTACAAAAAAAAAAAAAATGTTTTGAAGTTAGCTACCTAGTTAAAGTCCAGACTTAAATCTGATTGAGATTCTGTGGCGTCACTTTAAACAGACTGTTCATACTAGAAACCCTCCAATGTGGCTGAATTAAAACAATTTAAAACAATTCTGCAAAGAAGAGTGAAGCAAATTTCCTCCAGAGTGATGTGAAAGACTCATTGCCAGTTATTGCTTATGCTTGATTGCAGTTGTTCCTGCCGAAGGGGCCACAAACAGGTTATTAGGTTTTGGGGGCAATTACTTTTTCACACAGGGCCAGGCAGGTTTGGACAGTTTTTTACCCTTAATAAATGATTAAGTATTTTGTATTTACTCGCATAATTATCTTGGTATAATAAAACTGATGATCTGAATCATTTATATATATATATATGTATACACACACACGCATATATATATATATATATATATATATATATATATATATATATATATATATATATATACATACAGTGCTGTGAAAAATTATTTGCGGATTTTATATAGAATAATATTGAATAAGAAATAAAGCTCAGATATTCAGAGATAGACGGCCATGTTTTTTTTAGAGTGAGGGGAATCACTGCGCATGCGCACTGCGCAGTGACGCAGAACCCTTGACGTAATGTTTATGTTTAAACTGAGTTTCTAAAGTGTCGTGGTTGTGAAGATCGCAAGACTTGGATTATCCTTTGCTTTGTGATTTTTCTACACGCCTGTTTGGGATTTCTTCTTACTCCGCTACTGGACCTGACTTCTACACCGACTCTACAGCAGTGATGATGAACTTCAGAGGAGGAACCGCGCTTCAGCAGCACCAGGATGTGGAGCCCGAGCCCGGATGGAGCGGACTGGACGACCCCTGGAACGGTCAGTTACTGACTTTTCTCTTTTTCTCTTAAGTAGAAAGGCTTTTAAACACCGCGGTATTACAAAAAAAACGCAATCGGGAATATCGTTTTATTTGGTTAGATGATTTGGAGAAAATCTGTTCGGCTAATCGATATTTGGCTAATCGCTTTACGGACACGATCATTAAGCTAGCGGACAAAGCGGCAGACTCCGGTGAAACGAGCAGGGAGGAAATAAACAGTGTTAATGTTTTCAGATATGTTAAAATCAGCCTTTTATAAAAGTCGGAATATTTATTTAACGCTTATTAAAGTTTACTAAGACAAGCCGAAGAGTATTAGCAAAGATTAGCTAGACGGCTAGTTAGCATGTAGCTAAGTAATTGTTTTTCAGTGTTCATAGGTTTTTTTTAAAGAGTGAATAAAACAAGTTAAAATGTTTACAATAACATGATCTATTTTATTATTTGAACGATTTTTCATTGTCCGTGTTTGTCGAGTTGTTAAAGCGGAGAGAGGAAGGGGCTGTGAGGAAAGGCAGCTAGCTGAACAAAACCAATCGCTAGAAATAAATGGAGCTAATGTAGAGTGCAGCTTAGGCAAAAATATCAAGCTGTTTGTTTCACTTCTGTTCAGCAAGGATTTGTTTATAGCTGTAATGAATAAAATATTTAGGAGTAGTGTCATTTATGATAAAGGGCGAATTTTTGAGAGGAGACACAAATGGACTCAAAGGGGATGTGAAGCGTTGGAGTAAGGAACTGATAAAGAAACACTGTAATAGAAATGTAGTTTAATCTGCATTGTTTTGGGGAAGATACTTTTGAGCATTGAGATAAGTGACCAGTGTGAGTAACAGTGAAGCCGTGATAGCGTAAGTAACTCCTATAAATGCAGAATATAAATACTGAGTTTTTCTGCACTGTTATAGGAAGATTACAGTAATATAGCTTGTGTAAATATGTCTTGTTTAGATAGGGAGGTTTTCCTGCTTTACAAAACATACACAGTGCTATTAAAAAAAGGGTTTCTGCTTCTTTTTATGAGATGTTTTTAAATGTGCCGCATTGTCTGTTCATCTTGTTTGACACAGGGACACAGAGGGAGACGTTTGTGTTTCCGGAGGATGAGGACGATGACAACTGGCCTATGAGAAGCCACTCTCCTGTATGGATCCCACCACCTGTGGGGAGCCCAGCCCCACCTATGAGAGGTCCCTTTTCTGTATGGACCCCACCACCTGTGAGGAGCCCATCCCCACCTATGAGAGGCCTCTCTCCTGTATGGACCCCACCACCTGTGAGGAGCCCATCCCCACCTATGAGAGGCCTCTCTCCTGTGTGGACCCCACCACCTGTGAGGAGCCCATCCCCACCTATGAGAGGGCTCTCTCCTGTATGGACACCACCACCTGTGAGGATCCCATCCCCACCTATGAGAGGGCTCTCTCCTGTATGGACCCCACCACCTGTGAGGATCCCATCCCCACCTATGAGAGGCCTCTCTCCTGTATGGACCCCACCACCTGTGAGGATCCCATCCCCACCTATGAGAGGCCTCTCTCCTGTATGGACACCACCACCTGTGAGGATCCCATCCCCACCTATGAGAGGCCTCTCTCCTGTATGGACCCCACCACCTGTGAGGATCCCATCCCCACCTATGAGAGGCCTCTCTCCTGCATGGATCCCACCACCTGTGGGGAGCCTCTCTCCTCTATGGATCCCACCACCTGTATGGATCCCACCACCTGTGAGGGGCCCATCCCCACCTATGAGAGGCCTCTCTCCTCTATGGAACCCACCACCTGTATGGATCCCACCACCTGTGAGGGGCCCATCCCCACCTATGAGAGGCCTCTCTCCTCTATGGAACCCACCACCTGTATGGATCCCACCACCTGTGAGGGGCCCATCCCCACCTATGAGAGGCCTCTCTCCTGTATGGATCCCACCACCTGTGGGGAGCCCATCTCCACCTATGAGAGGCCTCTCTCCTGTATGGAGGAGACCATCCCCTTGCAGAAACCTCTCCTCTGTGATGAGTCTATCCCCAGTAATGCAACCATCCCCATTGAGGAGGCCATCACCTTCAGGGAATCCACAGAGTTTCACAGTTCCTCTGCCCCAGCCTCATGTCCAGATTAACCCTCACCACATTGTGGCTGGTCAGCTGTATGTTCCTGACCCACGCCAGGGCATAAGGAGGAGGAGGGACGAAGAGGATGATCAAGAAGCCCCTCCGAGTAGACGGCAGCATGTGGATCAGGATGGGTAGCTGGGTTTCATCAGGAGGATCGTCCGATTCCCCGTTCCCTGGGTTTCTATTTACATGGGAGAGCTGTATGTTCAGAAGCTCAGTCATCACCTCATCTTCATCACCTCATATCCATGATGTGTGGTAAGTATCTGTGGTAAGTATGTGTGGTAAGTATCTGTGGTAAGTATCTGTGGTAAGTATTTCACCTCTAGATTTCAGCATTAGTCTTTTTTTTTTTCAGAGAGAGATTTCAGCCTTTTAAACATGTGGGGTGGTGAGAATCTGTTGTTTCTTTTGTATTTTGCATTTGCGTTTAGTTTGTGTTAAATGTATAGGATTTTTATAATATTAATGTTGTTTATTTATATATTTATATATAATATATTATATATATTAATAAATAAATAGAAATTGTATTGTTGTAGAATCATGCATTGTTGTAAATATGTAAATATGTAAATATTACATTTTTAAGATTTAGATTTTAATATTAAGTTATACAAATGTAGTGTTGCGTTATAAAATATTAAAATAGTGTATAAAATATTAATATCTGTAATAGGTCCGTGTACTTTATGGTATTTGAAGTTTCTTTTTATGAAACAGAAACAAAAAAACGAAAATGAAATTGTTTTTTAATTATGTGATGAAAACGTCAGACACCTTTTTAAAATTAGACTTGATTTTCTTTCCTCATTTATACTTTAAATAAAGAAAGTTTTATATCATAGAAACGGACAAACAGCTGCATTTTCTTTGTCTAAAACCGGCCGTATCTCTTCTTCTGTCATTTGTGGCAGCGTGCAGTGTTCTACCTCGGTGAAGTTAGTTATACAGACACTCAGAAGCGGTATTTTAGGGACCGCGGTAAAACACTGCACGCTGCCACAAATGACAGAAGAAGAGATACGGCCGGTTTTAGACAAAGAAAATGCAGCTGTTCTTCCGTTTCTATGATATAGAACTTTCTTTATTTAAAGTATAAATGAGGAAAGAAAATCAAGTCTAATTTTAAAAAGGTGTCTGATGTTTTCATCACATAATTAAAAAACAATTTCATTTTCGTGTTTTTTGTTTCTGTTTATAAAAACAAACTTCAAATGCCAAAAAGTACACGGACCATAATAAGTGTATAGTTTGTCGTTGCTTGTAAATAGTTAATAAATTATTTTTTGGTTCAATTCACACGTGTCTCAAGTGTCTTTTTTTATAACATCATAAACATTTCTCATTTGTTTCTCATATAATTACACAGTAAAAAGAGTAGAGTATTGTTGTATTACATATCAGTATTTTTCTAAAACAACAGCCATGTTACAGTGTGAAATGCTGTCAGAGAGAGAGAGAGAGAGAGAGTGTGTGTGTGTATGTGTGTATGTGTGTGTGTGTGTGTGTGTGTGTGTGTATGTGTGTGTATGTGTGTATGTGTGTGTATGTGTGTGTGTGTGTGTGTGTGTGTATGTGTGTGTGTGTGTATGTGTATGTGTATGTGTATGTGTGTGTGTGTGTGTGTGTGTGTATGTGTGTGTGTGTGTGTATGTGTATGTGTATGTGTATGTGTATGTGTATGTGTATGTGTATGTGTGTGTGTGTGTGTGTGTGTGTGTACTGAGATGAAATCACTGAAAGCTAAATAAAATCAGAAGGTTGTGAGTTCCAATCCCAGATCCACCACTAGGCCCTCAACCCTCAATTACTCAGTTGTATAAAATAAGATAAAATGTAAGTCTCTCTGGATAAGGGCATCTGCTAAATGCCAGAAACGTGAATGTAAATGTCTGATATCTGCCTCTTGTCTCCTCAGTTCTGGTTAAACCTATGAGAGTGTCACACTTATTCAAAACACATGTCACTAAGACCTGTTACAAACATATTCTGTCTAATTTAACTCTGAATGAAATAAAACTTCATAAACCTCCTGATATTAATTATACTATTTTCCTTCCACCCTCATCGTCCTGACTCCTGACCCTGAGGCTGACCAGTGTGCCTGTACACCAGGGGATAGTGGATAGTAAAACTGCTTTATCTTCTTCATATCTGTCTGTTGGATTTTGTAATAAATTTTGGACTTGTTTAATTTTGGACTGCAGTTGTTGTGTCTGTTATCCAGTGTGACAGTGCTGTTAAAGATTTAATATAATTTGGTACAACTTACAAATCAACTTAAAACAGCTTTTACTTGTACTAAAGATTTTAGGAGTACTTCTACTTTTACCCTACTCAGAAAATTATTGGAAAGTAACAGTTCTTTTATATATATATATATATAATTTCTTTTTTTTTAAGGGAAAAAAGCTAATATCAGGTTCATTGTGAGAGAAGTTCACACTCTGTAGCCACTGAAGAATTTTGTTCCTGTATTTATGTCTGGTGTAAATGGAGTACACAGATATATATTTTTCACAGACCAGTAGTGTCTCAGGTGTCTGATGCGACTGATTTATAATTCAGTGATTCAGAATCAGAAACTTGTTGCCAAATCATTTCACTGTCAGTCCACTTTGTGTTTGGAAGTCAGGGAATTCAAGCGGACTTTCCTTTTCTTTTGGGCTCAAGACACTTCAATACATTTTTTAAGAAACTCTGAGTTTTAGCTGTGTCAGTGTGCCCAAGAAACTCTGATAAAAAAACTTTCACAGCTTCACACTCCTCTCCAGATGTGTAGGAATATACCCCCCCACCCCACCCACACACTCAAACACACTTTACTATCCTTTTGAGGACCTTTTAATAGGAATAACCCTGAGCTCATATGTTTTTTGGTTAGTTTTAAATAAAATCTGTGTAAGAGGCAGAACAAAAGTCCATAGAAAAAAGGTAGCACACTGTATGTTCCTGTAGCTGTAGTGTATAGTTTTAATGCAGTTTACCTCTAAAGCTTAACTGTAAAAATGAAAATGCTGCTCCTTAAGGTTCACTTTGTGCTTTAAAAGATTTCCTACACTCTTCATGTTACTAGGTGAAAGATACATAATGAAAGCAATCATTTTAAAAAGGTACTTTTTCTGAATGTAGGTTTTTTCAGTTCCTTTAGTTCAGGCTAGAGGTGAATAATAAAGTGTAAATAGTGTTACCAAATTACTAAATATAAACAAACACACTGAAATAACACACATGGACTTAAGTACTCCATATGTAATGACAACAAAAAACAGTCAGTTGTTGTTTTAAGACATGAAGGTCAGGTGTTCTGGAATAGTTCTTGCAAGAACAGTATTGTCAAGTGCATTTGCAAAACCCATCAAGCACTATGATGAAACTGGCTCACATGAAGACCATCCCAGTAAAGCAAGACCAAAATTTACCTCTGTTGCAGAGGAGAAGTTCATTTAAGATTCAAGATTCAAGAAGCTTTATTGTCATTTCAACCACATATAGCTGGCGCAGTACATAGTGAAATGAAACGTTTCTCCAGGACCTGGTGCTACATAAACATACAACAACAAGTTCAACACAAAACAACAAACAACACCACAGAGCTAGGACAGAAGTTTGTCTTAGCCACGTAAAGTGCACAGTGTGCAGCTAGATGCAAACAGAGCATAGACAAGACAGTGCAAAAAGACAATAAATACAATAAAGACAACACAAAAGAACACAGGACACTTAGCGCCGAAAAGAAATAAAAGAACGTGTACTGGAATGTAAGTGAAATAAAATAGATAAAGTGAAATGATGTAAAAAATAAAAAAAAGTATTGTGCAAAAATACACAGCAGCGGTTGAGGTAGTGCAAATAGAATAAACATAAATATAACTATAGCAGCGGATGACAGGTAGAGGTAGTTCAGTAAGTAATGAACAGTATAAATTATGTGTGTATGCGTCCACACAGTCAAGAGAGAGTGTGTGTATCTGTGTGTGAGAGACAGAGAGTTAATATACAGTTCAGTCCTGAGTGAGAGTGTGTGTGTGTGTGTGTTTGAGAGAGTGTAGAACAGTTCAGTCCTGAGTGAGAGTGTGTGTGTGTGTGTGTGTGTGTGTGTGAGTGTAGAACAGTTCAGTCCTGAGTGAGAGTGTGTGTGTGTGTGTGTGTGTGAGAGAGAGTGTAGAACAGTTCAGTCCTGAGTGAGAGTGTGTGTGTGTGTGTGTGTGAGTGTAGAACAGTTCAGTCCTGAGTGAGAGTGTGTGTGTGTGTGTGTGTTTGAGAGAGTGTAGAACAGTTCAGTCCCGGGTGTTGAGGAGCCTGATGGCTTGAGGAAAGAAACTGTTACACAGTCTGGTTGTGAGGGCCCGAATGCTCCGGTACCTCTTTCCAGATGGCAGGAGGGTGAAGAGTGTGTGTGAGGGGTGTGTGGGGTCAGCCACAATGCTTTAGAGCAATTTAGAGTTACCAGCCTCAGAAATCACCAATTAACAGCACCTCAGATTAGAGCCGTTATGAAGGCTTTACAGAGCATCAGTAGCAGACATATCTCAATATCAACTGTTCAAAGGACATTATTGTGTATTTCGGCCGTCTTCAGCATTGTTTTACAATGTAGAAAGAAATAAACATCAGGAAAGACCATGGAATTAGAAGACGTGTCCAAACTTTTGACTGGTAGAGTATTTATATATATATATATATATACAGTATCTCACAAAAGTGAGATAACGTTGTGTTTTCTGACATTTTTATTGCTGTCCTGCTCAAAGGCTGAAAGGTATTTTAGTCACGTGGTGTGAAAGCGGCGCTGCGCAGACCGATAAGTGTATGACATTAAAGTATCGCGAGAGCTGTTCTAGCGCATATTCCAGCGCACACTCTCGCGGTATTTTGGCGCGAGCGTGTGTGTGTGTGTGTGTGTGTGTGTGTGTGTGTGTGCGCGCGCGTGCGAAGAGAGATGTCAGTCAAATTCGTGTACAGTAAACGGCCTCAGTGCTCTAATAAAACAGTCAACATTTACTTAATTCCTCTACACTCCGGTGGCAAAATTCGGGATAAAACATTCGGGGCTAGATTAAAAGGCTATGTCCATATGTAACTGGGTATTTTTAAAAACAGAGATTTTTCTTCTTTTTTTTTTTAAATTCTGTCCACACGACCTACGTGTTAAAAATATCTTTGTCCACATGAAAATGCAAAACGCCCTGTTAAGTGTTGTCACATGCCTAGCCAATCAGAAGCCTGGACAAAACTTTATTACCGGTTCCGGTAGTTTAACAACAAAGGAACGTCACGGGAAAGCGATGCCCTTGACATGTGAAAATTTTATTATAAAATGTAGAAGTCCAACCGGGTCTCATCCAAAACCGCCATCGCTGTGTGCGTTCCCAGATAGCAAATTGGATCTGGGCCGAGTCTGGCTGAGTTTCGGCTTTAAGTTTGGCCCAGATACCACATGGAATTATGGCCCAAAGCTGGCCCAAATGCGGTTTGCCAAAAGTCAACCAGACCAATACCAGAAACAGACCAAAACTCAGCCACAACTCCACAGTCACCAGAAATCAGCCATAACTGACCCACAACAGTGCCAGAATCCACACGTGTCAGCCAGACAAGAGCAAAAATGCCACCACCTTTACCCCAGAACTCGGCCGCAAATTATCCAGAAGGTCCACAAAACAGCCAGAACTGAACCAATATTATGGCAGAATCCTCAAAACTGAACCAGAAATTGTAAATTGTAATTGTATAATAAAAGAATGAAACTACACAAATTCAAAGCAGAATGTTTTATTGATGTAGAAAGGGGAAGCAAATCTCAACAAGAAATATAAACAGTTTACAGGTCCTATCGTCTCAAGGACTGTGTATGGGCTCTGTCACTTAGCCAGGAATTTCCAAGTCGTGTTGGTGACTAGGAGCATCACTTGGTCCCCAGGCTGTAACTCCTGAGGCTGAGCGGAGCGAATATACACCCGTTGTTGTTCACGCTAGGCTGCCTCCAGGTGTTCCTTGACAATAGGCCCCACTCAGTCGATTTGGGCCTGCATAGTCTGGATGTAATGCAGAGTGGAAGGAAGAGTGCTGCCCTTCTCAAACTTTACTGGCCACATCCAGCAGTCCTCAAGGTTGCTGTCCAATGAGGGGCTCACAGACTCCTTCTCAGGCAGCCTGTCGAGATACAGGTGATGAGCGGGTTAGTAGACATCAGAGCCATCAGTCCTGTCACCTGTACACAAACACACACACACACACACACACATACACATACACACATACACACAGAGACTAGCTCATGAAAAATAATTTATGTCATTTATCCGTAATAAAAATGCCAGAATATACAAGTACATGTGAAAATGCAAAAACATGTAAAATTGTATTTTTGGTATTCTTGGTGAGTTTAAATGACAATAATGAAAGATCTGTTTTCCTAAATATAAATCTTTTGTGATCAGTGCAGATAAAGTTTCAGTAGTTCAGTAGGAAGTGAGACCTGATCTGTTTCGTTAGGATTGGCTCCACTCTCTCGATGCAGATGTTCTCATACTCTCTGGCATCCTTGAAGGTGAGCAGTAAAGCCGGCTTCCCCGCCTTGGACACCTTGTTGACGTCTGCCTTGCTGTTGAGCGCCATCTGCAGGCGGCGTGTGAGCCTCTGCGGCCCACGGGCTGGTCTTTTCTCCATGATGTCAGCAGGAAAGGTGGAGATGGGCAGAGGAACCATAAACTTCACTTTTTTCCTACTCCCTTTCCTGCTCATTCCACCTTTCCCACCTATCTTCTTCTTCTTCCACTTGATCCCATAGGACGACAACACAAACTCTTCATCAAGATACTCCTGTCCTGTGAAGAAGGGATGTTTATCATGCCATCATGCTTCTTGTTGTGGTCCACAATGATCTTCTGCAGATGTTCCTGGTCCACAGGAGCATGATGTTCCTGCAGGACATATGCAAACTTTTCCATTGAGACTTTCTCCACAGGAGTGTCGCTCTCCTCGGCGAGCTGGAAGGCCTGACTGCCCAGAGCTGGTTGGGATTAATCACGCCGGGTTTGGAGAACTGTGTAAACGCTTGCTCTGCCTTCTGCAACTCCAACATCGCCACCTTGTAGTGGTGTATTTTGGGAACCAAACCACCCTTGTTTATCAGCTTCGGGCTGCATCCTGGAGGTGAAGAAAATGATCTTTTTAATCATAGGAAAGAAAGAAAGAGACAGAGAGAAAGAGGATCTGATGCTCTCTAACACACCTCTCTGTGCCAGAAACTGGCAGCACTCAGTGTGACCTCCAGCTGCAGACGCGTGCAGAGCCGATTTTCTCTTAAGATTCACCAAACTCCAATCTGCCTGGTACGCCGACAACACCCACAACACCTGAACATCACATACAGGGGGAAGTGCTAACTCAGTGGGTAAGACAAGAACAAATCAGGTGTCTATACAGAGAGATATGAACGCGAATCCCAGCACAGAGTTTTATAACTGTACAGTAGAGATGATTATAGATTAGAGATGATTATAGATTATAGATTACCTGCAAGAATCCTCCAGCTGTCCGTCCTCTCACATGTACACACACACACACACACACACCGAGACTAGCTCATAAAAAATAATTCATTTCATTTATCCTTAATAAAAATGCGAGAATATAATGACTTCTGTTTGGACTCCAGCTAAGATGGCAGCTTAATCCTGATCCTGCCAAACCACTTTCTTTCTTTTTGTTTGAAAGCTCAACCAACTGGGATTTTTTTTTACAATTATATTTATCCACATTAGTAATGGAGTCGACAGAGAAGAGAACAGCGGATGTTATGTCTCCTTCTACTCCATCTCCACATTCCAAACTTGCAAAGAAGAAAGTCAAGAAACAGCTATTTGACGAACCGACTCTGCTAACTCCTGTGACAGATGCTAGCGAACCACTTGCGGAAAGTTTGGACTTAGCAGCGCTAATATATGACATGAGGGGAACACTATGTGAACTTTCTGTGGATGTAAAGGCAATACGGGAAGATATGGACTCTTTTCAATAGAAACTTAGTAACCTTGAGGTGGAAGTTTCTATGGTGAGCAATTCCCTTACTTTATTGCACAAGCGCACCGATATTATCCAAACCGCTGAATGCGAGGACAGGCTACAGATTAGAGAAACTACCTCACTGACCTCTAAATTACAAACCCGCGTTTCTGAGCTAGAAGACCGGTCTCTGAACAATCTTCGCATTGCTAATCTTCCAGAAAACGCAGAAGGGGGTGATGCCACTGATTTTCTCCCGATCTGGTTTCCATCTTTGGCTGAATGAGGAGTTATTGATATAGAAAAGGCTCGTCGTGTTTTCAACAGTCAAGAGGTTTCCTCAAACAAGCCCAGGATCCTTATCTTTAAACTTCTGAAGTACAACGATTGCCAGGCCAATATGAAGGCATACAGGCAGCCAGTTACCAAGATACAACATGGCCAGTCTCACCTTCTTTTCTTTGCCGATTATTCTAACACTACTGCCCAGCGGCGCAAAGTGTTCTCATCTTGCATTGCTTCTCTAAGGCAGAAAGGGATTCAGCATTTTCTCCTCTATCCTGCTAACCTGAAGGTAACATTTAACTCTGAAACCCGCATCTTCTCTTCTCCCGAAGAGGCTCAGCGTTTCATTGATGACATTTTACAGGACAGTTGCAACGTTCATAATATGTAATAACTCCTGATATATTATAACCTATGTGTTGGTTAATGTGGATTAATCTCTTAGAATAACTTCCAACTTTTTTCACTTTTGTTTGGGATTTTTTTTTTACTGATATTGATCTTTGTGGTTTATTATAACCTTCACCCCCCCCCCCCCATTTGTAGGGGGAGGATTCCATATTGGTTATCATTCGTCAAGGTTGGTTCATCATTTGACAATTCAGGTATGATTGTGGTTTTGTAGGTCCGTCGTGGTTTGACTCCCAGGAATCCGACAGTCTTTCTTTTTTGACTAGTCCATGCAGGTTAGTTAGTTTTAGGGCTACACGATAACAGGATAAATGATAATCATGATTATTTTGCTCAAAATTTTAATCATGATTAATAATCACGATTATTCTTTTAGTTAAGAACTTTTATTCACTTCAGTATTTTTATTGCACTTTACAGCCACACTGTATATAAAAAATACAACCAGAAGATGAATACTAAAAGTTACTGTATTGAGGCTTCTGACAATGTTTTTTTTTAACTCTGGTAAAAATAAAATTGTGCCTCTTTTACATGTCAAATGGCGATAAAATTAAATTAGAATAAAACTGGAATAAAAATAAAACATTTTTAGAATAAAACCGTTTTTGCTGGCCTATGATATGCCTTTATACTTACAACCACCAAGAACATCCTAACAACTGTACTTAAACTTTATAGTTTCATGTATTTGCTTAGCCAGGCACTATCCACCTTTTTCAATGTAGTTAAGTACATTCAACAGCTAATAAAACCCCAGCTGTAACCTTGTGTATACTGAGGCTTCTGACAATGTAAATTAAAACTAATAAAAAATAAAACTGTGCCTCTCTTATGTGTCAAATGGTAATAACAAAATCAAATATGAAATATGCCTACAACAAGTACGTATTTATGCATACATGTTAGAGATTTTGGGCTAAAAACACAAGCCTGTCAATTTGATCTGGCTTTAGGGAAGACTACAAGCATGTAACTACATTTCCGCCTGTACTAAAAGCCCTCTCTGAAGGAGAGCTTGTGGCTGGTATGCACAAGTATTTCTTTGCCACTTTTGAAAGCCTTGGGTAGACCTTTTCATGTTTTTTCCACCATTTTAGTGGGTCCCCCGCACTGTCCAGGTTGCATGACTGTAAGTAAGACTACAGCTCACAGGCTACACTGGGTTTGTGGTTGCTAGATGGCAAGTCTTGTTCAGTAGTTTTAAAGTAGCTTCCTCAAGTCATCTTTTTCTTTGGAGCGCATCCAGCTTCAGCATTCTCCTCAGTGTTTTCTTGTGGTGGTGCTGGGAGTGTCACCTAAACACACAAAAAGACAATTACAACTAATTTTAAGCAGCATTAAATTACTAGATAAATCTCAGTGCATCTCTTTTTTTTATTACCATCATTGCCACAGTCTGCATCTCAGCTTTCAGTCTGGCTTGTATTGATGCTTTGTTGTCTTCAGCGGTGTAGCTGAATCTTATCGCTCATCTTAAAACGTGGATCCACAGTAGATGCCATGTCCAACAGAGCCTGGATATGTGGGTCGCTGTATTTTTCATTTAGCTACTCCAGGATTTTAGACTTTATTGCTCTTGACAGGTCAGTATCATCATCCGTAACTTTCAAGATTGACGAGTTGAAAAGATGAAGAGCTGGCTTTACAAACGACACGCTGACGTACGTCTCGCCAGACAGTGCATCTGTAAACTTAACTAGAGGTTGCAGGGATTTGTTGATTGCCTCTAGCACATCCGTGTCCTGCCATGTTGGGATGAGATGCCGAGACTTCTTGTCAGAAGACAGGACATGTGCAATGGCCTTTTGCTGCTCGATGACTCTCTCTATCATGGCTTGACGTGATCCCCACCTCGTTGGACACTCTGTTTTCAGTGAGTGTTCTGGGAGCTTCAGCTCCTTTTGTGCTGCAATAAACTCCCTCTTACGCTGCCAGCTGTAGGAGAAGGTGCTCACCAACTTTTTGCAGACGCCCACAGCCCGGTCAATTCTTGGATCCTTCATGGCATTCTCTAGAGAAAAAACAAAAACACATCAGAAAAACATTATCAAGTCACAGCATAAGAAGACTTTGTTTATTGTGAAACTTTTAATCAGAAATAAATCTTTGGATTTTTGATAATTATGTACAGCTACATTAGACTAATATCAACTATTAATTATTACTATTAGTAAAACTATTAGTAAACACTGACTTATTCTAAATTCCACTGGGTGCACATACATTCAGATGTAATAGCATTTGACCAGTCAAATCCTACGTGTTATTTTTGGCTTTTAAATATCTGTAATTTGATGATGGTTGTATGACTCCAGTTGTCACTGTAATATCAGAAAAATACTAAAGGCATTTAAAAAAATACAAAAATACAACTGTTCATGGTTAGTTCATGTTGGCTCAGCTCTATCAAATAAAATTTACTAATCTAATACATTATTAAAATAGAAAATAGTATTTGTTGATGTTGAAATTAATGGTAACTAAGATAAATAATAATAAATGCTTTAGAAGTACTTTTCATTGTTAACTAATGTTAACAAATAAAACCATATTGTAAAGTGTTACCAGTTTCACATTATAAGGAAAAAAACGTTAACACAACTTACCGATGGCTAAATGCAGTCTATGACCAAAGCAGTGTAGCCTCGTCCAGTTATTCATAGACGCTGCCCTAATCATATTAGCTGCGTCGTCAGCTGTAATGCAGACGAGTCTTTCCTCCAGCAAACCCCATGCAGAGATCGCTTCTTTTAGGCCCGCTGCAATAGACTCCGCTGTATGGTCTTGTGGGAAAATGAAGTTTGCAAAAGCTTGCTTTTCATCTCAAACTTACTGTCAATGAAATGACCAGTCAAGCTCAAATACGGTTCTGTACTTCTACTTGACCATAAGTCGGTTGTTGCAGCAAAATATTCAATGCTGCGAATTTCTCTTTCTATTTCCAGTCTGCATTTCGCATACAGCGAGGGCAGCGCAACTTTGGAAAAATGGTTGCATGAGGGAATGTTGTATCTTTTGTCAAGTGTGGCAATCATTTTTTTAAACCCCTCGCTGCTCACTGTGCTTATTGGACACATATCTTTGGCTACATGATACGCGATCGCCTCCGTTATTTCCTTGTGCCTTTGCGAGCAATGTGAATATTGTATTGCGGTTAACAACGTCCCCGGTATTGTTCTCTGTGTCGTGGATGGTCGGGGATTTTATGTGGTTGCTGCTTGTGTCTTCAGATTTTGAAATTCTTGATATTGCACTTTATGGTGGCTTTTAAGGTGGTTAATGAGGTTTGTTGTGTTACCTTGGGATGTTTGGACGGAGCAGGAGTTATTAAATGTGTTCATGCTATGCTTCAGCGAGTCATTAATCCCCCCCTTTTGTTGAACATTTAAGTATGTATTATCACATGGCTATTTTGTTTCTCTCACAATTGTTATGTTGTTATGTTATTTTCACTTGGTTTAAATTGAATGAACAGATACAGATATACCTAATACAGGTGCCATGTACAGATTTTGTCTTTTGATATCGAAAATTAATTGTACAGCTCTTTTCTCTGGATTTAGTGCTTCTTTGCTTCTTTACTAATACATTGTGAGAAGCCATGTACATCTTATTGTTACCTTGATTCATTTGATTTGTCCAAACACACCACAATGACATCTACAGCAATCATTGGAGGTGGGGTAGGAGATGCGGTAAGGTGGGGCAGCTTTAACGCGAATCCAGACACGTTAGCAGCAATTTCCTGTGGAGCACCGGTTTCCAGAGATTTTCAGTGCACGCACTCATGCAGAAAGAAAAGGTAACGTCATGCCCTGGCTTAAAATGTTATGAGAAATACACTGATCAGCCATAACATTATGACCACCTGCCAAATATTGTGTTGGACCCCCTTTTGCTGCCAAAACAGCCATGACCCCTTGAGGCATGGACTCTTCAGATCCCTGAAGGTGTGTGTGGTATCTGGCACCAAGATTTTAGCAGCAGATCCCTTAAGTCCTTAAATCCCTTAAGTTGCGAGTTGGGGCCTCCATGGATCTGACTTGTTTGTCCAGCACATCCTACAGATGCTCAACTGGACTGAGATCTGGGGGATTTGGAGGCCAAGTCAACACCTCATTATAGTGCTCATCAAACTATTCTTGAGCCATTTTTACTTTGTGGCATGGTGCATTATCCTTCTGAAAGAGGCCACAGCCATCAGGGAATACAGTTTCCATGAAAGGGTGTACATGGTCTACAACAATGCGTAGGAAGGAGGTACATGTCAAAGTAACATCCACATGGATGGCAGGACCCAAGGATTCATAGCAGAACATTACGCAAAGCATGACGCTGTCTCCGCTGGCTTGCCTTATAATAATGCATACTGGTGCCATGTGTTCCCCTGGTAAGTGACGCACATGCACCCAGCCATCCATGTGATACAAATGAAAACATGATTCATCAGACCAGGCTACCTTCTTCCATTGCTCCGTGGTCCAGATCTAATGCTCATGTTCCCATTGTTGGCACTTTCGGCGGTGCACAGGGGTCAGCATGGGCACCCTGACTGGTCTGCCACCAGGGGCGTCACTAGGGCTATTCATTCGGGGATCGAGCCCAGGATGATTTTAATCTAGCCCCGAATGTTTTATCCTGAATTTTGCCACCGGAGTGCAGAGGAATTAATGAAATGTTGATGTTTACTGTACACGATTTTGACTGACATCTCTCTCTGCACGCGTGCACACACACACACACACCAAAATACCGCGAGAGTGTGCGCTGGAATATGTGCTAGAATAGCTCTCGCGATACTTTAATGTCGTACACTTATCGGTCTGCGCAGCGCCGCTTTCCCACCACGTGACTAAAATACCTTTCAGCCTTTGAGCAGGACAGCAATAAAAATGTCAGAAAACACAACAATCTTATTATTCAGATAAAAGTCTAACTTCTAATATTTAATGTTAACACAGTTGATAAAAGCAGGCTAACAAATGTATGTTGTGTCAAAAAGGAGGCCCACTGTCTCTGATTCTGAAAACCCCTGACATATAGGACCCGTTTGATTATTATTCCATACCCAAGACGTACAAAAGCCTTAAATTAAATAAGCCCAAGATAGATCTAAATAAAATATAAACTGTTAAAGTGCTAAGATATTACATTCTGAACATCATGACTTTCTATTATTCAACTAATGCAGTATTTAAGTTAAAATACAGACATGGTTTAGGTGAACAATGGGCCAGAACAGACTCCATCATTCGGCTGTTCTGTCAGTAGAAAAGGAATTCTCAGCACTATAAATACTAGTATGGTGATTGACTCAAGTCTCGGAGATACTCTCTGATGATTCCACCCTCAAAGAAATAGTATAGAAAAGTCACCAAGAGCATGAAGTAGACAAGATATAAGCAGCAAGACAGATGAGAGATGAGAGAACAATAAGAGAAGAGAAGCTGTAAAAAATAAACAAAGAATAATTCATACAGTAGTGGCAGCATAAATCAGGAATCTTCTCCCGGAGAAGATGCTGGTGAACTTCTACACTGCCATCATCGAATCTATCCTCACATCCTCCATCACAGTCTGGTTTGCTGCAGCTACAACCAGGGACAAGGCCAAGCTTCAGCGTGTCATCCACTCTGCTGAGAAGGTGATCGGCTGCAGTCTCCCATCTCTCCAGGAGCTGTACCTCTCCAGGACTTGGAGACGCGCAGCCAAATTCGCAGCCGACCCCTCTCATCCCAGAAATGAACTTTTTCAGTCCCTCCCCTCTGGCAAGAGGCTCCGGTCCATCAGGACCAGGACCTCACGCCACAAACATTTTCTTCCCCACTGCAGTCAGCTTGCTGAACAGTGCCTCACTTACCCCCAGATGATCCCCCCAACCCTGACACTCACTTCCACATTGTAAATTGCACTACTGTTCATTCAAACTCACACTTTTGTACACCATATTTATCTCATTCTAGACTGTGTACATACCTCACATCTGTATATAGGTTTGGACAGTCACTTTCACTTTTTACATTCTATTGCACTACTTCTCATGCAAGTCACTTTATAAAGTATTTATTTAACTTATTCTAGCTCTTTTCTAAAATTGTGTACATTTGTACAGACATCACATACCTGTGTACATGTTTGCACCTGACACCAAGACAAATTCCTAGTACTGTAAAGTGCTCTTTGCTGACGCTTTGCTGTACCTGGCAATAAAACTTTTTCTGATTCTGATGAAATAATAGGTGCACGTATAATATAGATTATTGTAAAATAATAGTAATAATAAAGGATCTCCACGGCACAGCTACACACACAAGCTGTAAAAGAGATAATATTGCATGGCACACCTGTGTGAGAGAGAAAAGGTAATGAAATTAATGAAACCCTTTTTTAGTAGCAAGACTCTGAAATGATGGGAGGAGTCAGAAAAATGATTGAATGAAATTTTCTAAAGTTGGTACTTTGTACTTTGGTAATCTAATTTAAAATGAAATTAACTGTAAATTAAAAATATATGTGCATGCATGAAGGCATTGTCATCATGGTTTAATGTTTTTTTGGTACTTTGCATGTTGAGAAAATAAGTTTTTCTTTTTGTTGCCTCAAGGCAATGTTGTGTGATAAGGGCTAGTTTTTAAGGAAGTTTTTGCTGACAATGTGTTTTGATGTCATCACAAGTATTTATGCATAATTTAAAAATATTTCTTTTCTTTTTTTTTAATTTAATTTTACTTCTTATAACACATTGTGCCAGAAAAATGGACATCAAGTTGTTTGATGGAAAGCAAGAGAAGAATTGGAATGTTAGGCAAATCATATCTGACAGTGAGGACAGTGATGAGGAGTGGAATGGAGAAAAAAGGTTTATGCAGAAGAGGAAAAATAATTTTCATTTAGGGTTTGGATTGTTGAGCTCATTTGTACACAACCAAGTCTAATGAGTTGATTTATTTCCTGTAGTAGAATGGTTATGATAGGTTTATGCAGCATAGAAAAATAGTCAAATGTCACACTGTTTTATTTTTGCTGTGTTTTCATTGGCACTGGAAACTTACATTTTCTATGTTTTCATAGATAGTCAAGATAGATGTAATAACACGGAAGATGATGAAGGTGAAATTCTGTCTGAAGATGATGAGGTTCTCTCGATGGAAAACATGTCTCACCACTGCCTCCAGTTCACCCTGAATGGTTACAGATCCCTCCATCAGCTGGTGAAATTCTGTTTCAAACTACTTCTCTCTGATGACCTCTATGATCTTATTGTTCATATTTTGGTGTGATTTATACACATGGGTTTATGCATTATGACTTTTGGAGGCTTTATTACGTCAATTTTATGATGAAACATTAAAAGACTTTAAAGGTCATCTGTCTTGTTCTGATCATGTTAAATACACCACATTGCCAAAAGTTTTGGGACGTCTGCCTTTACATGGACATGAATTTTAATGACATCCCATTCTTAATCCGTAGATTATAATATGGATTTGGCCTATGTTCCATGAATATGGAACCCTTTAATGCATCAGTTGCATTTCTGTGTTTAAAATGTGAGTGAAAGCAGGAAAATCACCAAACTGGATGCTGGCCTTTCAGGACTGGAGTTTGTACCTATGGATTAGTTCATAACCAGTGTCCATCTGCTGTGTGACAGACATACGAACATGTGTTTTAAATGTGGGGTTGGTTGTCTGTATTGAACCAGGGCAAGAAGACACCGAATAAGGAGTGAGAGTGTGAGAGAGTGTGTGTGCATGAGAGAGTGACGCAGAGAGCAGTATGTCATCCTTTGCTTATATCTGCATGTAGACATACAGAAGGGTCTGATTGGTCCTTTCCTTCCCTCCCCTCTGACAGCTGGGTCTGAGTTCAGCGTAGCTTTGAGTTGTTTCATTCTCTTCATTTGTAGTAAGTCATTTTGCATAAAAGCAACCAGCAAATCCACTAGTGAATGCTGCTAGAAAACTGACAGTGATCCGAAACACACCAGCAAGTCCAGCTCTGAATGGCTACAAAAAAAAAGATAATGTTTTGAAGTTAGCTACCTAGTTAAAGTCCAGACTTAAATCTGATTGAGATTCTGTGGCGTCACTTTAAACAGACTGTTCATACTAGAAACCCTCCAATGTGGCTGAATTAAAACAATTTAAAACAATTCTGCAAAGAAGAGTGAAGCAAATTTCCTCCAGAGTGATGTGAAAGACTCATTGCCAGTTATTGCTTATGCTTGATTGCAGTTGTTCCTGCCGAAGGGGCCACAAACAGGTTATTAGGTTTTGGGGGCAATTACTTTTTCACATAGGGCCAGGCAGGTTTGGACAGTTTTTTACCCTTAATAAATGATTAAGTATTTTGTATTTACTCGCATAATTATCTTGGTATAATAAAACTGATGATCTGAATCATTTATATATATATATATATGTATACACACACACGCATATATATATATATATATATATATATATATACATACAGTGCTGTGAAAAATTATTTGCGGATTTTATATAGAATAATATTGAATAAGAAATAAAGCTCAGATATTCAGAGATAGACGGCCATGTTTTTTTTAGAGTGAGGGGAATCACTGCGCATGCGCACTGCGCAGTGACGCAGAACCCTTGACGTAATGTTTATGTTTAAACTGAGTTTCTAAAGTGTCGTGGTTGTGAAGATCGCAAGACTTGGATTATCCTTTGCTTTGTGATTTTTCTACACGCCTGTTTGGGATTTCTTCTTACTCCGCTACTGGACCTGACTTCTACACCGACTCTACAGCAGTGATGATGAACTTCAGAGGAGGAACCGCGCTTCAGCAGCACCAGGATGTGGAGCCCGAGCCCGGATGGAGCGGACTGGACGACCCCTGGAACGGTCAGTTACTGACTTTTCTCTTTTTCTCTTAAGTAGAAAGTCCTTTAAACACCGCGGTATTACAAAAAAAACGCAATCGGGAATATCGTTTTATTTGGTTAGATGATTTGGAGAAAATCTGTTCGGCTAATCGATATTTGGCTAATCGCTTTACGGACACGATCATTAAGCTAGCGGACAAAGCGGCAGACTCCGGTGAAACGAGCAGGGAGGAAATAAACAGTGTTAATGTTTTCAGATATGTTAAAATCAGCCTTTTATAAAAGTCGGAATATTTATTTAACGCTTATTAAAGTTTACTAAGACAAGCCGAAGAGTATTAGCAAAGATTAGCTAGACGGCTAGTTAGCATGTAGCTAAGTAATTGTTTTTCAGTGTTCATAGGTTTTTTTTAAAGAGTGAATAAAACAAGTTAAAATGTTTACAATAACATGATCTATTTTATTATTTGAACGATTTTTCATTGTCCGTGTTTGTCGAGTTGTTAAAGCGGAGAGAGGAAGGGGCTGTGAGGAAAGGCAGCTAGCTGAACAAAACCAATCGCTAGAAATAAATGGAGCTAATGTAGAGTGCAGCTTAGGCAAAAATATCAAGCTGTTTGTTTCACTTCTGTTCAGCAAGGATTTGTTTATAGCTGTAATGAATAAAATATTTAGGAGTAGTGTCATTTATGATAAAGGGCGAATTTTTGAGAGGAGACACAAATGGACTCAAGGGGATGTGAAGCGTTGGAGTAAGGAACTGATAAAGAAACACTGTAATAGAAATGTAGTTTAATCTGCATTGTTTTGGGGAAGATACTTTTGAGCATTGAGATAAGTGACCAGTGTGAGTAACAGTGAAGCCGTGATAGCGTAAGTAACTCCTATAAATGCAGAATATAAATACTGAGTTTTTCTGCACTGTTATAGGAAGATTACAGTAATATAGCTTGTGTAAATATGTCTTGTTTAGATAGGGAGGTTTTCCTGCTTTACAAAACATACACAGTGCTATTAAAAAAGGGTTTCTGCTTCTTTTTATGAGATGTTTTTAAATGTGCCGCATTGTCTGTTCATCTTGTTTGACACAGGGACACAGAGGGAGACGTTTGTGTTTCCGGAGGATGAGGACGATGACAACTGGCCTATGAGAAGCCACTCTCCTGTATGGATCCCACCACCTGTGGGGAGCCCAGCCCCACCTATGAGAGGTCCCTTTTCTGTATGGACCCCACCACCTGTGAGGAGCCCATCCCCACCTATGAGAGGCCTCTCTCCTGTGTGGACCCCACCACCTGTGAGGAGCCCATCCCCACCTATGAGAGGCCTCTCTCCTGTGTGGACCCCACCACTTGTGAGGAGCCCATCCCCACCTATGAGAGGGCTCTCTCCTGTATGGACACCACCACCTGTGAGGATCCCATCCCCACCTATGAGAGGGCTCTCTCCTGTATGGACCCCACCACCTGTGAGGATCCCATCCCCACCTATGAGAGGCCTCTCTGCTGTGTGGACCCCACCACCTGTGAGGATCCCATCCCCACCTATGAGAGGCCTCTCTCCTGTATGGACCCCACCACCTGTGAGGATCCCATCCCCACCTATGAGAGGCCTCTCTCCTGTATGGACACCACCACCTGTGAGGATCCCATCCCCACCTATGAGAGGCCTCTCTCCTGTATGGACACCACCACCTGTGAGGATCCCATCCCCACCTATGAGAGGCCTCTCTCCTGTATGGACCCCACCACCTGTGAGGATCCCATCCCCACCTATGAGAGGCCTCTCTCCTGCATGGATCCCACCACCTGTGGGGAGCCTCTCTCCTCTATGGATCCCACCACCTGTATGGATCCCACCACCTGTGAGGGGCCCATCCCCACCTATGAGAGGCCTCTCTCCTCTATGGAACCCACCACCTGTATGGATCCCACCACCTGTGAGGGGCCCATCCCCACCTATGAGAGGCCTCTCTCCTCTATGGAACCCACCACCTGTATGGATCCCACCACCTGTGAGGGGCCCATCCCCACCTATGAGAGGCCTCTCTCCTGTATGGATCCCACCACCTGTGGGGAGCCCATCTCCACCTATGAGAGGCCTCTCTCCTGTATGGAGGAGACCATCCCCTTGCAGAAACCTCTCCTCTGTGATGAGTCTATCCCCAGTAATGCAACCATCCCCATTGAGGAGGCCATCACCTTCAGGGAATCCACAGAGTTTCACAGTTCCTCTGCCCCAGCCTCATGTCCAGATTAACCCTCACCACATTGTGGCTGGTCAGCTGTATGTTCCTGACCCACGCCAGGGCATAAGGAGGAGGAGGGACGAAGAGGATGATCAAGAAGCCCCTCCGAGTAGACGGCAGCATGTGGATCAGGATGGGTAGCTGGGTTTCATCAGGAGGATCGTCCGATTCCCCGTTCCCTGGGTTTCTATTTACATGGGAGAGCTGTATGTTCAGAAGCTCAGTCATCACCTCATCTTCATCACCTCATATCCATGATGTGTGGTAAGTATGTGTGGTAAGTATGTGTGGTAAGTATCTGTGGTAAGTATTTCACCTCTAGATTTCAGCATTAGTCTTTTTTTTTTTCAGAGAGAGATTTCAGCCTTTTAAACATGTGGGGTGGTGAGAATCTGTTGTTTCTTTTGTATTTTGCATTTGCGTTTAGTTTGTGTTAAATGTATAGGATTTTTATAATATTAATGTTGTTTATTTATATATTTATATATAATATAATATATTATATATATTAATAAATAAATAGAAATTGTATTGTTGTAGAATCATGCATTGTTGTAAATATGTAAATATGTAAATATTACATTTTTAAGATTTAGATTTTAATATTAAGTTATACAAATGTAGTGTTGCGTTATAAAATATTAAAATAGTGTATAAAATATTAATATCTGTAATAGGTCCGTGTACTTTATGGTATTTGAAGTTTCTTTTTATGAAACAGAAACAAAAAAACGAAAATGAAATTGTCTTTTAATTATGTGATGAAAACGTCAGACACCTTTTTAAAATTAGACTTGATTTTCTTTCCTCATTTATACTTTAAATAAAGAAAGTTTTATATCATAGAAACGGACAAACAGCTGCATTTTCTTTGTCTAAAACCGGCCGTATCTCTTCTTCTGTCATTTGTGGCAGCGTGCAGTGTTCTACCTCGGTGAAGTTAGTTATACAGACACTCAGAAGCGGTATTTTAGGGACCGCGGTAAAACACTGCACGCTGCCACAAATGACAGAAGAAGAGATACGGCCGGTTTTAGACAAAGAAAATGCAGCTGTTCTTCCGTTTCTATGATATAGAACTTTCTTTATTTAAAGTATAAATGAGGAAAGAAAATCAATTTTAAAAAGGTGTCTGATGTTTTCATCACATAATTAAAAAACAATTTCATTTTCGTGTTTTTTGTTTCTGTTTATAAAAACAAACTTCAAATGCCAAAAAGTACACGGACCATAATAAGTGTACAGTTTGTCGTTGCTTGTAAATAGTTAATAAATTATTTTTTGGTTCAATTCACACGTGTCTCAAGTGTCTTTTTTTATAACATCATAAACATTTCTCATTTGTTTCTCATATAATTACACAGTAAAAAGAGTAGAGTATTGTTGTATTACATATCAGTATTTTTCTAAATCAACAGCCATGTTACAGTGTGAAATGCTGTCAGAGAGAGAGAGAGAGAGAGAGTGTGTGTGTGTGTGTGTGTGTGTGTGAGAGTGTAGAACAGTTCAGTCCCGGGTGTTGAGGAGCCTGATGGCTTGAGGAAAGAAACTGTTACACAGTCTGGTTGTGAGGGCCCGAATGCTCCGGTACCTCTTTCCAGATGGCAGGAGGGTGAAGAGTGTGTGTGAGGGGTGTGTGGGGTCAGCCACAATGCTTTAGAGCAATTTAGAGTTACCAGCCTCAGAAATCACCAATTAACAGCACCTCAGATTAGAGCCGTTATGAAGGCTTTACAGAGCATCAGTAGCAGACATATCTCAATATCAACTGTTCAAAGGACATTATTGTGTATTTCGGCCACCTTCAGCATTGTTTTACAATGTAGAAAGAAATAAACATCAGGAAAGACCATGGAATTAGAAGACGTGTCCAAACTTTTGACTGGTAGAGTATTTATATATATATATATATATATATATATATATATATATATATATATATATATATATATATATATATATATTATACAGTATCTCACAAAAGTGAGATAACATTGTTGTGTTTTCTGACATTTTTATTGCTGTCCTGCTCAAAGGCTGAAAGGTATTTTAGTCACGTGGTGTGAAAGCGGCGCTGCGCAGACCGATAAGTGTATGACATTAAAGTATCGCGAGAGCTGTTCTAGCGCATATTCCAGCGCACACTCTCGCGGTATTTTGGCGCGAGCGTGTGTGTGTGTGTGTGTGCGCGCGCGCGTGCGGAGAGAGATGTCAGTCAAATTCGTGTACAGTAAACGGCCACAGTGCTCTAATAAAACAGTCAACATTTACTTAATTCCTCTACACTCCGGTGGCAAAATTCGGGATAAAACATTCGGGGCTAGATTAAAAGGCTATGTCCATATGTAACTGGGTATTTTTAAAAACAGAGATTTTTCTTCTTTTTTTTTTAAATTCTGTCCACACGACCTACGTGTTAAAAATATCTTTGTCCACATGAAAATGCAAAACGCCCTGTTAAGTGTTGTCACATGCCTAGCCAATCAGAAGCCTGGACAAAACTTTATTACCGGTTCCGGTAGTTTAACAACAAAGGAACGTCACGGGAAAGCGATGCCCTTGACATGTGAAAATTTTATTATAAAATGTAGAAGTCCAACCGGGTCTCATCCAAAACCGCCATCGCTGTGTGCGTTCCCAGATAGCAAATTGGATCTGGGCCGAGTCTGGCTGAGTTTCGGCTTTAAGTTTGGCCCAGATACCACATGGAATTATGGCCCAAAGCTGGCCCAAATGCGGTTTGCCAAAAGTCAACCAGACCAATACCAGAAACAGACCAAAACTCAGCCACAACTCCACAATGTCACCAGAAATCAGCCATAACTGACCCACAACAGTGCCAGAATCCACACGTGTCAGCCAGACAAGAGCAAAAATGCCACCACCTTTACCCCAGAACTCAGCTGCAAATTATCCAGAAGGTCCACAAAACAGCCAGAACTGAACCAATATTATGGCAGAATCCTCTAAACTGAACCAGAAATTGTAAATTGTAATTGTATAATAAAAGAATGAAACTACACAAATTCAAAGCAGAATGTTTTATTGATGTAGAAAGGGGAAACAAATCTCAACAAGAAATATAAACAGTTTACAGGTCCTATCGTCTCAAGGACTGTGTATGGGCTCTGTCACTTAGCCAGGAATTTCCAAGTCGTGTTGGTGACTAGGAGCATCACTTGGTCCCCAGGCTGTAACTCCTGAGGCTGAGCGGAGCGAATATACACCCGTTGTTGTTCACGCTAGGCTGCCTCCAGGTGTTCCTTGACAATAGGCCCCACTCAGTCGATTTGGGCCTGCATAGTCTGGATGTAATGCAGAGTGGAAGGAAGAGTGCTGCCCTTCTCAAACTTTACTGGCCACATCCAGCAGTCCTCAAGGTTGCTGTCCAATGAGGGGTTCACAGACTCCTTCTCAGGCAGCCTGTCGAGATACAGGTGATGAGCGGGTTAGTAGGCTTTCAGAGCCATCAGTCCTGTCACCTGTACACACACACACACATACACATACACACAGAGACTAGCTCATGAAAAATAATTTGTCATTTATCCGTAATAAAAATGCTAGAATATACAAGTACATGTGAAAATGCAAAAACATGTATTTTTGGTATTCTTGGTGAGTTTAAATGACAATAATGAAAGATCTGTTTTCCTAAATATAAATCTTTTGTGATCAGTGCAGATAAAGTTTCAGTAGTTCAGTAGGAAGTGAGACCTGATCTGTTTCGTTAGGATTGGCTCCACTCTCTCGATGCAGATGTTCTCATACTCTCTGGCATCCTTGAAGGTGAGCAGTAAAGCCGGCTTCCCCGCCTTGGACACCTTGTTGACCTCTGCCTTGCTGTTGAGCGCCATCTGCAGGCGGCGTGTGAGCCTCTGCGGCCCACGGGCTGGTCTTTTCTCCATGATGTCAGCAGGAAAGGTGGAGATGGGCAGAGGAACCATAAACTTCACTTTTTTCCTACTCCCTTTCCTGCTCATTCCACCTTTCCCACCTATCTTCTTCTTCTTCCACTTGATCCCATAGGACGGCAACACAAACTCTTCATCAAGATACTCCTGTCCTGTGAAGAAGGGATGTTTATCATGCCATCATGCTTCTTGTTGTGGTCCACAATGATCTTCTGCAGATGTTCCTGGTCCACAGGAGCATGATGTTCCTGCAGGACATACGCAAACTTTTCCATTGAGACTTTCTCCACAGGAGTGTCGCTCTCCTCGGCGAGCTGGAAGGCCTGACTGCCCAGAGCTGGTTGGGATTAATCACGCCGGGTTTGGAGAACTGTGTAAACGCTTGCTCTGCCTTCTGCAACTCCGACATCGCCACCTTGTAGTGGTGTATTTTGGGAACCAAACCACCCTTGTTTATCAGCTTCGGGCTGCATCCTGGAGGTGAAGAAAATGATCTTATTAATCACAGGAAAGAAAGAAAGAGACAGAGAGAAAGAAGATCTGATGCTCTCTAACACACCTCTCTGTGCCAGAAACTAGCAGCACTCAGTGTGACCTCCAGCTGCAGACGTGTGCAGAGCCGATTTTCTCTTAAGATTCACCAAACTCCAATCTGCCTGGTACGCCGACAACACCCACAGCACCTGAACATCACATACAGGGGGAAGTGCTAAGTCAGTGGGTAAGACAAGAACAAATCAGGTGTCTATACAGAGAGATATGAACGCGAATCCCAGCACAGAGTTTTATAACTGTACAGTAGAGATGATTATAGATTAGAGATGATTATAGATTATAGATTACCTGCAAGAATCCTCCAGCTGTCCGTCCTCTCACATGTACACACACACACACACACACACACCGAGACTAGCTCATAACAAATAATTAATTTCATTTATCCTTAATAAAAATGCTAGAATATAATGACTTCTGTTTGGACTCCAGCTAAGATGGCAGCTTAATCCTGATCCTGCCAAACCACTTTCTTTCTTTTTGTTTGAAAGCTCAACCAACTGGGATTTTTTTTTACAATTATATTTATCCACATTAGTAATGGAGTCGACAGAGAAGAGAACAGCGGATGTTATGTCTCCTTCTACTCCATCTCCACATTCCAAACTTGCAAAGAAGAAAGTCAAGAAACAGCTATTTGACGAACCGACTCTGCTAACTCCTGTGACAGATGCTAGCGAACCACTTGCGGAAAGTTTGGACTTAGCAGCGCTAATATATGACATGAGGGGAACACTATGTGAACTTTCTGTGGATGTAAAGGCAATACGGGAAGATGTGGACTCTTTTCAATAGAAACTTAGTAACCTTGAGGTGGAAGTTTCTATGGTGAGCAATTCCTTACTTTATTGCACAAGCACACCGATATTATCCAAACCGCTGAATGCGAGGACAGGCTACAGATTAGAGAAACTACCTCACTGACCTCTAAATTACAAACCCGCGTTTCTGAGCTAGAAGACCGGTCTCTGAACAATCTTCGCATTGCTAATCTTCCAGAAAACGCAGAAGGGGGTGATGCCACTGATTTTCTCCCGATCTGGTTTCCATCTTTGGCTGAATGAGGAGTTATTGATATAGAAAAGGCTCGTCGTGTTTTCAACAGTCAAGAGGTTTCCTCAAACAAGCCCAGGATCCTTATCTTTAAACTTCTGAAGTACAACGATTGCCAGGCCAATATGAAGGCATACAGGCAGCCAGTTACCAAGATACAACATGGCCAGTCTCACCTTCTTTTCTTTGCCGATTATTCTAACACTACTGCCCAGCGGCGCAAAGCGTTCTCATCTTGCATTGCTTCTCTAAGGCAGAAAGGGATTCAGCATTTTCTCCTCTATCCTGCTAACCTGAAGGTAACATTTAACTCTGAAACCCGCATCTTCTCTTCTCCCGAAGAGGCTCAGCGTTTCATTGATGACATTTTACAGGACAGTTGCAACGTTCATAATATGTAATAACTCCTGATATATTATAACCTATGTGTTGGTTAATGTGGATTAATCTCTTAGAATAACTTTTTTCACTTTTGTTTGGGATTTTTTTTTACTGATATTGATCTTTGGGGTTTATTATAACCTTCACCCCCCCTTAATGATCCTGTCAGGAGGGTCAAGTGCCTTGATTTTTTACATAGAGAGAAGATACATTTTGCATTTATTCAAGAAACCCATTTAAAGCAACAAGATATACAAAGATTTCAAAATAAGTATTAAAAAATACTTGCTTATTCTTGTGCCCTAAATAAAACAAAGGCTGTACTACTGCTAGGTGAAAGGAAGTTAAATCTGCAGGTTGATGGATGGGAAAGTGATTCTGATGGCCTTTTCTGCTATGCTGTGATCACCTTAAATACACTTTAGTACTGTCTTGTATCCGTCTATGCTCCTAACACATTTGATCCCTCCTTCCTTGAAGATGTTAAAAGCTTTGGGTAATATTCCAATAATTTTGGATGCAGACCTTGAATTAACAGTTGATTCGTCTGACAGATCCAGTGCTTCTCCACCTACTTCTAATGAACTTATGGCTTCTAATTATTCAAGTCCTTCATGAAGGATTTGAATATTGTGGAGAGTTGATGCGTTAAGAATCCAAATGTCGGGGACTACACTTTTTCTTCTTCTTCGCATATTGATCTCTGCTGCTTTTTTGAAATCTGCTTTGATTACTGCTATTCTGCCTATGCTTGTATCTGATCACTGTCCAGTTAAAATCACTACATCTACATCTCATTCATCAACTCGTTTTAAAGGGTGACACTTCAATGTTTTCCTCCTTCAAGAGGCACAAGTTTTAAAACATATCAGGAATGATCTCACCGACTTTATTTTGTTAAATATGTCATCAGATGTAAATCCTCACGCTCTGTGGGATGCAGCAAAATGCATAATTTGAGGTAGTTGTATCTCATATTCTTCTAAATTACCAGTCGTTCTATGGAATAAAATCACTGTCAAAAATAATCGTTTGTAATTCAGAACATTTTGTGTGTGATTATAATTTACTCGTGCGTAATTTACAACTATTGTATGTATGTTTTGTCCGAGTTGGATTCCAACATCTACGGCCACAACAGTTTACAGATACAAGATTTTGTGTGTTTGTTAGAGTCCAACTCCAAAATGTACGACTATGACAGTTTACAGACACAACGCTAGTTTTCATAACAGCTCTGTTACATGCATGACATGATAAATTACGCCCACGAATGTGGTGTGTGAATCCACTGTCAAAAATACTTTTTTTCTATTTTGTTTTGAAATGGAGCTTCAGTAGCAGCCTTATTTTCAACAGCAGATTGCTGGGCCTTCAACTTGGATTTCAGCACTGAAAAAAAGGAATTTTGCTGGCTGTTCCATTTACTTAAGTGCAACGTATGTTTTGTACTATATAATTTAATGTTTACAAAATTAACATGAAAAAATCACGTAAGATTTGCTTGAAATTCAACTGCTTAGCTTTCACTTGATTCGATTTTGTCAAAATAACAAGAAACAATCAAGTACCCACGCGCTTCCTGGAAAATTATTAACTTTATAGCGATAACACGTCCCGAGATGAGGATTTGAAATGACGTAAAGAAGACACCTGAGGGAAGCCGTTGATGTAGGTCTGGATTGTGCTAGGGATGAAATGATTTATTCAGTATGTGCAGTCATTTTGGCGCAAATTAACATCATTGCTAAATGAGATGCACGCTTGTTTTCTGTTTTCTGTAATTAACATTTGCAACATCTGCCGATGTGTGTGTGATATGCTAGTTAACTAACATGTAGCTGATGCTAACAATTAGCTAGCTAGCAAGTTTAGACTTAGGTTAACAAACAGGCTGCTAATGTTAAGGGTGCTTAAATATACTCGCAGCCTAAGCAGAGCAGCCGTCAGTCGGCCTCCTTAATGTGTAAGTACATGGGAAACTGACCGTCCTCCCTGTTGGAGTGCGGATATGCAGCTAGATTCAAGCTGATGCTTATGGTTGTGTGAACAGACTCTGAAGCATGAGTTTGAGTGAAGCTGACTAGACTTCAGCGTGCCATTGAGGTTGATGATGGCCACAGTGCAGAATGTACTTCAATGTCTGTTGCATCTTTGTTGTTATATTTGCGAGTGGTCTTCAGTTTATTGAGGTAAATCACTGAGCTCACCTCACTGATAACATTTTTTCTTTCACAGGTCCATCTTGCTATTTGCACAGTAAACACATTCAAAGGCATAGTGGTAAGTACTGTTGCATTTCTTATGCATCTGCACTTTGTGACTTTTGGACATTTAAATACTTGAGCTTGAGTTGTGTATATGGAAATATCCACATAATTGACCTTGCTTTGCAAAATGTTTTAACTGCATGAGTAACAGTTGCACACACATTTTGTTTTATTGCTATTCCTTGTATTTATGGACACCATCATTAACAAAAATCATTTGGAAGTGATGATGGGTTTCCATCAAATGTTTTGATAGTGTAATAGACCATTTTACTTAGATTTAGATTGCAGACTGTAGTTTTATTTACGTGACTAATGAACTTTATGTATGTTACATACTTTATGTATGTTTTATACCTTGCAAAATCAGTATTGTTTATTGGTTGCCATGTATGATATAAAATTTCACAATAGGTCACTTTGATTTGGTGCTGCTTAATCTGAGACAGGTTTTTGGACTCCATTGAGTTTTACATGAAATCTTGTCTGTTTTGTACAGGGCATGGATGAAGATGCCATCAAGGAGGCCATTGAAGACACCACTGTTGGAATTTATGTTCTCAAAGAATATGCTTCAAATGATGAACCAAATGACATTGGAATTGTACTTGTAGCTGTGGCTATTCTGTTCAGACTGATGTATGCTCTAAATCTCAGCTACCCTGCCAAACTTCGCTACACCTTTGAGGTTGTCCAAAAGATTTTTATGGAACTGGATGGAGGTAAACTTTCTAACAAAGCACAAACTCTGAAAAACAGACTAGTTCAATAAAAGAGTTACAGAGTCTGAACTATAACACAACTTGATGGAGGTAAACATTTCATAAACCCTTAAACTGTTCTTAAAGGCATTGCTATATGATTTGCACTTTTTTGTGAATTCCCTGTCAGTTTACAATGTTTTCTTTTTTGAAGTCATTGAGTTCTAATGTAACCTTTATAACAGTGCCCCTTTTTTGCCATATTCACTTGTGATGCCATGGTTGGTTTATTTCAGTGAAATAATTTTTCTTCAGAATTCACTTTGTAACACTTCACACTTGCATTTGGCTGTGACAGTACGTTATACTTGGCCTGACGGAAATGTATGATTTGCAAAGTTAATGCTCAATATAGCTTGTTTGTATAAAGCCCTGGTTCCGCCTTTTTTGTCAGCGCTCCTTAGTATTTTCCATTGATTGTTTTCTATTTGCACACACTAAAACCTGAAACCTATACATTGTTTACTATGTGTCAGAGACATAATGAAATTACTGTTAATTTACATTATACATTTGAATAATGTTGCCACTAAGAAATTATGTTAGACTTGTCAGTGATAATTAGAGTATCATGGACATGATTAAAATACATTAAAATTACACAATTAATTGCTATTACAGTAAATTATAAAAATTATCTTAAGTCAACATGATTCTTTTACACTAGTCTAACATGAATTAAATATTTTGGTTTAACAAGCAAAAATTGTGTAATTTAGCCACATTTTGATAATGTGGGACCGATGTACACATTAAAATCAAGTAAATTCAAAGGATTATTTTTTTCAGTGAGCTTGTCAAATTTCTTAGCAGGGATTGTGCTTTTTGCTGAGTAGTTGTCTTTAAATTTCAGGTGTTTGGTGTTGTGGTGCCACTCCAGATTTACTCTTTTACATAGTGCTTGTTTTTTTTTGTGGCAGAACATTCATACACAATTATCTTTTACCAAGATAAAACTAAATCCCTTTTCCTATTCTGGATATGTTTTCGCCTTCTGTCGTGGAGCCGCTAAACTGTTACTTCACTGGCTATCATGGTGACATGTTCAATACTTATCTTACCTGCTGTACATATTCATTGTCTTTTATTTTGTCATATTTCATTGAGGATTTTTATTTTGGTATTGTTTCCTCATGAAGGGAATATTGTGTCTTGTAGAAGACAGAAGAAGATTGTGGGGTTGGAGTGAAGTTGCTTCTCTCCCAGTTTTTCAATCTGAGCCTAATAAAAATGTTACTTTTCATCGCTGACCTCGGTGACCAGAACCACATGCCATTTTATTTCAGGAAAGAAAAATTGAATGAACAGATATAGATATACCTAATACAGGTGCCATGTACAGATTTTGTCTTTAAATATGGAAAATTAATTGTACAGCTCTCTTCTCTGGATTTAGCGCTTCTTTGCTTCTTTACTAATACATTGTGAGAAGCCATGTACATCTTATTGTTTCCTTGATTCATTTGATTTGTCCATGGATCTGACTTGTTTGTCCAGCACATCCTACAGATGCTCAACTGGACTGAGATCTGGGGGATTTGGAGGCCAAGTCAACACCTCATTATAGTGCTCATCAAACTATTCTTGAGCCATTTTTACTTTGTGGCATGGTGCATTATCCTTCTGAAAGAGGCCACAGCCATCAGGGAATACAGTTTCCATGAAAGGGTGTACATGGTCTACAACAATGCGTAGGAAGGAGGTACATGTCAAAGTAACATCCACATGGATGGCAGGACCCAAGGATTCATAGCAGAACATTACCCAAAGCATGACGCTGTCTCCGCTGGCTTGCCTTATAATAATGCATACTGGTGCCACGTGTTCCCCTGGTAAGTGACGCACATGCACCCAGCCATCCATGTGATACAAATGAAAACATGATTCATCAGACCAGGCTACCTTCTTCCATTGCTCCGTGGTCCAGAACTAATGCTCATGTTCCCATTGTTGGCACTTTCGGCGGTGCACAGGGGTCAGCATGGGCACCCTGACTGGTCTGCCACCAGGGGCGTTACTAGGGCTATTCATTCGGGGCTCGAGCCGTACAAAAGCCTTAAATTAAATAATCCTAAGATAGATCTAAATAAAATATAAACTGTTAAAGCACTAAGATATTACAGTCTGAACATCATGACTTTCTATTATTCAACTAATGCAGTATTTAAGTTAAAATACAGACATGGTTTAGGTGAACAATGGGCCAGAACAGACTCCATCATTCGGCTGTTCTGTCAATAGAAAAGGAATTCTCAGCACTATAAATACTAGTATGGTGATTGACTCAAGTCTCTGATGATTCCACCCTCAAAGAAATAGTATAGAAAAGTCACCAAGAGCATGAAGTAGACAAGCAGCAATACAGATGAGAGATGAGAGAACAATAAGAGAAGAGGAGCTGTAAAAAATAAACAAAGAATAATTCATACAGTAGTGGCAGCATAAATCAGGAATCTTCTCCTGGAGAAGATGCTGGTGAACGTCTACACTGCCATCATCGAATCTATCCTCACATCCTCCATCACAGTCTGGTTTGCTGCAGCTACAGCCAGGGACAAGACCAAGCTTCAGCGTGTCATCCACTCTGCTGAGAAGGTGATCGGCTGCAGTCTCCCATCTCTCCAGGAGCTGTACCTCTCCAGGACCCGGAGACGCGCAGCCAAGATCGCAGCCGACCCCTCTCACGGCATTAACAGTTTCTTCCCTGCCAATAAAACTTTTTCTGATTCTGATTCTGATGAAATAATAGGTGCACGTAGGATATAGATTATTGTAAAATAATAGTAATAATAAAGGATCTCCACGGCACAGCTACACACACAAGCTGTAAAAGAGATAATATTGCATGGCACACCTGTGTGAGAGAGAAAAGGTAATGAAATTAATGAACTCCTTTTTTAGTAGCAAGACTCTGAAATGATGGGAGGAGTCAGAAAAATGATTGAATGAAATTTTCTAAAGTTGCATACTGTTTGTGTTCATTTGTGTTCATTATTAAACAATATTACATAAAAATGCTTTTACAAAACGTGTTATTCTTGCTTACCCCCTCTCCCTAAGTAGCCCCTGATGTTTCAGGCTCAGCCCCTGATGTATTCAAATCCTAGATACGCCCCTGGTCACTATCCAGCATCATTTGAAGGTGGGACTTCCTTTTCTGCCACATGGTCACAGAAGCACATGGTGTGAGATGAAGGGAAGATTATTTACTTTGGTAATCTAATTTGAAATGAAATTAACGGTAAATTAAAAATATATGTGCATGCATGAAGGCATTGTCGTCATGGTTTAATGTTTTGTTGGTACTTTGCATGTTGAGAAAATAAGTTTTTCTTTTTGTTGCCTCAAGGCAATGTTGTATGATAAGGGCTAGTTTTTAAGGAAGTTTTTGCTGACAATGTGTTTTGATGTCATCACAAGTATTTATGCATAATATAAAAATATTTCTTTTCTTTTTTTTTTTTATTTAATTTTACTTCTTATAACACATTGTGCCAGAAAAATGGACATCAAGTTGTTTGATGGAAAGCAAGAGAAGAATTGGAATGTTAGGCAAATCATATCTGACAGTGAGGACAGTGAGGAGGAGTGGAATGGAGAAAAAAGGTTTATGCAGAAGAGGAAAAATAATTTTCATTGAGGGTTTGGATTGTTGAGCTCATTTGTACACAACCAAGTCTAATGAGTTGATTTATTTCCTGTAGTAGAATGGTTATGATAGGTTTATGCAGCATAAAAAAATAGTAGTCAAATGTCACACTGTTTTATTTTTGCTGTGTTTTCATTGGCACTGGAAACTTACATTTTGTATGTTTTCATAGACAGTCAAGATGTAATACCACGGAAGATGATGAAGGTGAAATTCTGTCTGAAGATGATGAGGTTCTCTCGATGGAAAACATGTCTCACCACTGCCTCCAGTTCACCCTGAATGGTTACAGATCCCTCCATCAGCTGGTGAAATTCTGTTTCAAACTACTTCTCTCTGATGACCTCTATGATCTTATTGTTCATATTTTGGTGTGATTTATACACATGGGTTTATGCATTCTGACTTTTGGAGGCTTTATTACGTCAATTTTATGATGAAACATTAAAAGACTTTAAAGGTCATCTGTCTTGTTCTGATCATGTTAAATACACCACATTGCCAAAAGTTTTGGGACGTCTGCCTTTACATGGACATGAATTTTAATGACATCCCATTCTTAATCCGTAGATTATAATATGGATTTGGCCATATTCCATGAATATGGAACCCTTTAATGCATCAGTTGCATTTCTGTGTTTAAAATGTGAGTGAAAGCAGGAAAATCACCAAACTGGATGCTGGCCTTTCAGGACTGGAGTTTGTACCTATGGATTAGTTCATAACCAGTGTCCATCTGCTGTGTGACAGACATACGAACATGTGTTTTAAATGTGGGGTTGGTTGTCTGTATTGAACCAGGGCAAGAAGACACCGAATAAGGAGTGAGAGTGTGAGAGAGAGTGTGTGCATGAGAGAGTGACGCAGAGAGCAGTATGTCATCCTTTGCTTATATCTGCATGTAGACATACAGAAGGGTCTGATTGGTCCTTTCCTTCCCTCCCCTCTGACAGCTGGGTCTGAGTTCAGCGTAGCTTTGAGTTGTTTCATTCTCTTCATTCGTAGTAAGTCATTTTGCATAAAAGCAACCAGCAAATCCACTAGTGAATGCTGCTAGAAAAATGACAGTGATCCGAAACACACCAGCAAGTCCAGCTCTGAATGGCTACAAAAAAAAAATTAATGTTTTGAAGTTAGCTACCTAGTTAAAGTCCAGACTTAAATCTGATTGAGATTCTGTGGCATCACTTTAAACAGACTGTTCATACTAGAAACCCTCCAATGTGGCTGAATTAAAACAATTTAAAACAATTCTGCAAAGAAGAGTGAAGCAAATTTCCTCCAGAGTGATGTGAAAGACTCATTGCCAGTTATTGCTTATGCTTGATTGCAGTTGTTCCTGCCGAAGGGGCCACAAACAGGTAATTAGGTTTTGGGGGCAATTACTTTTTCACATAGGGCCAGGCAGGTTTGGACAGATTTTTACCCTTAATAAATGATTAAGTATTTTGTATTTACTCGCATAATTATCTTGGTATAATAAAACTGATGATCTGAATCATTTATATATATATATATATGTATACACACACACACACATATATATATATATATATATATATATATATATATATATATATATATATATATATATATATATATATATATACATACAGTGCTGTGAAAAAGTATTTGCGGATTTTATATAGAATAATATTGAATAAGAAATAAAGCTCAGATATTCAGAGATAGACGGCCATGTTTTTTTTAGAGTGAGGGGAATCACTGCGCATGCGCACTGCGCAGTGACGCAGAACCCTTGACGTAATGTTTATGTTTAAACTGAGTTTCTAAGGTGTCGTGGTTGTGAAGATCGCAAGACTTGGATTATCCTTTGCTTTGTGATTTTTCTACACGCCTGTTTGGGATTTCTTCTTACTCCGCTACTGGACCTGACTTCTACACCGACTCTACAGCAGTGATGATGAACTTCAGAGGAGGAACCGCGCTTCAGCAGCACCAGGATGTGGAGCCCGAGCCCGGATGGAGCGGACTGGACGACCCCTGGAACGGTCAGTTACTGACTTTTCTCTTTTTCTCTTTTTCTCTTAAGTAGAAAGGCTTTTAAACACCGAGGTATTACAAAAAAAAAACGCAATCGGGAATATCGTTTTATTTGGTTAGATGATTTGGAGAAAATCTATTCGGCTAATCGATATTTGGCTAATCGCTTTACGGACACGATCATTAAGCTAGCGGACAAAGCGGCAGACTCCGGTGAAACGAGCAGGGAGGAAATAAACAGTGTTAATGTTTTCAGATATGTTAAAATCAGCTTTTTATAAAAGTCGGAATATTTATTTAACGCTTATTAAAGTTTACTAAGACAAGCCGAAGAGTATTAGCAAAGATTAGCTAGACGGCTAGTTAGCATGTAGCTAAGTAATTGTTTTTCAGTGTTCATAGGTTTTTTTTAAAGAGTGAATAAAACAAGTTAAAATGTTTACAATAACATGATCTATTTTATTATTTGAACGATTTTTCATTGTCCGTGTTTGTCGAGTTGTTAAAGCGGAGAGAGGAAGGGGCTGTGAGGAAAGGCAGCTAGCTGAACAAAACCAATCGCTAGAAATAAATGGAGCTAATGTAGAGTGCAGCTTAGGCAAAAATATCAAGCTGTTTGTTTCACTTCTGTTCAGCAAGGATTTGTTTATAGCTGTAATGAATAAAATATTTAGGAGTAGTGTCATTTATGATAAAGGGCGAATTTTTGAGAGGAGACACAAATGGACTCAAAGGGGATGTGAAGCGTTGGAGTAAGGAACTGATAAAGAAACACTGTAATAGAAATGTAGTTTAATCTGCATTGTTTTGGGGAAGATACTTTTGAGCATTGAGATAAGTGACCAGTGTGAGTAACAGTGAAGCCGTGATAGCGTAAGTAACTCCTATAAATGCAGAATATAAATACTGAGTTTTTCTGCACTGTTATAGGAAGATTACAGTAATATAGCTTGTGTAAATATGTCTTGTTTAGATAGGGAGGTTTTCCTGCTTTACAAAACATACACAGTGCTATTAAAAAAGGGTTTCTGCTTCTTTTTATGAGATGTTTTTAAATGTGCCGCATTGTCTGTTCATCTTGTTTGACACAGGGACACAGAGGGAGACGTTTGTGTTTCCGGAGGATGAGGACGATGACAACTGGCCTATGAGAAGCCACTCTCCTGTATGGATCCCACCACCTGTGGGGAGCCCAGCCCCACCTATGAGAGGTCCCTTTTCTGTATGGACCCCACCACCTGTGAGGAGCCCATCCCCACCTATGAGAGGCCTCTCTCCTGTGTGGACCCCACCACCTGTGAGGAGCCCATCCCCACCTATGAGAGGGCTCTCTCCTGTATGGACCCCACCACCTGTGAGGATCCCATCCCCACCTATGAGAGGCCTCTCTCCTGTGTGGACCCCACCACCTGTGAGGATCCCATCCCCACCTATGAGAGGCCTCTCTCCTGTATGGACACCACCACCTGTGAGGATCCCATCCCCACCTATGAGAGGCCTCTCTTCTGTATGGACCCCACCACCTGTGAGGATCCCATCCCCACCTATGAGAGGCCTCTCTCCTGTATGGATCCCACCACCTGTGAGGGGCCCATCCCCACCTATGAGAGGCCTCTCTCCTGCATGGATCCCACCACCTGTGGGGAGCCTCTCTCCTCTATGGATCCCACCACCTGTATGGATCCCACCACCTGTGAGGGGCCCATCCCCACCTATGAGAGGCCTCTCTCCTCTATGGAACCCACCACCTGTATGGATCCCACCACCTGTGAGGTGCCCATCCCCACCTATGAGAGGCCTCTCTCCTCTATGGAACCCACCACCTGTATGGATCCCACCACCTGTGAGGGGCCCATCCCCACCTATGAGAGGCCTCTCTCCTGTATGGATCCCACCACCTGTGGGGAGCCCATCTCCACCTATGAGAGGCCTCTCTCCTGTATGGAGGAGACCATCCCCTTGCAGAAACCTCTCCTCTGTGATGAGTCTATCCCCAGTAATGCAACCATCCCCATTGAGGAGGCCATCACCTTCAGGGAATCCACAGAGTTTCACAGTTCCTCTGCCCCAGCCTCATGTCCAGATTAACCCTCACCACATTGTGGCTGGTCAGCTGTATGTTCCTGACCCACGCCAGGGCATAAGGAGGAGGAGGGACGAAGAGGATGATCAAGAAGCCCCTCCGAGTAGACGGCAGCATGTGGATCAGGATGGGTAGCTTGGTTTCATCAGGAGGATCGTCCGATCAAGAGGATGATCAAGAAGCCCCTCCGAGTAGACGGCAGCATGTGGATCAGGATGGGTAGCTGGGTTTCATCAGTAGGATCATCAGAGCCCATCAGGAGTGGGGTTTCTATTTACATGGGAGAGCTGTATGTTCAGAAGCTCAGTCATCACCTCATCTTCATCACCTCATATCCATGATGTATGGTAAGTATCTGTGGTAAGTATCTGTGGTAAGTATCTGTGGTAAGTATCTGTGGTAAGTATTTCACCTCTAGATTTCAGCATTAGTCTTTTTTTTTTTTCAGAGAGAGATTTTAGCCTTTTAAACATGTGGGGTGGTGAGAATCTGTTGTTTCTTTTGTATTTTGCATTTGCGTTTAGTTTGTGTTAAATGTATAGGATTTTTATAATATTAATGTTGTTTATTTATATATTTATATATATTAATAAATAAATAGAAATTGTATTGTAGAATCATGCATTGTTGTAAATATGTAAATATTACATTTTTAAGATTTATTTTTTAATATTAAGTTATACAAATGTAGTGTTGCCTTATAAAATAGTGTATAAAATATTAATATCTGTAATAGGTCCGTGTACTTTATGGTATTTGAAGTTTCTTTTTATGAAACAGAAACAAAAAAACGAAAATGAAATTGTTTTTTAATTATGTGATGAAAACGTCAGACACCTTTTTAAAATTAGACTTGATTTTCTTTCCTCATTTATACTTTAAATATAGAAAGTTTTATATCATAGAAACGGACAAACAGCTGCATTTTCTTTGTCTAAAACCGGCCGTATCTCTTCTTCTGTCATTTGTGGCAGCGTGCAGTGTTCTACCTCGGTGAAGTTAGTTATACAGACACTCAGAAGCGGTATTTTAGGGACCGCGGTAAAACACTTCACAATTTCATTTTCGTGTTTTTTGTTTCTGTTTATAAAAACAAACTTCAAATACCAAAAAGTACACGGACCATAATAAGTGTACAGTTTGTCGTTGCTTGTAAATAGTTAATAAATTATTTTTTGGTTCAATTCACACGTGTCTCAAGTGTCTTTTTTTATAACATCATAAACATTTCTCATTTGTTTCTCATATAATTACACAGTAAAAAGAGTAGAGTATTGCTGTATTACATATCAGTATTTTTCTAAAACAACAGCCATGTTACAGTGTGAAATGCTGTCAGAGAGAGAGAGAGAGAGAGAGTGTATGTGTGTGTGTGTGTGTGTATGTGTGTGTGTGTATGTGTATGTGTATGTGTATGTGTGTGTATGTGTGTGTGTGTGTGTGTGTGTACTGAGATGAAATCACTGAAAGCTAAATAAAATCAGAAGGTTGTGAGTTCCAATCCCAGATCCACCACTAGGCCCTCAACCCTCAATTACTCAGTTATATAAAATAAGATAAAATGTAAGTCTCTCTGGATAAGGGCATCTGCTAAATGCCAGAAACGTGAATGTAAATGTCTGATATCTGCCTCTTGTCTCCTCAGTTCTGGTTAAACCTATGAGAGTGTCACACTTATTCAAAACACACGTCACTAAGACCTGTTACAAACATATTCTGTCTAATTTAACTCTGAATGAAATAAAACTTCATAAACCTCCTGATATTAATTATACTATTTTCCTTCCACCCTCATCGTCCTGACTCCTGACCCTGAGGCTGACCAGTGTGCCTGTACACCAGGGGATAGTGGATAGTAAAACTGCTTTATCTTCTTCATATCTGTCTGTTGGATTTTGTACTTGTTTATTTTGGACTGCAGTTGTTGTGTCTGTTATCCAGTGTGACAGTGCTGTTAAAGATTTAATATAATTTGGTACAACTTACAAATCAACTTAAAACAGCTTTTACTTGTACTAAAGATTTTAGGAGTACTTCTACTTTTACCCTACTCAGAAAATTATTGGAAAGTAACAGTTCTTTTATATTTATATATATATATATATATATAATTTCTTTTTTTTTAAGGGAAAAAAGCTAATATCAGGTTCATTGTGAGAGAAGTTCACACTCTGTAGCCACTGAAGAATTTTGTTCCTGTATTTATGTCTGGTGTAAATGGAGTACACAGATATATATTTTTCACAGACCAGTAGTGTCTCAGGTGTCTGATGCGACTGATTTATAATTCAGTGATTCAGAATCAGAAACTTGTTGCCAAATCATTTCACTGTCAGTCCACTTTGTGTTTGGAAGTCAGGGAATTCAAGCGGACTTTCCTTTTCTTTAAATAAAATCTGTGTAAGAGGCAGAACAAAAGTCCATAGAAAAAAGGTAGCACACTGTATGTTCCTGTAGCTGTAGTGTATAGTTTTAATGCAGTTTACCTCTAAAGCTTAACTGTAAAAATGAAAATGCTGCTCCTTAAGGTTCACTTTGTGCTTTATTTTTTTATAATGAAAGCAATCATTTTAAAAAGGTACTTTTTCTGAATGTAGGTTTTTTCAGTTCCTTTAGTTCAGGCTAGAGGTGAATAATAAAGTGTAAAGAGTGTTACACACACTCTAGTAAATACACACACACACATACACACACACACAATATGTGTTAGAGATAAAACATCAGTTTCTGTCTCTTAACTTGTGGACTTCAAAAACGCAAAATATTTTTTTCTCAATTTTCTTCACTTAAATCTGTTTATTAACCTCAGTCCTGATCAAAACTACTAAATATATATATATATATTTTAGGAATCCAGGATTTAAACTCTTTTCATTACTCCCTAAGTAATGTCACTGATTTGGGGTTAAAAAATGAACACCACACAAAATGAGATATTTTCAATATAAAATGTCATTGTGGACTGGATATTTTTTTTTTTTTTACCTTTTATCACAGTCTTGGATATGTATAAATGTGTGTATATATATATATATATATATATATATATATATATATATATATATGGGGCTGGGCAGGTTAATGTGTTAACTCATTAATTAATTAATGTCAACAATAATTTTATCGCGCATTAACACAGTTTTTATTATTTTGTAAATTATTTTAAAAGTCTGTTGCTCACTGGCTCTGAATACACATACAGACAAACTGTGGGTGACGGGGGGGGGGGCATCTTGATCCGTATTGTCTTGGGATGAACGTCATCACGTGTCTCAACCAATGAGAGTATTTGGGATGACCGTAAGACTGCTGCGGCGCTCACAGGAACCGGAGATAGCTAGCTACCCCTCTCCCAAATTAGCCCCTGATGTTTTCAAATCCTAGACATGCCCCTGTCTGCCACTATGCACCCCCCATACACAATAAACTGTGATGCACTGTGTATTCTGACACTCTTCTATCAGAACCAGCATTAACGTTTGTAGCAATTTGAACAACAGTAGGTTGTCTGTTGGATCGGACCACACGTGCTAGCCCTCACTCCTGACATAAATCAATAAGCCTTGGCTGCCCATGACCCTGTCACTGGTTCACCACTGTTCTTTCCTTGAACCACTTTTGATAGATACTGACCACTGCGGCCTAGGAACACCCCACAAGAGCTGCAGTTTTGGAGATGCTCTGATCCAGTCGTCTAGCCATCACAATTTGGCCCTTGGTCAAACTCCTTTCACTTGCCCATTTTTCCTGCTTCTAACACATCAACTTTGAGGACAAAATGTTCACTTGCTGCCTAATATATACCACCCACTAACAGGTGCCATGATGAGGAGATCATCGGTGTTATTCACTTCACGGTCATAATGCTATGACTGATTGGTGTATATTAAATATGTACATTAGTTCTTAATGTATGAATATTATGTATAGTTTTTATTTTAGGTGCCAATTAAATGTAACAAAGCATTAAACAGCCAATCAACCAAACAACCCAAACAAACTGTAATCCCAGTAGTCACAATTGTGAGCATGATACAATAAAGTCCAACAATGTACAGATAACCGTATACCGAGTGCCTACTCCATGGACCATAGACGTCTTTTATTAAAAAAAAACGTGAGGTGTGAGGGAGAGAAGCAGGGCTCATTTTAATTAATTTTCCATGCTCTTTCAAAAATTGTTTTAAACTGGTGTTTATTGGTAATTTATTGTTAAAGTCTTTCATAAAAATCATCATATGAAAAAATATGCAGAAATTATTGTGTATATTGTGTAAACTGTTTTACATATTCTAGCAGTTATTTCACTTTTACATTACGAGCAGGGCCAGCAAGGACATTTTAAGTGAACTAGGCAGAGGTCTGGGGGGGGGGGAAATTCCCATGGCTTGTGAAACATGGTGTTGGACATTAAGACAGTGTGTCTTTAAATGGATCACCATCACTCATATGGCGTCAATTTCACATCATAATTATTGTGGTCGTAAAAAAACGTAATATGTGCAAATCAAATTGACGGCATAATTTAAAAACTAAACAAAACAAAAACAAATAAAAGAACAAAATACTAGGAATTACTTTACTAGGAGGCGTGTTCTTTCTAATATTTTTTACTCATAATTTAATTTTCTCTTTTTTTGTGCTTCAGTTTTCTTCGCTTTTCTTTCCAAGTTGCTCGTTTGCGATTCCAAAAATCACTAGAAGAGTTTCATGCAGATTAGGGGCAAAATTTGGCCATTGGTCCACTGCTTCTCAGAAGATGAACAATTACACACAGCTACATGTAATCGATATCAATTTAAACGTTAGCTAGATGCCTTGATTGTGCAAGGAGTGGTTCTTAAATGTTCCAGGTGTTTTGTGCAAGCAGGAGCTTCACAGTGAGGATGAAGTTAATGGCACTGCTTGTCTCCCAGAGGAGCAGAGTGCTGGGTTGTGCTCAATCGAAACAAAGTGTTACCACTTTGCAATGGAATATTTTGTGTAAATTCCTCCAGATGTTTCGATGATCAGTACTAACTTATTCCATGCTAAGTAAAACAGTGCAATTGTTAATTCGTAATTAATTGCAGTTATGCAACCAACTCTGAGCATGAGAATAAGCTATGGACACAAGCTACCACTGAAGACCATTTCTGACCCAGGAAAAATTCTTTACTATATTAAACTCTTGTTTGGTTACAACTGTGACAGGTGGGCTTAAATGGGTTGAGATGAACAGCTTTAATTCTCTCTGATTTTTTTGTTTATGGTTCTTTTAAATGCTTTTTTTAAATCATGTAGCAGTCAAACACGGCAAGTATATCAAGAAGAAAAAGACATACCAGTCCTTTTCAGGATGCTAGGCATTACATTACATCTAAAATTGAAAAGCCTAGGCTGCAACAGCAACATATTAATGATTATAAGGGCAAGATATTTTAATATATTAAATATAATTTGTGTATGTTAATTTAAATTGTATTAAAGTGATTATTAAACTAATGTAAGTGAATTATAATTAACTGTTATAAATTTATTTATGGAATAGGATGCATAGATTGTTCTCTTATCTGACAGATATCACTGCCCTGAGATTCCACAGCTGCCTGTGTGACATCCCTAAGCTTTTCTAGATCTCCCTCATTCTTTGTTTTCAACTGTCTCCAGGCTTTTGATTACTTTTACATTAGAACCTGTTCATTTTTGTTTATATTTTCAGGCTGAAAAATGCCATTCACTTTAATTCATATTATTGCTGCAACGTAATTGTGTAAGACTAATGGAAACTTTTAAGGTATAACAAAATTGCATTTTTACTTTCTAAAATTAAAATGTGTGGGTTATTTTTATTATTATTATTTAAATCTTTATAGCGTGGGTTTTCCACCACTGAAATGTTTTACAGTGGAGATTTTGTTCTGGAATATAAGTTCTGAGGGTCTTGAGCGAAATAAACACTACAGTGATGCTGAACACACATTCTTATTTGATTTTCAGTGGCATGGCAAATACTGGTGGTGAGTACTGAACAGTTGGCTTGATTTATTATAGACTACAAGCACAACCTGAAAAAAGAATCATTTAATAGAGCTACTTTCACACATAAGTATTTTCTTTAAAGCCATCAGCTGATTAGACAGCAAGGTCGCTCCCTTGAGATATTAAATGAGGTATTGGAAAGATGTTTATGACATACCAAACCTTTCAATTTTATTATATTGGCTGGTGTCTTTTTATGATGTTAGTAAAGATGTTTAAAATGGCATTTAGTAATACAAACATAAAAATGGCTTTATTCATCTTTAAGCTACTTTTTAAATATGCAGGTAAAGGTAGTTCTGTTGGAATACACTACTATAGATGTCTTGCATACATAAAAATACCACTTTGGCATAAGTGGTACAAGATTGTTTTCTTCAGAGTTTGTTTAAAACTTGAAAATCTCAACATAGTTTTCATGTCTGAAATGAATGTAAAGAGATGCAAGAGATGCTTTTATCTGCTTAAGTTTATCTGGTAAAGTTTATCTTTTTTACAGTTTATCATTGTGTGTGGGTTTTTTTTTTTTTTTTTTTTTAACATTTGTGGTACACACTGTGAACCTTTATGATAGGAATTTCTCAATCAGCAGGATCCAAAATGCATTTTTGCAAAATGCACAATGAGTCCCAAAAGTGCAGTTAGCTGGAGTGCATGTTACACTCCAAAAGGGCTGTTTAAGAGGAACAGAGGCTAGCAAAACATTGTTCCTCTGCCATGTTTCTTTTTTAATAAGGAGGATTTGAAACCATTGCAAAACAGTTATTAATTGTTTACTGCTACCCTATTTATCACGCACAGGTGGAAGCAAGTGCAGTTCAGGGCTTAAATAACAATAGCCAACAAATCCAAATCACCTGGCTAAAGTATAGTGAAAAACAAGGCAAAGTCAAGCAAACAGTAATCTGGAGAGTAACATGTGATCAAAACCAGTCAGCAACAGAGTACTGATATGATAGTAAATAAGGCTTGGTAAAGTCAGGGCAACAGCTTGACCATGAACTTACCTGCAGTGTTTTTTGCTCTTTAAATACTGTGTGTGTGTGCGCTTGTGTGAGCGAGAGATAGAGATTGGGCACACTTGTGCTTAATCAGTAGCAAGGCAAGTTAGTGTGTGTGTTCTGGGAGTTTGAGTTTGTCAGCCATATTTGTAGGCTGCAGTGATTACTCGGAGCTAGAGTTCTCAGCCCACTGAGTTCTGTCACCATTCACTTTTCCCATGTGTAGTTAGTGCTATGAATGATTAACTGAAAAAACTTAAACATGAATGTTGCAGTAGCTGCAAGTTTGTCATGTTTAATGTTTTTAAATCTTCTGATCTTTCATAGTCAGCTGCATTCCAAAGCCTGTAGTACACTGTAATGGGATCTAGGGTTAGGGTTAGGTTTCTCGTTTCTCCTCAATCACATTACTGATACAATGTTTTGAAAATCACAGCCTTGCCGACTGTGCTCATTAGTTTTGTGATGAGAGACACCCCAAGTAGTCTGTAACCGAAAAATTGGTGCTAAAATCATGTTGTGTTTGCTAGTCTTAATTCGTCCGTCTTTCTGTCTTCTGCATTTCTCTCATGCCACTGTTTATTTGCACTTGTTTATCTCTCTTCTTTCTGCATCTGTTTTATTTATGGTTATTGCTATCTTCCTGCCTCTCATCCCTCCTCCCTGTTGTGACTGATGTGGTTATTGTGTTTGATAAATAATGCATTTATTCTGCATTTCCATTTAACACATGCAGGAACCGAAAGGTCACTACAGAGTTTAATACATGTGACAGTAAACAGCCAGGGACTACAGAATGAATGCAGCCTGAGCTGAGAGAAATAACAGTGTAAGCAAAAGAAGGATAGATAAAATTAAAGAGAACAAATGATTACAAGTAAAAAGGAGAATAAACATTTAAATCATTGTATTATTCGGATTAAACAGGAATATTCAAGGTGATTACAGTGAAATAAATGAATATCACAGAAATAATCAAACCATCTCCATTCAGATCTGTTCTCTGTGTTGATGCCGCTGCGCTTGAGCACACAGTTTCCTGGAACCCATTTTCACTGCTGTGTTAAAAATCATTTTAGTAAATTATTTTAGTGACAAACACCATAACGTAAATAATAAATACAAAAACAAACACAATAAACATAAATGCAATAGACATAAACACAAGCAAAACAATGCATATAAACACAAAGCCCTTTAATAAATACAATGAACTATAATCATTACTCACACATGTATTCATTAAACCATTGTTCAGATAGGTCCACCAAACAGGAAGTCCACTCGCTCACAGTCACTTTATTATTCCTGTTCCTGTCACATGACCTGTGCACGCACACACACACACACACACACATACAGCCTTAAACCCTTTATACATCAAGTTAAATACAGTAAACACATTACTATAATGACAAACATTAGTAGTCTTTAGTACTTTAAAAGTACTTCTTCTACTCCTTCTTAGCCCAGCATCACCAGCTCCCCCATTTTTCCTTTATCCACTAATTGCCAACCTTTAACATTGCACACATTTTCCATTCAAGTGCTATATAAATAAATTGGAATTAAATAAGCAAGAATCAACCAAATAAATAATATAATAAATATTATTTAAATCATAATTGTACATTCAAAAAACAATAATGAATAAAACAACAGTGCTGATGAAGCCAATAGATCAGAGGACACTGCACTGATCTAGTTTAACCACAGCATACAGAGGAGGAAATAGAGTGAGTTACAGAGAGCTAAAATGACTTGAAAGTTAAATAAAGCACACACAATTATATCACACAGGAGATATAAGAAGTCAGCTGGTGAAACTGTGTGTGTGTGTGTGTGTCCCACCTGAAGAATGCTTTAGCACAATGTTCTAGGGGCATCTTCTTATAGTGAAGCTTCTTTAGGTCCTTCATACTCAACTTCCCATCTTGATTGCGATCCAACATAGAAAACCAGCTCTGACAGAGAGACAGACAGACAGTGAGACAAACAAGACAGACAGTCTGCTACTTTACTCTTGCTGCAACATGATTGCAACTCTTATTCCATTCTGTTAAATGCAAGAAATCTATCTACATTGGTATGGCCTGAAATGAGAAATGTAGTCAAATAGTCAAATTCTTGATCCCATTGTCTTTCCTTTTTATGAGCAGCCCATAATTCTCCATACTTTTGATAGATTCTTTCCCATATATCATATATATTTCCTTACATCACCAAAGTCTCAGAGGGTATAACTGCGCTGTGAGTTGCAGGAATATGCAGTCTATCATAAAAAGTGTTATAATTTTAGTGACTGAATTCCATTCTATGTTTCTTGAAGATTATAATTATTTTTATGTTCTGTGTTCTTGGTTTTTCATGTTGGTTGGTTAGTTTTCTTTCTTGTAGGTACTGCATTTTCATCATTTTTAGCAGTATTTCTTGCGTGTTTGGGACATGAATTTTGCATTTTTACAGCAATGATGTAGTCCAAATAGTACTTCAAATAGGTCTCTTTTGAAAGCTTTTAAAGCTAAAGTATTTCCTCCAGAATAGTTTTCATTTACAAAATCATTCATTATTTTGTGAAGGTTTAGCTGGTTGTTGTCATCTTGTTTGTGGGTTAGCGTGCTCTCTCCTCCTTCTCTGATTCATGGTCATGCTCTTTTTTTTTTTTTTACTTTTTGTTATTTTATTTTATGTTTAGTCAATGTCAAGTATTAAAATAGTGAACTGTATATGTTACCTGTGCAAGCTGTACTCTCTCTCTGTGTGTGATGCAGTTTGGTGTGTGTGCAGCAGTGTATTGTTTTCCCATTCTGCTGATTAACAAAAACCAGTCAAGCAGCCTGTAAGGGAACTGACGGAGCTCCTTCTCTGAACACACTCCAACCTCTACACACACACACACACACACACACACTTATTCATCCTGGATGAAGCGATCAACAGACAAAATTTCAACACTCCCCTCCCCCTTCAAAAAAACAAAACAAAAACAAAGTGCAGTAAATTAACTAATACACTAAATATGGGTGTTTTTGACAGTTTTAATTTACTGTCATTGTACTATTGAGATCAGTGTGTGTGTGTGTGTGTGTGTGTGTGTGTGTGGTACCCAAACATGGTCCATTGTGTGCCTTTCCAATGCGACGTTTTTTCCGACACGACTCTTTGTGCAGGAGACACTCACTGATGTAGGTTTTACCTACAACACTGCACACTGGTGCCACCTGCCTGTACACACACACACACACACACACCACAAAATTAGTTAATTGCTATTATGCATAAATATTTTGCATTTTTCATTTAACAATATCCTGACTATTTGAAGTATTTGGAATGGGTGTCGGTGGGTTTTTATGTGTGTGTGTGTGTGTGTGTCTGTATGTGTGTATACTAACGAAGGGCAGGTAGTTGGACAAACACACTTGGGGATGGGAATGTGTCCATTCTTCACCACCTGACACTGTGATCCAGCGGGACTGTAACACTTCATTAACTTACACAGGGATGCTGCAGAAACAAAATTGTTTAATTCATAGATTTATTCAATTCTCTTTGGTAAGTGTGTAATCCTGCTGCAGGTGGTGATGGATGAGGAAGGCTCAGGGTGGGAACATGCTGTAAGAGATGCTGGTCAGTGATGTGTGTAGAGATAGTTCGTCAACATAGTGTACTAATGATAAACACTCATCTGAAACACACAATAACATCAATTTTTGATTAGCTGTGTTGACTGTAAATCTACTGGATTGAAATCCAGAAATCTGATGTAAAGTAAATACCTGATGCTGTGAAATTCATGTGCGAGTTTTCCAGACTCATCTCCTCACATGCAAAAATTGTGAATTTTATGTTGTACAGAAAATGATTGCACAACGATCTTAAGTCTGTAACTTTAACTAACCACATGTTCCAGGAGGAATCCGGTTGTGTTCCTGTTTATATTTACTTGTAAGTAGTAACAATTAAATGGATGAAGTAGCAGAAAAAAAAGCTGACAAACACTTAATAGCTTAAAAAGCACATAGTTCTTAACCTGCACAAACTTGGTTACTGTCTGTTTGGTGTTTCAGTGCTAGTATCAGGATTCGACAGCACCAAGTATTCCTGGTACAGACTCCAGATCCGCTGTCAGTCTGACCAGGTAAAGCACTGTCTGAAAGTGAGTTAGTGACCCGTGCTGGGTTTAGTTTGATTTTACCTGCATCCACTCGACCCACATACGGCTTCAACTCACTGTCCATCTGCTTCTGTTTGCATTCAGCTCTCCCTCCCTACGAACACACACACACAGAGCTAACTGCACACTTACTACATTCCTCTGCACATATGGACTGCAGCTTCTGATTTACCTGGTGATCCTGTATGATCTGAATGTATGTGTGAGACAGAACCAGCAAAAGGAGAACATGTTGCTACACAGTAAAACTAATATTAACACACATTTAAATAAATACATACTCTGTCTGAAATAATATCTCATAAATATTTTTTGTTGCCATACTCACCAAAGTGATGCTGATGTTGAAGGTCAACAGGAAGGTAAGCAGAAGGAGTCGTGCACATCTGAGCATCTGTATTATTATTATTATTATTATTATTATTATTATTATTATTATTATTATTATTATTATGAACACAGTATTAATTAGTACTGTTTGTATATTCATTTGTAATTACTTTACATCATTACAATAATGATTGTTTTATTGAATCACTCTACTTTCTCTTTCATTAATTAATACTAAAACTCTTACCTTACTAACGTTGTCTGTATTTATCTTTCTTTATTCCTCTTCGCTGCTTCTTGTTTTTGTTCCCTTCTTCTTTGTGCTTCTTTGTGCTCTGCTCTCCCTCTTTTTATGGTTTTTCCTTCTTCCTTTTTTTCCTCCATCTGTATCTGTGGCAGTAAATCTCTAAAGTCATGCCATCCTCAATCAACACAACAATTCTGCTCATTCCTCTATTTTCATCCATTTTTGTTCATCTCAAACAGACCATTTGGAAACTTTGACCTAGACACAATTCAATATTGGGGCGATGCCTTACCGATTGGTTAGCTTTTAAATAACTTTAATTATGCTGCTGTGTGTCATTTAATTTAATTATGATCCTGAGAAATAGGATTTTGAGAATTTTGAATATATTGTGCCATACTGCAAGTTTTGTGACCACAATCAGACAAGATAACAACCATGTCTTTGGATCTTCATGAATTTTAGGCAAGAGATAAAAACATCACAATCAAGGTGATGATGAATGAAAAAAACAACACTTTTTAAGGGCTTTTCACACTGAGCTTGATCCTGAATTATTGTTCTAAACCTCGCTTTTAACTTTGGGTAGAGGTACATGTCACACCTGTAATTTATCATCAAGGTTAGCTCCTAATTTTACTTTTATTATGAAACACTACTATGAAGCAGGATTAGCACTTTACAGTGTTAAGCCCATATTGTTGTACCTTGTTAAACAATGTGGTATTAGAATGTTATGGCTAGATGCTTACAGTCACTTTCTGTATCCAGTCATGGTTGATGACACTACCAATATGGAATAAGAATGTTAAGATAGGATTTATGAATGTACAGTGTGAAACATCAAATTAAGAATAGCCAGGATTTATTGTAAACCCCAAGTAAAGTATGAGCTGTGTGTAATGTAAAACAGCACAACCCAGGATATCATTTGCCCAGGGTTCACACTGACCCAGGGGGAACTATTTGAATTATGAAAAGCCATTTTGAGTGATATAGCCAAATGCAATATTTCTAGACACCTGGCCCGCATTCCTAACTGCAAAATATGTGAAAGTAACCTATTGTGTCTTTTGGCTTCCAATATGTTTGTTTTTTCACAATTTCATTGTTGGAAACCTTCTCTTCTGGTTTGATAACAATATCTTTTCTGACAAAATTAAATAATCTGCTGTGCTTTTCCTAAATGTTTTGCAATCTAAAGCATTCAATAGCACTAGTGGAGTGGAAAGTCAGTGCTGATTTAGATTGATCTAAAAGAGAACAACTTATGTTTATATATGCAGTGTTGTGCAAAAGTTTAAGGCAGGTGTAAAAAAAAATGCCCTAAAGTAAGAATGCTTTCAAAAATAGAACGGGAATGAACAGAAGAGAGATCCAAATCAAATCATTATTTGGTGTTAGCAGCCTTTGCCTGAAAAACACTATTAAATCTTCTAGGTAGACAGTTTTTGAAGGAACTCAGCAGGTATGTTGTTCCAAACATCTTGAAGAACTAAGCACAGATCTTCTGTGGATGTAGGTTGCCTCAAATCCTTCTGTCACTTCATGTAATCTCAGACAGACTCAGTAATGTTGAGATCAGGTCTCTGTGAGGGCCAAACAATCACTTTCAGGACTCCTTGTTCTTCTCTATGGTGAAGATTCGTTCTTAATGGCATTGGCTGTACAGTATTTTTGGGTTTGTTGTCCTGCTAAAGAATAAATTTGGGCCCAATCATTTCAATTCAGATGCAGTGGCGGGCTGTGCATTTCACACCTAGGACTTCACTGGTGTGATGTACTGGTGTGATATACATGTACCATCATTATGATGCCACGGCAATAGATACTAATCAACCGTTAAATAGCAAAGTAAAAAAGAAATTAGGCTACAGTATTTTACACCTCACAAGGAATAGTCAATTTTATTACAGTCCACCTTGAAAATGCATTTGTATGGATGTCTGCGACCAAATTGATTTCTTCTCCTCTCTCAGCCATTGTGAGATAAAATATATATATATTATTTAATTTGTGCTGTTCACTGCCTCTGACTACTCCAATTATCCAATCAAAGGACGGGAAATTGCTGATGTAATCGTATGCCTGCTTGATGGCCCCAGTGACACCAACTCGAAATCTGATTGGTTAATGTAACAATTTCATTGCCACTTATTTTAAGTTATGGGCGTCTGCACTATTGATTCTGAAGGCCTTAAGGCAGATTTCTTTCACTCTGGCGACACATGATGTCAGCCACTGGCTGAAACATGATTGGATAAATACTCTTATCATAAATATACACTACTGGAAGCAGCGCAACCAAGAGAAAAGCTATGAAATGTAGAGAATAGACTATTAAGAATAATTTAATACACATTCATGGAAAAATATATCAAATATATTAAAATGCAAGTAAGTGATTCAGATCACTGCTGTTTAGGCCAGCAGAGAAGGCCTTGCTGGCCCTGGCTTGATGTGTAGTTTGGCAGAGACAGAGAGTGTGTACGCACGTGAGAGAGAGAAATATTAGGTTTGCTGGTCATTATGTAATGGTTAAAAACAATGTACATTGTGTGCGAAGTGCAGGGAGGGACTCCTGCTAGACTAGCTATGACAGCATAATTTAAAGGTAATGCCAGAAGGTGACAGACATGAGGGCTTCCGGGGACATAAAGTGTCCGACCACTTCACAGTCTGAAAACTTGAGTGAACATGCGAGTGGTAGGCGACAGTTCCCAAACATCCCAGTTCACGAAACATTCTATGCTCATGCACCATCCAAATAGGCTCCTTTACCTAAAAAAATATTCATAAAAAGCTTGACTAAGCAAATGTGTTTTTAGCCTGGAATTAAATACTGAGACAACATTATATGAAGGCATTATGTGAAGGCTGTTGGGCTTTGTAAGGTGCCAGGAGACGGCTGTTCCCTTAACTTGAACATTTTTCTAGCCTATCAAGTAGTATAGCAGGGTCAGTGGTGTTAAAGCAGCACTAAGATCAAGCAACACCAGCAGGGATACACAACCCTTATCAGAGGCCAGTTACAGGTAATTTACCACTTTAACCAGTGCTGGTCATTTAAAACAGTATATAGAGCTTTCTTCTTTTCTGTGTGCATTTTTAACGAAATTTGTAGGATAAGGTATGTCATATTGCATTCACTTTAACTTACCTGAAATGCAAATTAGTAAATTGGGCTCTGTAATTAATCCCACTTTGGGACAGATCCCTCACTTGTGGAGGGTAATCTTCATCATCCTCTTCATCAGCCTGAATGTCTGCAGGAAGATCTGCAATTCGTTTGACTTTACAGATGTTATGAAGCTTATCCCTTTGCAGACCTTTTTTTTTTTTTTTAGAATCGGTTGCACCTCTCCATACAAAATGTGAAAGCGCCTCTTTAGTTGACCAAAACCTCACTCATCTATGGCCCAGGTTTTCTTGTGAGCTCTATTAGTCAATGAAAGTGAACAGAATTCTGTTGATATATTCTACATATAATGGGCCATTTACTGGAAATAGGGTAGCCTAGGGCTGTATATATTATGATACTGCAACACATTTGTAGTTCTCTGAATTTTTAAGTCCACAGACATTAATTCTATGTTGTCACTGTCACCTGTTGTAATGTAGCTGTGGACCCTGGTCAGGATGGAGGTAAGGTGAGAGAAGCCATGGTTTACAGGGATAACAACTGTTCCCTACTACTATGCTGTCGAGTCATCACCCATTTGCACCACAGTCTGAAAATTGCATGGTTGTATAGGTAGACAAGGAAATGGCATGGGCTGCCGGATATTAAGCACTGCTATGGCTCTGGCAGAACTGTGCTTTGTTTGGGTGCCACTATTGGGTTTCATATTAAGTTAATTCAAATTTAGTGTTAATTTTTTTTATGATTTAGTTTGAAGATGTGGACTAATTCAATGTGTTAAAAATATTAAATGGTGTTTTATGAATTTCAGGATAAATCATCAGTAGCATACGTCAGATTCATCGGATGTTTCAGACTTTGAACATTATAACTCCTCTGAGGGTGTACTGTATGTTGTAGTGTAGTCTATGTTGTACTGTGTTTTGTAAGATAGTGTATGTTGTAGTGTGTGTTGTATTGTAGTGTATGTTACACTGCAGTGTGTTGTAGTGTATGTTACAGTGCAGTGTGTGTTGTAGTGTGTACTGCAATGCAATGTGTGTTGTCCTCTATGTTATAGTGTGTGCTACAGTGCAGTGTGTGTTTTAGTGTGTGCTGTAGTGTCTTACATTGCACTGTGTTATAGTGTGTGTTACAGCGTAGTGTGTGTTACAGTACTGTGTGTTGTAGTGTCTGTTATAATGTGTGTTACAGTGCAGTGTGTGGTGTATCATGTTGTAGTGTGTGTTACAATGCAGTGTGAGTTGTACAATGTATGTGTGTGTTGTAATGTATGCTAGACTGTAGTGTGTTACAGAGTAGTTTGTGTTGTAGTTTATGCTGTAGTGTGTGTTATAGTAAAGTGTGTTTTGTTGTTGTGTGTTATTGTGTGTGTTACAGTGCAGTTTGTTTTGTAGTGTGTGTTATTGTATGTGTTACAGCGCAGTGTATGTTGTACTGTGTTTTACAATGCAGTGTGTGTTGTAGCCTGTTATAGTGTAGTATGTGTTGTAGTGTGTGTTACACTGGAGTGTCTGTTGTAATGTGTGTTAGAGTGCATTCTATGTTGCAGTGTGTTTTACAATGCAATGTGCATTGTTTTTTATCGCTTACATGGACTTTTGACCTGTTTATGTACAGACATTATGGCAGCGGACCATTATGTGCGGGACAAATGCTAAGGAAAAAAAAATGTAGACATTATGGGTGCACCTGGGATTACAAGGACAGGACCAGTGTCATCAATGTGTAATGTGTAATGCTTATCTCACTCTAAACCTTGAAATAACATGTAAACTGTATGAACCTGAGGCAATTTTTAAGTGATGAAATATGGAAAACAATATGAAAAGGATGTATGTATAGGCAGATATATTAATATGATAAAACACTTTCCATTCACTGAAATGCAGCCACAAACTTGCAAGGAACCTCCACCATGCTTCACTGTTGTCAGTAGATACTTTTCCTGCCCTTTGGCTAACGACCTGCCTCCTGCTATAGTCCAGAGACCTGCTGCCATTTTCCTGCACCCTAGCTCATATGTTTTCATGGTTGAGTCACTTAGCATTGTTTCCAAATTGAAGGTATGGCCTTTTGGCCACAAATACAACATACACTACATTACAACTCACACTACAACACATACTACATTGCAACACACACTACAACATACACTACACTTCAACAAAGTCCCCCAGTCTATTTTGGTGTTTTTTAATGTGTCCCTAGCTCTGATTTTTTAGTCCTTAAGTTTTTGTCACTTTAAAGTGTCCACAGGTCAGGGGATATTCATCTTCATGTTGATTTGGTAGTTGAGGTTCGGCTTAGGATAAGGTTAGGGGTTGGGATTAGGATGAGGTTAGGTGTTGGGATTAGGTTTGGAGGTTGGGAGTTTTGGATTGGGGTAGAAGGTTAGGGTTAAGATTAGGTTGGGGTTAAGAGGCAAGGTAGGTGAGGGGTTAGGATAGGGTAGAAGGGTTAAGGTTGGAAATATGGAGTTAAGTTTAGGTTAGGTTAGGTTTAGGTTAGGGATAAGGGTTGGGGGTTGGGACCATGCTTAAGGGCTGAGTCGGTTAAAAAATTAAAACCTCTTTTATACAGATTCTCCCACCAGCTCTTTACTACCATCACAGACAAAATAATTTATTTATTTAAAAAACTCACATCCTTCCAAGAAATCTAAAAGGATTGGAGGTAGATGAATCTTTAAATGAACAATAAAATAATGAAATAAATATAATAAATAATATATTAAACAATTAATATAAATAAATACATATATTAAAAACAAATCAAGGATCAAATGATAAAAATGGCAAAACACCATAGAATGACCTATTCTATAAGTCCTATTTTTGTTGTATTTAAGTGGTACCCATCACCATACCTTAAGTGCTAAAAATATGTCATACATAAAAAGTGAACAAAAAAATGCACAATTCACCCTATATTGCAAAATAAATTCCATGCGTATAAACCCATAAATAAATAAATATATAAATAAATAATTACAATAAATACAATGAATTCATAATGGGTCTTAGTTTATTTAAATTACATCTTTTCAACAGTGTCTAACCATTAATAATCATTATCACCATATGCTTCACCAGTAGGGAGCGAAGATTCACCGGACGGGGTCACTGCATGGCCAAGTCTAATTTCATGGGGGACTATCCGTTAATTTCTTAATTTTTTATTTTAGCCAAGAGGCTCCAGGTATTCAATAACCTAATCCACCTCCTTTCTGCTCTCCGCCTCTGTTGCGTTGTCCTGGATTTTGGCTGAGACATTGTTTGATTACTTTTAGGCCCATGTTAGTGTCAATATTTGTATACAGATCGTTAATGTTCATGGTAAAAAGGAGGCTGTGGGGTTGCAATGAGATTGCTTTGACCTTATTCATAAAGTCGTACATGCCCTGTATGTAGCTGCCATGTTTAGTGGATAAGGGATTTAAATAATAGTCTAGAAATTACATAGTCCATAACTTTCTGTAAGGAAGAGCCAGAGGCGGTTGGAGTAGAAGCCATAAGCGGTTTATTACAGGAAACACAAGGCAAATAACAAGGTCAAGAAGACAAATGCGGGTCAAAACCAGAAAAACACGCTAGTGAGGGTAGACAAATCCAGAGCGTAAAACAGAAGAGACTCAGTCAATAAAACAGGTGAGGTCATACACAAATAGTCCAAAAACACTAGGCAAAAGCAGAAAAAAAAGTCAGAAACAGGAGAGGGTCAAAGCACATGAATCATTAACTGATATATAATATGCTCGGTACATTTTGTCACATGGGGACTATACTTCGCGTTGAACCAAGTGTGTGAGTGGTTTAAATGTCCGTGTAAAACCGGACGTGGATCACATGGCTAATTAGAACTCAGGAGAAGGTCTTCCTCTGACATGTAAACTCCTTTTTGGACGTGACACTTTTGCTCCCACAATCTGAGACAATAGGGCAACCGGGCAGTGCTGAGGGTGTGGACCAGGTAGCTTGAGGTTTGTGGCTTTGTAGTAGGAGGTAGAACTGCCTCAGTCTAGAGGAAGGGTCCCCCGTTAGATATTTTGCCTGTTTTTGATTTATAAAACTGCCATTTAATAATGCCTTAGCTTTAGTTTGAATGACTGGCAATGATTCTAAGTAAATGGCCTGGTCCAATTTTTTGTAATATTGTGGGTTACCTAGCTGTCTCAGTACCTCCCGAACATATTTTGGTCCGTCCATTATCACTACCCCATTACCCTTATTAGCTGGTTTTAATACTATGCTTTGGTTGTTTCTTATGGATTAGGTAGCCAATTTTTCCTGGTAAGTTAAATTAGAATTCTTTGTGTTTTTTGTTATGGGGAGGTTTTTGATTGTGATTTTATCCAATTGAATAAGATCAGAGAGTTTTGGGGGGATCTTTTGGGGAGGGGGTTCCCAATTTCACTTAGTTGTGAATAGGGTCCTGACTGGATGTTCGTTGGTATCATGAGGTTCGAAGAAGGATGCTGTTTTTAATCTCCGGTGGTATTGCATGACATTGGCATCCATTTCGGGTCATTTGGGTAGCCCAGAGTCTTCGGTGGGGATTAAGGAAAGTCCTTTCTCCTGGATCCTTTCCTCTGCTGCTGATAGGTTGCTATTTTGAGATCCCTGTCTAGAGGTGTTTTTCCCTATTACTTTAAATGCCTGGACCAGTGATCCCATATTGTGATTGCCGTTTCCAGGGTCCAGTGAAATTTTCCACTTGGATGGATGGGTAGACTTTCCAGTGTGCTTTATTACTTGATTCCGCATTATGAGGTTGGCCCTGATGTCCTGTGCCACTCCAATTAGTCTGGATTGTTCGGTTGCCCATGGTTCTGTCATTTAAACAGAATGAGTGCACCACTATCTGGGTTTCCATTAAGGTTAGCATCTTATGTTTGATTAAGTAGTAGGTGTGGGACAACTGCTACCCTGGGTAGCGGTCTACTTGTATGGCTGAGTTGTTGATTTTTAGAATGTCTTGATAGGTTTGAGTCCCCTAGGATTAGGATCAATCTCTGGGGTCTCAGGCACCTGTTACAGTATTTGTCCCCCAGGTATGGGTGTCTTTCGAATTTGTTGGTTTCTGCCTTTTCTTTGGGGGTGGCCTTAGGTCTCTGACTAGAAGTGAGGTTCCTTGGGGTGACTGGTCACCTTCCTTGTGGGGCTGGGTTCGGGGTTTGTTCCCTTAGGGTGTGCCAGAATGGGGAAGGGAGGTGGGGTCCAGATAGATCAGAGTCCTGATCTTGGTTTAATTTTTCATCAATGATTTTTGGAGTTCTATTTGGGCTCCCTGGCTTGAGGCCTTTTGAATATCTTTGTGGCTTCTTCTTGCCCACCTCTGGGCTATTTCTCATGCCTTTTCCTTTGGGAGAGGGGTAGGGTTTTTATGTGTTATGTCATGGTCTGGATCATTGACCTGTAATGATCCTCCAGAATTTATAGGCTATCATGAAGCCTGGTCGAAGCATTGTACAACATTGACTTTATGGGGGTTGGGGTAAATTGTTTTTTACTAGGGATTCCAGCAACTTTGTCGCCTTGTGAAGAGTTAAGGGGCCTTCAATATCACCTTCACAAATTTTGACATTTTGTAGATGGTGGTAGACTTTGATGAGTTCGTGGAGGGCCCGGACCAATGCCCTAAAGCTGTCACTAGCCACTGCCACCAGTCTGTAGGAATATACAAGAAGATGAAGGTTCCGGTAAGTGTTATCCCACCCAACAATACTGACTGGTTTATTTGGTTTATTGGCTTGTCAACGGCACTGTTTTTTTTTATTTTTAGAATTACTTAGAAAAATTGTGGCACTGAGAAAATGTTTGTTCTCATTAATTTTAATCACAGTTGTTGGCTGGGCAAGGTCAGTTCTTTTTAATTAAGCTTTTTTGGATTTAGTTCCAGCCTATAAATAGCCAAATAGTAGTATTGGTAGCATAGGATTTACAGAAATAGGCTTTTAATTGCCAGAATAATTGCGGATGTCTACGTTTTTGTGGCTGTACATGCCTAACCAACGTTGTGGATTGTTCTTATTGGTTGTCTTTGCTATCCTGTTTTTTATTTATTTTTATTTTTTAAAATTTTACCCCTCATTGCAATTACTCCTTTGAGTTTGTAGGCATACTTTTTGAGTTGAGGTTTTTAATGTGGGTAATATTGTTGATGTGTGTGTGAATATGGAGGAAAACAGAGGGGGGTGAGCCACTGGGTTAAGCAGGTCAGCCCCCTATGCCTGTATGGTTATATTTCTGTTCACCTACACCTCCTATCGCTCATCATTAGATGAGACAGAGGAGGGGCAGGTGTGCAGAAGAATGAGCAAGGATAGGGTATACTGTTATTTAGAGTTCAATAGTGTGCTTGGTCCAAAAACTCTGGCTGGGTTTTTTCAAATGTACAATGACTCCCTCCATCACAGACCGAACCTACATGGTTGTATAAGGAGACCAGGAACAGGCCTCTGCCTGCTAAGCAATGCTAAAGCTGTTGTTTGCCACTATTGGGCTTTGTGTCCGGGATGTGATAAATTTTAAGTTATTTTATTTAATATTAATTAGTAACTAAATTTAGTAAGTAAGTAAGTTTTATTTATGATTTACTTTGAAGATGTGGAATAATTCAAAGTGCTAAGAATATTAAGTGGTGTTTTATGAATTTCAGAACACATACCTCAGATTCATCGGATGTTTCAGCCTTTAAACATTATTCAACACCCTCCTCTGAGGCTGCCGGCCACAGGTTGGTCACTTCTCTGCCTTCATGTCCAATCGGAAAGTGTTTTATTTTGTTTAATTAAATGTTTAATTAATTGAATAATTTAATTATTATTTATTTAGTCTGTGTTAATTATTAAACATCTAACATTGCCTATTATTGTTATAAATTAAAGTTTAGAGTGAATATTTAGTTATAGTTGTATAGTAATGAGTGTGAATGATGATGCTCACTTCTCTGCCAGTGATTCCTTGTGTTAACACCCCCACCCCCACCCCTGCTGACAAATATTGTGTATTGCTAGTTTCCCTCTACATCTCAGTTATCATCTACAAAATACAGAGTATTATATTTTTTAGTTTTTGTGTTATTAAGTAAAGATCCTAAAAAATCACCATTTCCATGATCCACTGGGATCTGCCTAATTTGAAAAATGCACAAACTGGTCCAATCATATTATAGGTGTTTAAATTTGTGCCTCAGACTGAGTTGAGGTCAAGATTATGAGTTGCTTTTAGTCTAGGATTAGGTTTATGATTGAGTAGAAGTTAGGGTTAGAGTTAGGTTTAAGGATTAGGTTTAGGTTTTAAGACTAAATTTAAGGATTAGGGTATAGCTTAAATTAAAATAGCTTAAATTTTGGTATCAGTAAGGTCACCCCAGGTCTATTCTAGTGTCCTTAATGTTTACCCAGGTCTGTTTTGGGTCATTAAGCTGTCCATAGATCTATTTTGGTGTCATTAAATTGTCCCCAGGTCTATTTTGGTGTCATTAAGGTGTCCTCAGGTCTATTTTGGTGTCCTAAATGTTTCACCTGGTCTGCTTCTGGCTGCTCAAGGTGTCCCTAGGTCTATTTTGGTGTCTTTAAGCTCTCCTCAGGTCTATTTTGGTGTATGTAAGGTGTCCCCAGGTATGTTTTGGTGTCCTTAAGGTGTCCCCAGGTTTGATTTTGGGTGTTCAAGTTGTCCCAAGGTCTATTTTGGTGTCCTTAATGTGTTTCTAGGTCTGTTTGGGGTGTTCAAGGAGTCTCTAGTTCTATTTTGGTGTCAAAGTGTTTCCAGGTCCATTTTGTTGTCCTTAAGGTGTTACCATATCTCTTTCTGAGTGCTCAAGATGTACCCAAGTCTATTTTGGTGTCCATAATGTGTCCCCAGGTTTGTTTTTGGGTGTTCATGGGGTCCCTAGGTCTATTTTGGTGTCATTCTGGTGTCCCCAGATCTATTTTGGTGTCCTTAATGTTTCCTCAAGTCTGTTTTGGGTGCTCAAGGTGTCCCTAGATCTATTTTGATGTCCTTAATATTTCCCCAGGTCTGTTTTGGGTGCTCAAGGTGTTCATAGATATATTTTGGTGTCATTAAATTGTCCCCAGGTCTATATTGGTGTCCTTAAGGTGCCCTCTAGGTCTGTTTTTCTTTCTGAGGTTTTTTTAATCCACAGTGTCAAAGAGACACAGTTTAATCACAGCACACCTAACCATGTGTCCCAGCCCCCAGTGAACTCTCGGGATTGACGTATAATATGACGATAGGACTAAAAATGGAAATAAATAATACTGATGATCTTATTTCGACTCAAGCTTTGTTCACTCCTGTAATTGGACATCAGATCATTTTTCGGTTCATACAGCACATTAGCACATTTCACATATTCAACAGACATTCTAGAGGAAAATAAATAGTTGTAACATGAGTTTGGGGGTGGGTGGGTGCTCTGTGCCCCAGTAGAGCTTTATGTCCAGCAACACCCCAGGTTTAGAATGTAATGTCGTGTATGTATAAGTTCTCATAAGATGATATTATTTATTCATTTTACCAACTAATGTTACCTCTGCACAATATTGTTATGTCAGACTTTTAGGTGAGTAAAATGACTCAATGTTTTTTTCTTTCTTAACCAGATTTCAGCTCATACTTTGTACCTCACTGATGATTCAAATGCGGCCCTGTTCCCAGGAGGAGTCTCTGGTGTTTTCAGCACGTTAGACCTTACACCTAGTTGTCACTATGAGGTCCATGGCGAAGACATGGATTCAACCCCAGCAGCAGGCTGGACCAGCCAGCAATTTGCATTCATATGTACACCGGCAGTGGCTTCTGCAGGTTCACCTTCACAGCTGGCTACTCCAAGTCCCTCCACGGCCACCAAAACATTTCAGAGGTAGTGGTATTGTTCTTTTCAATGTTTCTGTAGTTTAGATAATAGAGAAAGCAAAAAAAGGGTCATCAGTAATCTCTAGGACAATGCATGGATAACTAATGTGAATAGTTAGAAAGAATAACAAAACTACTTTTGCAATAATTGTGAAATCATGTTTTGTCTTTCAGATCAGTTTACCTTGCTGAGGTGGTTGGTGGGAGGTTGATTCCCAATAGAATGGTGGTGTTATGCTTTCTGGAAGCTGGAAGCTTCCCTTCATGGGATAGTAGGAAATGTGCAAGATGCCACTGGCAATTACAACCCTATAATTTTGACAGATGCACAGGGCAATGCCATTCTTGAGTCAGAAGGTACAACAGGTGAGTCACAGAAACCTTTATTTAAATCAATCAATCAATCAATCAATAAATAAATATTACATAGGTTGTTACAAAAGGATGGTGTAACACCTGTCATATAAAATGATTTGTAAAATTTAGTCTTGTTTAGGCATTTGCTTGTGAACAGTTCACCTTTTTTAAATGTCAGTACATACATTTTTCATCCTTAGGGTCACAGTACTGGAAACAAAATGCTAGAAAAGTTCTTGCTGTACCAGAACAAGATTTTAATAGCCTCCAGAGAGCAAAGAGGAAGAGATTGAGGTATGCATTCAAATTATCACTTTGCAGTGCAACAAACTGCAAAAATGTACATGCTACAAGATTACAGTCTCAAGAAGAACTGTTATGTAGGATTTGTCTTAAAATAGTAATATACAGTAATTTATGTGTCAGTCACTACCCATAAACAGTTGATTTTTACCTTATTGCTCATGTTTTGTGCTTGTAGCAGCCATAAAGATGATGATACGGCTGGTTTGGAAGAAGTCAGTGACAAAATAGAAGAGTTGGTGATGGCATCTCAAAATCTGCCAGCTGTTACAGCAGCAATCAAAGAGCTCACTGATCTTGCTCATTGCCCCCAAGTTACAGACCATCAGGGAAGGATTTAGCTGTGTGGTTTGTAGAAGTGTGTACAAAAATGGGATACTATAGCCCTCTTTCCACCAAATAGTACCAGCTCAACTCAACTCTTCTCTAAGTGCTACTCTTTCTGCTGAGATACTCTATGCTATCCACTTATTGTACTGGTAGTCATAGTGATGCTGCATGTGATGGAGGGATTCCAGTTTTATTATGATGTGAATGTTTATGCGATGTGAATTTTAACATGAGTAGTTGATACAAGGTACTATTCACAAGTTTTGCTATATGGAAAACCATAATTGTGAGTAGAGTTGAGCCAGTAATGTGCAGTGGAAAAGGGGCTTAATTTTTCTTTACTACTATACAGTGATTAGCAAGCCTAGTCCTGGAGAACCCCCTGTTCAGTAATTTGAGTGTTTTTCCTTGCTCTACCACCCCCACTTCTGCTCAGAGAAGGCAGTTAATTACCTGATCAGTTAAACCAGGTGTGCTGGGAGCAGGGATAACACTAAAATTGTGCAGGGCAGGGGATCCTCAAGGACCACAGTTGGGAACTACTGCTTTCCTCAAATATGTGGAATAACTGCATGACCAAACATGTATCAGCATATAAGTAAACTTGGAGAAAAGAAAACATATCCTCTGAACAAAACAGTCTTCTGTCACATTACTTTTGCAGATGTCATTGAAGAGCCAATGCTGTCGCTGTGCTGCAGAACCATTATTGGCTGCAAGACATGTGGGGAGCAGTGGAAGGAGGCTTCTCCACACTGTGCAAAATGTAGAGACGTCAACAGTGCAACAGAAGTTGCAGGTCTAACTGCTGCTTTTTCAGTTTTGAAATCCTTTTTTATGGCAGAGTAATGTTTTGATTACTCAGTTGTTTTTATCAGATAAAGCAAGGTTTCTTTGTATGGAGCAAAGTCGTTGTTTACTGCTCTATAAAACAAATGTGAAATGTCAGGATATTTCTCTGAAAAATGATTCTCCGTTCTTAGCTTGTCCTGTTCTGTTGTAAAGGGATCAACTCCATACGTGGAGTATGTTGTCAGTGCAGATCCTACATGCTGTCTGTAAAGGTCTACAGCTCCAAGTGAATGTGGCAAGAGTTCTGATGTAATTCTTCGTTTACACCCAGATTCTGCAAAGTGATTTGGTATGCCTTTTCCTGTTAACATAAGAACAAGTGTGTGTATCAAAAATTTTACGTGATAATTATCAGTGTGCTCAAGTTATACTGCCTACTACATATTTTACCTGGAATCCAATGAGCATCCCATGATTCTGCCACGCTTGTAAGACCAATGCGGCACAGCCTACAAGTTAGGTTGGACACACAGTATCTTACAAGGTTGTCCTCCATATCGATCTCGTCTTGGTCCATCAGCTGGAGAAGGGCTGTTTTCAAGGGATAGTTGACACGGTTTTTGATCTCAGGCCAAAGTCGTTCAACTGTGTGGTTCTGATTTAACAAAACACTGCTTGAATTTGAACTAGTTTACTTTGTTGATAGTGCAGAAATATTACTCTTGTAGATGAAGTCTGTAGATAAGGCAGTCTCTCCTGATTGAAGTGGTGGTGTGACAGCGTCTCCTGCATGAACAGTGTCAAGTAAAACTCCTTTTCATGGTCTACTTGCACTTGGTCCCACATACCCTAGGTGATCACTCCAGGCCTAGAGGAGGAAAATTAGTTGAAGTTGTGCAAAATGTCATTTTCATTTCTGTCCAACAATGGTGCACTTTTTATGTTAACTGTTTGCTATACTTTTGAATGTACATGTTCATACACTGATCAACCATAGCATTAAAATCCATCAGGTGGTTTTAATGTGGCTCTGACTGGTGTGAGGGTACACAGTCCCATATGCAGCAAGAAACAATGCACTGTAGGTTCTAAAGCCTTTCGATCATAGCCACAGTGCTTGGCTGTTTGCTGTGTATGGGGTGGTGTAACCACAGACTCCCAACATTATACCCACCTGGTGGTTTTAATGTTGTGGTGTAGTTGAAGAACAAACATTACTGCTAAGAATGTATAAAATGAGATGCAGTGTCACTTTCCACAGCAGGCACTTTAGGAGGATATGTTTAAAATACAAGAGTTGTGCAATACTTTTTTTTTTTTTTACTGTTTACTGTGCAATAAATGTTTTTGTTATATTTTTCCCTCTACATTTTATTAAATACACAAAGGTATAGAGTATATTGAATTGAAATAGCAAAATATTAACAAAATATTGTTCATTAATTTGCGTATGTTATTTCCAGGAACAGACAAGAACAACTTGTTGATTTTCTCTGTTTTACATCCATGTACATTTCAAGTGACCGGGTTTGATAGTGTTGATTTGTCTGTTTAAATTGTAATTTTACATTGTTTCAGATAAAATAGGTTATACAAATTCATCTAAAAACTGATATCAAATCAAAATTACAAAATCAACAGTGATACTGTTCTGTGATACTGTTAGCATTACCTGAAAATGTTTTCATAGATCAACAGTTTTTGATCGGCATTGTGGAATGACTCACAATCTTTCTGCTGAATCCATCGATGGCTAAAACATGAGTCACTCCAAACATTACAATTTTTCATTCAGGTCAAGGTGAAGCTTATGGCCCATATATTCAGCATGGTATGGTATGGTATGGCATTAAGGTTCCGAGCTCCCGTAAAAATAACGAGATTCATTTAAAAAAATCACTGTAGAATACAATAAAGTCAGCTTTTAACTCAAGCAATGTGAGTTAACTGAAACTTGGGATTTTTTTTTCTATTACCAGTTGTAGAAAGCAAACTGCAAATTGCCATCTTGGTCTATGTAAATAATATCTGACTTTTATGAATGAAAGTTGGATTTTACATTTAAAATTTTAATACAAACCCCTTGTTTCTGGTATCAGGTTTTTCACCAAAGTGTAGTTAACAGTCTAAACATCTCACATAATTTGGACTTTTAGATTTCTCTTTATTTTATGTATTAGGAATGTCTGGTTTATAGTGCTTAAAACAAGCTGCACTTTCATTCAAATACTACTGATAATCTCTAGCAAACAGGGTAGTGGACCAGGGCCTTACAGTGGTTCTGCATCACAGAAATTTATAGCAACAGATATACACTACCGCTCAAAAGTTTTGGATCACTTGCATATTTCAGCTTGATTTCAGCTACGGAGGAAGACTCCATCAGCCAATCCATCTTGTAGGAGATGCTCCAGGAAGCAGCTACAATGCCCAGGCTATAATTGCTGCAAAAGATTTTTTTTTTTTTTGATGAAGGCAAAGTTTGAAGAAAACATTCAACATTTCCATCAAAATCATTATTTCTAACTCTGACATGTCAGCATGCCTGTTCTTTTACTATATTTTCTATTCAGACTAATTTTGTGTCTGTTAACATTTTTGAGTGATCCCAAACTTTTGAGCAGTAGTGTAGGTCTGCAACCAGGTAGTGAGAACTAACACAGTATTTTCACATTTAAAAGGCCAATTCTATTTATTGTAGATCAAGGGCGAATGTTAGCTCATAGAGTTAGTTTCTTAAAGGGAGGGGGAAACATGTTTCAGTGGCAGAAGTCACTGAATTACTGAAGGCACGGAAGGCATTTATTGAAATTAGTTGTGCGTTTCATTGTGCGTGCCCACTGTTTAATTTGACTGGAAGAACCGGTAAGCAGTAGTAATGTTTGTTACTTGATTTATATGCACACACAACACACAAGCCACATTTCCTCAACCCAGGCCCCACAACAAAAAGAATGCCCCTGGACTCGAACATCACTTGAGAGGCACTGCCTTTCATTGCAGCAGGGCAAGGGAAATCCCTGGGTGTTGCATAAAGTTTATCCATAAATCCTGGATGAAATGACATTCAGACACACTTTTGTTCTGGGTATTTCAGTTGAAGAAAAGAACATGCAACATTCTGTGGGTCTGGAGCCACTAATCCTGGCTGTACCTCCATCTGTTCAACTACAGTAGCTGCTATCCTTCTTCACACTTCATGATTTCACTGTTGCTCTGCCAACAGTGGAATGGACAACACAGGCCATGAGGGGGCAGCTGTCCTCTTTTTTTTTTACAGCCATGGATTCCTGGCACTCTTCCTCATGCTGGAGGAGGAGAAGAGTGGAATTTCCCAGCAGGGCATGGCAGGGCAGATGGACGCTGAGCTTGTGCTTGATCAGAGCAGCTGAGAGTCTGAACTTCCAAGTACACCAATACTCATGAAAATATTAATGGCCCACATCGTGATCATCAACAAAATGCAAGCAAATTTATTAATCATCCATGATATTTTGCTTATTATTAATGGAAGAATTCATTCACACCTATAAGGGTCAGGTTACGTTAATTAACCTTAGCATTGATGGTGATTGTGTCAAGACAAGAAGTTTTTATTGCCATCATAGTCATATACAGCTGGTACAGTAACAGTAAAATAAAAGCATCATTCATCCAGGACCATGGCGCTACATAAAACACAAAAAAAACGACATCGAATTAAATACATTATACAGCTCTACATAAAGTGCATGTGTGCAAATAGTTTAAGAAGGAGTAGTAAAATAAATGACAAAAGGCAGTGCCGCACCAACCAGTATACAGGTTTGTAATGAATAAAGTGCAGTTAAATACTGTAAAAGGGTTAGGTGAAAAATCACTTTTTTCACTGACAGAATCTTTTTGCTAACATTAGCTAGCTGTATTTGTAGTTAACTGAGAATTGAGTTCATGCTCATAATAAGACCATTGAGTGTCAAATGAAAGGCACACATGTACGTCCTCTGTGTGCTTCAATTCATCAATTTGTCTCTCTTGATTTCTCTAAGCCATGATTTTCTCTGGACTTCATTCAAGCTATGACACAAAAGGACACAGTAAAAGCTTTTACTCTTAAACTCAGCCATGCTTCTTGTTGTAGCGGAAGTAATGCTACCCTTCAAAGACAACTCCTGGCAGCAAAAACACAGAAGTGTGAAAAGGAATGCATTATGTGCTGTCTCCATGCCAAAAAAAAAACAAAAAACTCAGACCTTCATCTTAGAACAGAGCACACGTTCTGTATGTAATGAGTCCAGGTTATGTGTATTCCTTAAACATGAATTGAAATATTTTCCATCAGCACAAAGACAAGCAGACTCACACACTTACACACAGGCATCCAGGCATTGTGGCCCCTTTGTAATGGAATTAATAATGGGTGCAAAACCGGAAAAGGGAAGTAATAGTGGTGAGGAAAATAATATCAGTGTCTACGTCATGGCTAAATCTTTGTCCCAAATCTAATTTCTTGAAGTACATGATGAAAGAAGCACAATGACTGAACAATTTTCTCATTGCTGTTTTCTCCTGTCAAAATGCAGAACAGTGCAGATTTGTGTTGGCGGTGCAAGCGGTGTTGTATAGATATATTTGGAGGTTTTACTATTATTCTCTGATTGGTTGACATCTTATCTGTGTTTCGTTAATGCTTAGCACTCAAAGTAGTAGACTGGTTTCCAGTATCTCTGTTGAGGTGAAGAAACATCCTGGGTACTCACTTCCTGGTCCAGTCTGAAGTTCTCCTTTCACTCATTTATACATAAGCCACCATCATGAAGGGCTTATAAATGAGCTCATCAGTTGGACCTGGTGTATCAGTCGTAGGAAATACTCTGAACTATGCAGAGCAGAGAGTCCCTGGGGTTAGATCCAAGAAACCATACAATAAAGAGCGCATTAGAACAAAGGCCAGGGCAGAGACTATAAATGATTTGATAGGGCCATCTGCTGGTGATTGATATACATTGCATCTAAAAGTGCAATACATCGCTCTGACTAATAACTAGCGCTTAAATCAATAAACAGATTTAACATATATGCTGGTTGACTGTATAGCTTTACCTGAGGTTATTAGACTGTTTTCACAAACATGCGCTTTGTTTAATTGCGTTTTGGGTCAATGCTGCCATCTAGTGACATGTAAAAACACCCTAGCCCAGGGGTCTCCAGCACGAGTTGCACGCGACGCACTTCTGAGCAGCTCGCTTAAAGCTTCATAGAACATGTACAAAAATGATTTTTTAAAAATCAAATTAACATCCCAATCAAGACCATTGTACACTGATCATATTAATATCGAATTAAAAAAGAAATACAAAAATTGAATCCCAATCAAACTCTCGAAAAGTCCCGCCCCTTTCCGGTGTTGTACCGAAATCTGACTCCTCGGTCAAATCCTGCTCTTCCGCGCGTCCACGCAGTCTAATAAAGCCATTCATCAATCGGTTTCACACACAGACCGAACATGGAAGCGTTATATAAACTTAAACCTATAAGCACAACTTGAAGTAGTATGGATAAAGGATAAAGAAAACACATGGCAGATCCATTCAACAGCGTTAGGAATTAAGCTACGATGCTGCACGAGGATGCAGGACGAGACTGCTGTAAGCATTTCCTATTAGTGCAGCTAGTGTTCCAGAATAAAGTACACTTTAATAATCTCATTGCATTGATATAAATGCTATATAAATAAAGTCCAATACCAATTCAGGTCTCTGCTTTCATATTTCATGTTAACGTCCATATCAAAGCTGTTCCCTTTTTTTACGAATAGAGGCTTATTCAGGTCTTGCTGAGGTCATCAGGGTATGTGGCAGGAGACTTGTAAGTAACAGTTTGCTGATAAATAACAGAATCCATGTGAATGAAGGAAATCTGGCAATAATAACTGATAGGTCTAGTCAGCAAACCCAAAACTTTTGGCAATATAGTGTATTATTGTGATAAATAAGGTGGCTTTGTGGTTAATATGTCTGCCTGACATCTCAGGTGCTGGGGGTTCAAGTCCCACCTCTGCCCTCTGTGCTTCATTCTCATCATGTATGTTTTCCCTCTGCTCTGTGCTCCAGTACTCTAGCTGGTTGTGTGAATGTGTGACCCCTGCCTTCTGACCGAGTCTCCTGGAATGGGCTTCAGGCACCCTGTAACCTTGTGTAGGATAAGCAGTAAAGAAAATGTATGAATGGTTAAATAACATATGAAAATAAGTGTTCAATAAAAGCGTTTCATAATAAAGTGAAAGTAAGATTTTGGCTGTTGACACTCTGAACCTAAAAAGACAGGAGGCAGGCTGCTGCTGATCCTATTCATTGACAGCTGATCAAGACATTAAAAATCAGTAGCTTGGTGTTAGCATTATGAAGTCACCACTGATGAGCCTCATAGCTTGGGGTTTCATTGTAGGTACAAAACTATCATGCATACACAAGGAAAACACTCCATGAATGACAAACTGGCAAACATTATTGAGCTAATTGTTTGGTGAGGGTATCTTCTGAATATGAAGCACGCTAAGCAGAGAAATAACACTTGCCATTAAACAGCACTTATGTTCAAATCGCATTAAAACTCTTACAGTTCCCTTAAGTTGACTTACATATATATTTACCCTAATGTAATCTGTACTTGATCAGAGCAGCTACTTGGGTGCAATGTTTACATAATCTATTAACTTCTGCTTTCTTTCTATCTATTACACCATATTAGAAATCTAGAAACTTGGACTTGGGTGAGTGTGACAAATTGTAATCACTTTTGACATGATTGTCTACAATATGCTGTATGAATATATAGTCTGGGCTAGAAAGCCCCAGTCTCTACTTCATACTATTTTGTTTATTTTTACATGACCATTGGTATTGCTATTGTCCCCACATAAGTACTGGTCCCAGAAAAGTAAAATAAATAAAAAGAAAATAAATAAAGCACATTTATTTTAGCTAGCCCTGATTTTTTATAATGTGAGGAATTTCTAGAAATAAATTTTAAAAATAAATACATTAATGTACTTGTACATTTCTATTTAAGAGATTTTTAAGTATATAATTTTATATTTTAGGCATCTCTCTTTTAAAATTCATAATCATTAATCACAGATGCTAGTGTTTGATCATAAAGTTCATTGGTCAGATCAGTCCAGGTGAACAGATTTTATAATTAGGACATTCATCTTTCACAAGGATGGTTTAAAGAAAATCAATGATACTATAATTTGCTATAGCCCAAAGATAAACTCTCTCTCTCTTGTGTTTGTAATCTTACCTCTACACATCCATGCAAACATCTCTCATATCTCAAAACTGGAAAAGAACATGGAAAATGAGCTGCGTCATATCCGACACACTTCCATAAGACACATTAGGCAGGATATAGATGTGTGTAACTACACCTGCTTACAATATTTTTTTAAAGCAGAACTGAATGGAGTGTTTGGTTTTGCTATTTACTGCCTGTAAATGAAAAGATTCTTAAGAACAAGATGGTGTAATCTAAAGGCTAGACTATAGACTATGTTCTCCTAATTGACTGAATGTACCAGGCAGATTTTGAGAGCAAGCTCAGGTTTGGATATATTAACAACAGCACACAAAGATCAGCAGTATGAAACTTGTAGGTTGGTAGGTCAGAGTCTCTCATTGGTTGAGGCCTGTCACATGACTGCAGATTACAGCTGGAGGCAGAGCTTCATTTGTTGGGGTTTCATATGGTGTAGATCAGACAAGCACACCACAGCATTCCTCTCAGTCTATGCTAACGATAACCACCCAACAAGCTCTTCTGTTCCAAAACCAGCACCCTCAAGGACCTGCCTCACTCAATCACATTCCCACTACCTTAAAGGAAAGATCCACCTTAAAATACACTGCACTTATACTGAATTATTATCTTAAAATTGAAAGAGCAAAACCTACTTCTTAGTTATTATATCCCAACAATTTTTAATGTTATACTAATTAGAAATCGAGAAATAGAAGAATAAAATGCGCAGAGCAATAACACTGACCTAAAGAGGGACAATCATGGTGGTATACAGATGAGGAGGTGAGAGAGCTGGACAGACTAAAGGTTAAAGGGCTGCTGCATGGCTCTCTTTAGTATGAAATGAACATGCAATGAAATAAGTTTAAACTAAAAAAGACAACTTTAAACAAATTTCATTACAAAATACAACACAAATATTCGAAGCCACTGAAGTTCCTGTGTTGTTTGCAGAGCTGCCTATATTAAGCTCATATAATTTATGATTAAACAAATTTGAAAGTATGTATGAATGTATCTATTTTTCTTCTGTTTAACGTCAGTGTAAATGTACTGTGGAGTGCCTTGTTGGTGTTCCCTGAACTGGTAAAAAAGAAGTAACAGCAATCACTACACTGATCAGCCATAACATTATGAGCAGTGAGAGGTGAGGTGAATAACACTGGTTATCTCCTCATCATGGCACCTGTTAGTGGGTGGGATATATTAGGCAGCAAGTGAACATTTTGTCCTCAAGTTGATGTGTTAGAAGCAGGAAAATAGGCAAGCGTAAGGATTTGAGGGAGTTTGAGGGCAAATTGTGATGGCTAGACGACTGGATCAGAGCATCTCCAAAACTGCAGCTCTTGTGGGGTGTTCCCGGTCTGCAGTGGTCAGTATCTATCAAAAGTGGTTCAAGGAAGAAACAGTGGTGAACCGGCGACAGGGTCATGGGCGGCCAAGGCTTATTGATGCACATGAGGAGCGAAGGCTGGCCCGTGTGATCCGATCCAACATACGACCCACTGTTGCTCAAATTGCTGAAGAAGTTAATGCTGGTTCTGATAGAAAGATGTCAGAATACACAGTGCATCCCGTTTGTTGTGTTTTGGCAGCAAATGGGGACCAATATAATATTAGGCAGGTGGTCATAATGTTATGCCTGAATGATGTAACTTTGACCCAAAACGTCTAATAAACACAGTGTTCCCGGCTGCATTAATGATGTATACTAAAATTCAAGTCAATTCAAGTCAAGTCAAGAAGATTTATTGTCATTTCAACCACATATAGCTGACGCAGTACATCATGAAATGAAACAACATTTCTCCAGGACCCTGGTGCTACATAAACAACATGCAACATATAGTTACAGAACAGAAACAACAACACAAGGCTAGGGAGAAAAAGTTCAATGAACTCCCCAGAACTCACTAATTACGATCAGCCATCTTACACTGAATCCAGACCCGGTGTGCTAAGGCCTAAATTCAGCACTTATGTTTTTTTGCCAGTTGTACTGTGAGCTGTTGGCCTTGTGGTAATACACAGCTAAGTGTTTCCTGCTGTCACCCCAATCTTCATTCGGCTCTGCTTATTTACATGCTGACTCACTCTTCAGAAAAGCTCTGGAACTTATGCCACCCACAACGGCAATTTTTGAAATGCAGTGATTCAAGTTTTCCTTCCATCAAAGGAAGGCGAGGTTTGCTGCTAATGTTGGGGAAGCAGGGGCGTTCCACAAATTTCTGGGTCTTGTACAAATACAAACTTTGCGGTGCCTCTAAAATTTTGTGAAAACAATTAAAAGCAACCTTACACTATTTCACTATAGTGTGATTCTGTGGTACAGCTTGCGTATTTGGAAATTAGTGAAATTGATAGTGGAGATAAATATAAGAGATGTGGGCAATAGAAACTTTCAGTCTTCTCAGAAATGTCTTGTAGTGGTGTTATGATGTGGCTGAAATGCTACAGCATGAGTTCACAACCTTTAAAAAAAAAAAACCACAAACTGGAGCACAGTCTGCAATGTCTTTCATTTAACAGAACAATGGACAGAAAGAAACACTGCAATTACCAGTATTGATAATATGGTTGATGATGACTGGTTGGTTAGTCCATATGATCATGTGATGATGTGTTGTTGCTGACAAATATGCTGCCAAAGTGAGGTGTAGTATTTAAATGGGTGCATATTTGGACTGTCCCAAGAGCTAATTTCTCTACAGTTTTACATCAGGGATTCATCTGGAGGCCGCTGCAGTGCTCCAGGTCCCTGGTTTGATCCTGAGCTTAGTTTACTGTCTTTATACAGTTCCACATGTTCTCCCGGTACCTGCAAGGATTTCCTCTGGGTCTTCTAGTTTGCTCCCACCTTCCAAAAATAGTGGACTGATGACTATAGTGGACTTCATAGTGGACTGATGACTATAGTGTGCATGAATGTGTTTATGTGCATCAGTCTGACTGTACTTCCACCTCACATCCAGTGTTTAAGGTTTGGGATTCAGATCCACTGCAATTCTGACCAGGTCAATAAGGTGACTAAAGATGAATGAATGAATGAATGAATGAATGAATGAATTGGCTGTTAAAGACAATCTTTGCCCTAGATTGGAGGCCCCCTAATGGCTTGAGGGTAGCATTGATGGCCTAGTTTTTTGTTAATGAAACTCATTATTATTTATGATTGTAATAAATACCCCATACAATTTTGACTTGTGCTTGTGTGTTTGGGGTTATTGTGAAATCAAATGTTATTTTGCGTTCAGTCAACCTGAAGTAACGCAACAAAATTTCGGGGGGGGGGGTTTCTTTCTTTCTTTTCTTTTTTTTTTCTGTAACCGATTCACTTCCGGTTTCACAGCATTGTTCGAACTGCACGCGCCGTTCAACAGACGCCTTTAATTAACCCGTTCGCGCGAGAGAAGAGATTAAAAAAAATAAGGGTACTGTCTCTTTAAGATCGCTGACTGGTCCGCTTCGTATTGATCCAGCCACCATTTTCCAGCGCGCTGAGCGGCGGCAGTGGCAGCGACGGCGGCAACATACAGCCCTTACCTGGAGACACCAGGAGCGGGGGGCAGTCATGGCAGCCAATATGTACCGGGTTGGAGGTAGAGAGCACGTTTTGTATCGTTTTAATCGTTTACGTTTTCTGTTTCAAACCGAAGCTAGCAGCTTTGCTCTGTCCTTCCTCTTTATTTTCTGAAAAAGCTTAAGTGGCGTGTGCTGTGCGTGTGACTGGAGGATGAGGATGATGATGGTGACTGTGTGAGGAGGAAGAGGAAGGAGTCTAGTTTCGGGACCCCATGAATTTCTACTCGCCCCCCCCACCTTTTTTTTTTTTTTTAAATATAAAAAGAAAACTTTAATCGACTCTACTGTTTTAGCATGATTCATTTGGACTTAATAAGTTTGTCCTTTGACTGCGATTGTTTTTTTGTTGTTTTTTTTTGACAAACGGTTAAAAGCGTTTTTTAAAGTTTTCCACACCGCCGTGCTCAGTGCTGGCGGAAACACTGCCTTTATCCTGGCTTTGGCTTTGGCTTTGACTATAGCTAGCTCGAGACTGACTGATTTAAAGGTCTGGACGACACATAATTCATTAAGATGACTTGTGAAGTGATACTTTTCAATCAGCCGAAGTGCTGAGAGTCAGACACACACACACACACACACACACTTGTATAGAAGTGGAGAATGTACTCATGATCATCTATCCCTCAGATAGCTTGGTTAAGAAATTGAAATTTGAGAAACCATGCTTTATCTTAGCTAAGTTAGCCTGCTGGTATTACGGTATGTTACATTTGGCAGCCCTTCATCCTGTTCAGAGACTATTTCTGATCTTAAAGCTCCTTTATTGTTGAAATGAAGGCGTTTGTAGTTGAAACCCCAGATGATCTCGATACTTTGTTTCGCCAAATCATTGTGTCCTTCCCGACAAGGGTGATGCTGGTTATTGTGTCTGTATGATGTCTTCATTAGAGCAGTGGAAGTGATGACTCAGAGGAAGAAGACTCTGGACGGCTAACAGAAAGGTTGTGAGGTTGAGGCTCACCATCACCCAGCTGCCACTCTTGGGTCTTTGAAACACCTTCATCTGCTCGACTGATGAGAAACTCGGCTCGGATAAAATTGTCTGTTAAATGAGTGAATGTGAAATGTAAATGGCATTAAGAGAGTAGCTTGATCACTTTGCCTCTCAGAGACCCTTTGCTCCCTGCTGATGATGAAGGGTTTTGTAATGAGCAGATAGATGTGGTGTTAACGAAGTCAGATGTGACGAAGCAGACACATCGCTCAAGTGTGCAGCACCGGACTCCGTCACATGTTAAGATGCAAACGTTTTTCAGAGGGATTTCATTTACCATCTTGTTGTTGTTGTTGTTTTTCCTCCTTGGCATTTTTTATGATAATATTTTACAACCCTGAGTGATCCAGAATAAGCAGCATTTATACTTCACCATTTGTGTAAAAAAAAAAAAAAAAAAAAAACTTAATTCAGATTCATTTATATGTGTATATAAGCCAGTGTGTGAATGTTCCAGTATGGTCCCCTGTGTTTGAGTATATGTTTGGGGACATATTTTCCTGAGATTCAGCACAGAGTATGTCGGGGCGATATCGGCCTGATACTGATGCTCATTATCGTATTCGTGGTGGTGGATGTGATTTCTGGTGAATGAGATACGGATCATGCATGTGGACGTTGGATATAAGTTGCTAATGAGCAGATAGAGTTACAAGTGTGTTGTTATAACCTGTGGATTCTATATGTACATTCAACTAGCCTTATTAAGCCTCTTTTGCAGGACTGAATAATAATGGTCACACCCAACTAAGTAGCATTACTATTAATTGCCTTGTATCATATATTAAAGTCATTTATATATTTTTTCACATGTAATCAGTATAAGCCCCTGAACATCTGTACTGAGGATAATATTTTTCTGAAATGGTTTTGGATTGGGTGAGATTTTCTTTTGTTAAAGTATACTTTTTATGATGCAATCCCACTTTTTCTGTTTTTCTACACGCCCAATATCAGCGCTTTGAGTATCAGCTTTGACCTGATATTGAGGTACTTTTAGTAACTGAGCCGACTCTCCGGAAGTTTCTGGATCTGTTGCCAGGTTATGCAAAACAGGCACAATGGTGCCGTGTCTACATCTCGCTTTCATGGTGTAAAATATCACTGGGCAGATTAGAAAATATCCCAACGAATAGTCCTGTCCACAGCAAAACTCACTATCACATTCACGATGCAGGAAGCGATCTGGACCAGTGGGACATGGGCTGTTAGGGTGAATTTAAGCTATGAAGCATGTCTCTATTCAGACCTAATTTGACAAACAAAGCTTGCAGAGAATTGACTTGGGTTGTAAATGAATTTCGGCATTAGACTTTATCGGGTACTGGCTATTGCTCAGAGGATTTATTTCCGGATTATTAGAAGTTGGGAAAATAAGATGAGAATTCCTAGCATCTTGTCAACATCAAGCTTTCTCTATCAGCAAATGGCTCTTTCATTGTGAATGTAGCACCACACTCCTTTATCAGGGTGTTGTTGTGGTGAAAGCTTGGGAAAGATTGTAGTGTGGCCTGGGATATCCTTACACTCCTCTCTCAGCATTTGTAACGTTCTGTGTTGCTGAGGCTGAAAATGGCCTAAGGCTCTTTGACCATTAAAGAACCACTATGGACCGTTGTACCTCCAGCCTCTGCAACACCTGATACATATTGATGACTGCTCTGCCCCTCGGGCCTGATGTTCTCCCATGTTCTGCCGAATGAGCATATAAAATTCAGTAGCAGAATCTGGCAGAGTCTTTGTATTCGAACCGTTAAATTCACAGTATTCTGATTTTCTTTCCTTAAGTAAGAAAAAGCATGAGGCAGCAATCGGCTATGTATAAAAACAGCATTTCTTTTTTGTCATGGATATTATGAAGTACTGTTTCTAGCTCGGCCTTTCTGTCAGAAGACGCTGCCTTTGTACCAGAGACCCAAGTCTGTCCCATTCCGACGGCAGCAGGACCGATTCCTTCTACAATATCTAATTTTTGTGCTTTTCTAAAACCTGGATTGATATTAGCGCATTGTTCACTTCGACTCGTTAGTAGAGATACACAGCACATTTTAATACATAGTCTCTGCTCTCTCTGCGGGGATGCCTGCTGCTCATCAGACTGCAGACAGAACACTCAGTGGAGATTGGGCATCCGTGCTTAATTCCTTGAAGCTCTCAGTTTGTGGGTAATGTTGTTTACAACTAGTAACGCTTGAATTTTAATGCAGGAGGCATACTACTAAGTGGATGCATTAGCTGGAGCCTTTTGTGATTAGCAAATCATGGAGCCCAAAATTGCTAATAATGATTAATATGCGACTAATTGTACAAGCCTAGCTGAAGTGCATAAGCAAAGCAGTGCTGTTGACTCCTTCCTTAATGCTGAATTAGTGGAGATGCCCAAGGTAAATCTGTGCCATCAACAGCACAAAGGCAATTTCCCCCTCCTGAACAGCAAAGCTTTGCATCTGAATGCCGAGCTATCATTGAAAAACAATGCCTTGGAGAGTGAAGACAAAGCTTGTCTCAGTGCTCCCTTTTCTTCTTTGTCTTCACTGCACACGATGGCAAAAGGTAGCCTTGCGGAATTTCCTCTCGCAGAGCACATTGTGCTGCTTTGGCTTTGTTTGCCTTCTCTTTGAGTTGAGGCAAACCCCAAACTCCAGTGCTGACCAGAATGTGCCAAGAAAATCTTTTAAAGGAAAAAAAAAAAGAAGCCCGAAGCTGACCACAACGATCAACCGCGGAAATGATGGAAATATGCAGAATTGCATGTCACAACTCTGTGGTGGTGGAGCACTAGGCCACACGGAGCTTAACAACAACAGACAATAAGAAATGATGACCGCTGATCCTCTGCTCTTTGGTTATTAGCTCATCTGAGCTGCCTTGATGTGTCCTGGTCCTGGGAGAGTCGTAATGTCTCAAAGCCAGTGGGCCTGACATGCTTCAGTGGACTCCCCACATCTCTAGGGCCTCCTGCCAGCTATAATACACACATACCATTCCCGAGGCTTGAAGCCTGTCGGTTTAATACCACCCAGACTTGCCTTTTAACTATCACAATAAAGAAACTGTTGAGGAGCTAAATGGCAAAGAATTTTCTATTCTGGGGTAAATTCCATTTGCAGCCTCCCATCAGTGACACAGCAGCTCAGTTTTCCAGAACATGTGGGATGTGGTTTGTATTGGCATTTGCTGTCTCAGCCCCTCAGTATTGTTACCTGGTAGGGTAACGGCAGTTAAGGCTTTAGTTTACTGATCAGAAGGTCAGAGGTTCAACACGTAGTGCTTTCCACTCTTGGGCCCTGAACCCTCTCTGTTCAGAAGCGCTGTATCACGACTGACCCTGTGGCCTGACCCAAGCTGGAAGTATTGTGCAAATGCATTGTATTTGTGACAGATGAAGGCTTTTTTTCCAATATTGTTTTGTGAGTAAGACATACCACTAATCTGGTTCACTGTTCCCAAACAACACAAGTCTACAGAAGATTTACATTTAAAAAAAATTGATACATATGCATTTATATGCAAGTACAAATAAATTTATGCTTTTCCTTTAGTATATACATTCACTGAGCACTTTATTAGGAACACCTGTACACCTACTGCAATGTGATCTCTGATTTTTATTGTCTATGATTGCCGGTGCCAGAGAGGCTGGTTTGGGTATTTCTGTAACTGCTGATCTCCCGGGATTTTCATGCACAGCAGTCTCTAGAGTTTGCTCAGAATGGTGCAACAAGGAAAAAGAGCTCTAACAGTAACTTGACCACTTGCAGCAATTGTGGTGAGTAGAAAAGCATCTCAGAATGCACAACACGTCAAACTTTGAGGCAGCTGGGCTACAAAAGCAGAAGACCACTTCCAGTGTTTTTTTGGCACACTTTTAATTCAGTGCAATCACAGTTTGAATGCCACAGCCTGTGTTGTTGATCATATGCATCCCTTCATGGCCACAATTTACCATGTCTAATGTCATGGCTTCCAGTATGAAAATGCACCATGCCACAAAGCAAAAGTAATCTCAAACTGGCTTCATGAACAAGATAGTGATTTCAGTGTGTTCATCAGTGTCCTTCAGTCACCGGATCTAAATCCACTAGAAGACCTTTTGGGGTGAGATGGAGTGGGAGATTCGCAGCACCAAAGTGCACCTGAAAAATCTGCAGGAATTTCCGGTCATCTTTGACCAGCTAAGTGATTATTTATATAAAATTCATAAATAGGGCTTAGTTTAAGACACAAATTCTATAAGACATGTTTGTGGTTGCTGAAACACATTTGTTTTGTTTTCTTAGGGTTTGGTAAGTCTAACGTCTCTCTGTAGGGTGACTGACTGACGTGCCGTAGCATCAGGCTAGGATGCCTTTGCCCAGTGCCCACTCTCCTCAGCTCCTCCCTAACACCAGTTATCTCTCTAGTACACTTGGATGACTGTCAGTTGAGACAGCAACTTTATCACCCAATTCAATAGTCCTCTAAAGCTGGCAGAGGCTCTTAAGCCTGTTTTTTTTTTTTTTTTCAGTCTGCTGAAGATTTCACTTCTCCCATTCCCACTTTTGTTTTTGCCCTTACCATCCAGTCCGTTTGTTTCTCTTTCTGTTTCTCTGTGTGCACAGAATACATCTGAGCAAATACAGAGGTTACAGGTAGGTGTTTGTGTTTTTGAGAAAGCTCTAGCAAACCTGTTTGATAGTAACCAAAAATAAGCAAAAAACTAGAAAAATGGAGGAAGTCTGTGTGTATCAGAACATAAGCTTAAATGAACAGACATTGCCATAGTAACTGATGTCCCCCGGAGCCCAGTGTAAATGTCCTGAGGTGTGGATCGAGTGTGTTCTCTGCACCTAAACCTGTGCAAGATGTGTTCTGGTCAGGAAAGATGCTTTTTCTCTTGTCTCTCTCTCTCTCTCTGCATCTTTCTGTTTGTCTCTGTCTGAATATCTCTCTCTCTCTCTCTCTCTCTGTCTCTTTACATGTTTTCCTCTGTCTCTCTACCCCACTTCTCCACACCTCTGTCCTGGTTATTCAACTTGTGTCTCTCTCTCTCTCTCTCTCTCTCTCTCTCTCTCTTGTTAGGGCTCAGCAACATGCACGTATTGGATCCCAGGAAATTTGACTGCACTGTGATGTCACCAACTGTGCAGCACGCTGATTGGTGGTGTGTGTAGGTGGGGGCTTAACCGATGCTGTGAGAGCAAAACATGCAGGGTAGAATGGTAGGAAGACTGGCATGATGAGCCATGAGAGACAGCAAAGACAGCATTGCCTCTAGGTCTTCTGCAGCTCCTCACATTGCAACACACAGGGCCACTCGCAAGGTTTTCCTCCATCCGAATCCATGCCAGGTTTTGCTCAGGACCTCAATGCCTCGGGTAGAAGTTGAGCTCATTTGAAAAAGGCAGCAAAGCGGTGTGGTCTGCACTGTCTCTGAGTCTTTGACACGCATAGAACTGGAATCTGAGACAAAACAGACAATTGGTGCATTTCTGTGTCCAGGCATCTTTGTGTTCTTGGTAGTTGTATAGTAGAACTCCACTTGAATTGATAATGCGTTCTTATGCTGAATTTACACATTGACCATCTGGTACTGCTGATCAGACGATGCCATCATTGTAAGGTGCCATGGTAAAATGGTAATAGTCATGTGAACAATGCTGTTGCACTTGAGCTGGATTGAATGTTTCATGCTCTTATTCAGTCAGGTCTCTGAGGTCTTTTACAGATTTAGAAGACTATACTTATAGAGTGCAGGGTGTATTGCAGCAGCAAGTTGTTTCGTGTTCCTGAATAAACAAACAAACATAGTTTGTTCCTCCATTATGGCACAGCGGAAATTTATTTATTTAAAAAAAAAAAAAAAAAGAAGCCGGAACTTTTGATGGAGGGTTTCGTCAGTGGTGGTGTACTTTATTCATTCCTGGCAGAAGCACGGCTTTCCGTCTCTGTCTTTTTAAAAAACACAGAATTTCCGGTTTTTTCGTGAACTTCATAGTGTTAGCATGAATGCAGCACTTGTAAACTGTGTGTGTGTGTGTGTGTTCATCAGTGTTAATCCCCAAACCAAACTGAACAGCTGTTTAATTTGCTACCCTTCAGTGGACATGGACCTAGACTAGTGAGGGATATTTTGAATCATTTTAATGTTGATGTACATGAACTCATCAAAACAATGAACTATCTATACGCAGAATCTAAGCATGTTTGTCTTGGCGAGGATGCCAGTACTCTTCAGCTCGAGTCGAACGTGTTTAACAGGCTAGAGCGCAAAATACATTGTTAAGGTCATAAAATACATGGAGAACAGAGATCGGTTTGAAACATTACACACACTTCAAGCAACCAAAAGTTTGAGCTTTCTGGTTGGATTTAGGTGACTATTTTGTGTCGTGAGGATGCAGAGACATCACCAGTGCTGAGAGAGCCGAGCCAACACAGCAGCGTGCTGTAAGATTAGTAGAGCAGCCACAAGGTTTTGCTCTTTCACCTGGTGCTCAGTAACTGTGACAGTTACATCAATATGTTATTTTATTCTCATCATCCTTCTGAAATACAGAGACAATGGCAGCAGATAATATCCTGAGTCGCCATATTTTTTGGATCGTGTACCAGACTGCATAATGTTGTACTAAGTAGATTGTCCGTACCTCACTGGTCCCATTACTGGTTTGGGAGGCAGCCCTGAATGTGAAGGAGTATTTACTAGAGAAGGGTAAATTTGTATAAACACATTTGTATTTTACCCCAGAAGTCTAAAATCTTCAAAATTGTCTCTAATTTCAGCATGCTTAATTTAGCTTGTCACCTGTCGACAGTACAGCGATAAAGTCACAAAAGACACTGCCTCGTGAGACCGATAAGTGACAGCACTATGCCGGGGTTTCACATCACACGGATGGACAAATCATAAATCCATTAGCCAGCATGCCAGAACCTCTGATGTGTTTGCACAGTCGCACATTTTAGGAATCTAATTAAGTACGCTGAAGAAGAGTAGTGGCTAATGTAATTTAACCCATAAATTCAATGAACTGGTTAGTTGCAGGATAAAAGTGCCATTGCACCACCATTAAATATATATATATATATATATATATATATATATATATATATATATATATATATATATATATATATATATATATATATATATATATATTTAATGGTGGTGCAATGGCACTTTTATCCTGCAATATAAAATTATATATATATATATAAAAAAAAAAATCAGTGCCACAGTGGCGGTTAATGCCTCTTTTTTTTTTTTTACCTAGCCAATATATTAAGAGAAGTGCCCCCCCCCAAAAATACACAAACAAAACACACAAAAACAACCCAAAATGTTTTTACTTCTTCATAAGCATCGAAAATTTGAAGGTGTTATCTTAATCCACTAAAATTTTGTGTAAACGGGTAAAGGCCTCACAGCCAGCAGTGTCCTGATTACTTTTATATTAAATTTGCAGCCCTAAAATAATATATTTGTTTAGACTAATTGAAAATGTAAGTCGATTTTTCTGGTAAAAACGTTTGAACATGTCTCATTAAACTATTTTTAGAATTTGTTTCTTCCTCTAGTTGCTAAACCAACCCTGGTGATTTTTATTAGCAGCTGACTTTAACCTATTAGTCTGCTGAGCATCTACTGATAAAAACCTGATAGCTCAGACACAGTCTGGTCGTTTTGGGAGCACAGGGTATGGATTTGTCTGCTCTTGCATCATGATGCAAAATTATCTATAGGTCTGGTTTATTGTGTCAAGAGTTTTCTCTTTGGAGGTAAAAAAAGGTTGGTGAGTATTTAGTCCCCGGCCTCCTCGTTTTTCTTTTGGGGGTAAGGTAAGGGTTACAACACGGAGCTGTGTGTGTATACCACGTGTGGGGTGTAATGTGCCAGAGGCCCTGACACTAGCAAGTTTACGCCCAGGATTCGCACCAAGCCTGAGGCCTAGAGGGGCATCCCACTGAGCCATAAGCCTGTACACAGAACCACTGGGCCTGGAGTAAGGCCAAAGGCAATAAGAATAAGGATTGAAGCAGAAAAGGAAGGGGGGATAAGGGGTATGAAATAACATGAGCTAAGTGTGGATGCTAGTTGTGCAGATATTACAGATCAGATGTGTTCAGTTTGCTTGTTATTGCTTATAGTTGTAGTCTGGTTTGCAATATGCTGGTATTATCACTGTAGAAAGTACAGTGGTATCATTTATATAAATAACAGAAGACCAGTGAGTGCTACAGTCATTGCGACAAAACAGTCCTTGGCTGCAGACATTTTGCACAACTAGAATGTGTATTTATGCCTTTGTGTGTGTGTGTAATTTTATTACCTGTTAAAATAAAGGATTGCACGGTCATTATGCACATACTCATGATCTTACAGTTCACTGGTATAACTAACATCCTGTATCTGTGTGGAGGAGAGGAAGCATGGTGCTGATGAGTTGCTTTTACACCATCACTGACAATCGTTCTCATTTTTTTTCCTTGCAGATTATGTTTACTTTGAAAACTCCTCCAGTAACCCACTACTAATTAGGAGAATAGAAGAGCTCAACAAGGTGAGTGAAAGTCCATCGTTGTGCCCTTGAAGCATCTTGCCCTTCCTTCAGCCAGACATAGCTGAATGTTTTATGTACCATTCTGTGTGTCTGTCTGTCTCTGCCTCGTCTACCGACCACAATGTTCACAATTATCCACAACTTTCGTTCCCACAGATGTTGTACTTTGTACTCAACCCTCTCTCCTGCTTCTTTGCTCAGTGTTTTCTGTATTCCTTTCAGCACTGAGCAGGGAGCAGCAGAAGTCTAAATCTGTCATTCTGACTCAATCCTCACCTGTACATTTGGCTTTTTATCTAATCTCCGGTGGCCGAGTTTTTCAGCTTCTCATGTTAATTTGCAGACGGCGAATGGGAACGTGGAGGCCAAAGTGGTGTGTTTCTACAGACGCAGAGACATCTCGGCCACACTCGTCGCCCTGGCAGACAAACATGCACGTAAGTAATGAACATGGGACCTCCCAGCACTGTCCAAAACAACGGGGTATGCTGTTATAAAGGGAAAATAGAAAAGGCTCGGACACCGGTCGGGATGATTGCGGATGATCTCTTCAGGAAGTAATGCTTCATTGCCAAGGCTCTTCATTGCATCACTTCCAGACTGCTGACCATGCAGCACACAGTTCACATTTGCACCTTTTTTTCTTTCTTTTTTTTTTTTTAAATTTCAGAAAGTAGTCTGTTGTGTGGTGTTTTTCTTTCTTAAAATAAAACACTCAGGATTGTTTTCAGTGCAGAACTGTTGAGTACAGCGTTTTCTTTCTTGGTCAAAGAGTTTTACATGTACTCAATCCTTTTTTTTTTTTTTTTTTTTTTTTTTTTTTTTTTTTTTTTTTTTAATTATTTGTCCATAGCTTTGTTTCTGTTGTGAAGACTTGACTCGAATAGTATAAACTATCATTTTGCACTGGAACGATCCACTTAGGAATATCCAGTCTTTCCTGCTATAAGCAGAGTTGGTCTCCAAAATGGCTACTATAGGATTGAATCACTAAGCGTGTTGGTGTGCTTCATACGTGCGGCGGGGCTAGGCGTAGTGTGAGCAGCTGTCAGCAGTGCCAGTGTTAAAGATTATCAGAGTTTGAATGTAAAATGTTTATATACGTGGTACAGAGATAGTGTAAATGTGAATGTATGAAAGTAGTCCACACTGCTCACAGGTTTAATCATGAGGCACTGGGATTGTTTGCTCAAATAGACCACACAGAAGCAGTTAGGAACTTAGTGGGGGTGGGGGTGTAAGCTGCGAGTGTGTGTGTATGTGAATTCGTGTGTATGGGTTCATGGATTGTGGGCCTCTCTGCAGTGCCAGCAGTCTCTCCGTGGACGTTCAGACATTTGCAATATGTGAAAAATGCATGGCAGGAATGAGTTTGGACCACATGGGTGTGGACTACATCCTGAATCAGCTTCAGCAAGGAAAGAAGAAAGGAGAAGAGAAACAGGAGAGAAACAAAATGAAATGGCATGTGAGGTGAGTCACAGAGAAGGAACAGGAGAGCAGTCTTGGAGAAAAGAATAGCGAAGATAAGAGGGCGAGGGTGTGAGAAGCAGAGTGATGGAGTTCCTCCTGTGTGATTGGACACTAAAGGAGTTTGAATGCATCTACATGTGAAAGCTGGAACTATTGGCTCTCTTTTCAGCAAGTCGGTGTACTTGCGCACACACACTCAGATGACTCACAGATTAAATATTTTGTTCTCGGTGATGCTGGCTCCTCCTTGCCAGAGCCTGAAGCTAGGGAGCTGTGCTGTGGCCTTGTTTGCACACACAAGTGTGTGTAGAGGCAGAGAGAGAGAGAGACAGAGGGACTTGACCCTGAACTGAACTGACCACTCCCTGTAATCACCTCGCCCACTGTCTGAACAGACCCGAGATTAACTTGGGTTCAGAAAGGAATAGGTTTGAGTCATGACCGATTGAGATTGTGTTCCTGTGTCTCTTTGTGTTTGTGAAATATGCCATTTCAGAGAAAATCTACAGCAAATACAGTGCATCTCGGGGATGTTCAACTCCACTCCTGGACGGCCATAGAACTGCAGGGTTTCTCTTACGTGTGACCCTGATGCCCTATAGCTTAGTGCCAGCCAGGGCCTTCTGAGGATCTGCTCCCTATGCATCACACTATCAACACCTGATGGCTGACATGTACATAGAGTCTGCACCAGCATGAAATGTGGTCTCTCACCAAAGAATTTTAATCATAAAGCAAAAGCCCAGCATTGCAGGAAAAAGTCTCTGCAACCTACACTATATGGCCAAATGTTTATGGACATGCAACACCCATATGTGAGTCTTCCCCAGACTGCTGCTGCAAAGTTTGTTGCACCCGGTTGTTATGCTGTGATGTCTTTGTGTGCTGCTGTGTTACCATTTTCCTTCACTGGAACTAAGGTACCAAAAAAAACATCTAGCATGATAATACTTCCGTGTACAAATCAAGGTCCATGAAGAAATGGTGTACTTCAGTGTCCTGCACAGAGCTCTGACCTCAACCTCACTGAAAACCTTTGGGATGAATTGGAACACTCCTTACCAACAACATTAGTGCCCAAGATCTCTAAAACACTTGTGCCTGTATGAATAGGCAAATCCCCATAGCCATTCTCCAAAATCCAATGGAAAGCCTTTGCAGAAGAGTGGTGGTTAGTTAGACTATAAAGAAGGGACTAAATCTGGAATGAGATTTTCAAAAAGAACAAGAACGCACATGTGATGGTCAGGTGTCCACAAACTTTTGGCTATGTCAAAATTATATGTCGCATGATGTATAGTTGCATGACTATTCATTTTATTTGTCAACCAGTAAGGTTGTTCCATAGTTTCCAAACATTATTTTGGCACACACAGGTTACAAATAATTTCCATGTTCAGTACTTCCTTAGACCACTCTGTTAAATAAAAAAAATAATTAAATCAATTCGTCTCAAAGACGTCTGTGGCTCAACAGCTGATTATGGAACTGAGAGAATGCAATGTGGAAGATCCTCAACAGAGTCCGGTGTATATATACAGTATCTTAGTGACCAGCCTAACTTAGAAGGAAGACACTGGTCATGCCAAAATTGACTATGCCACAGTGTACCCGACTTATATATTTTACTTAGTTTTATAGGACAGCAAAAATAACAGTGGACAAAATTCTTTCAGGAGCCACCAAGAGTGGGATTTAAAAAAAAGTTTCAGCTCTCGAATGGCACAATAAAAAAAAGTTTTCCTCCTCGGACTGGGAGATCGTAAGTTCCAATTTTGAGTGTGTCACTGTTCTCCATAGGCAGACATACTCTCTCTCATCTATCAATCACAGTGGCACTAGCCAAATGTGGGCATATGTAAGCTCAAGTATGCAGAATAGGGCAGATGGTACTTTTCCTCAGAGTGTATTATGATGAGTGGAATGCAGCAGTTTGTTGAGATGTGCCTGTTAGCTTAGCCACATGTTAGCATTCACGCTCCCAGAATGGTAGATGTTGAATTATAGGAGAGTGCTGGCTGGTGGACGGAAAAGAGTCTCACACACACCTTTACACTGCTTACAGAGTAGTATAAAAGTGGTAGTGAACTTTACAAAAGAATTCATTTTCAAATGCTTAGCCTTGTACAGTGCACTATAGAATTGGCTCACAAATATTTTTTTTACTATCTCTCTGCCTTGGCTGTTTTTCCAAAACATGCTAGTTGGTGCCTGTCCACAGCAGCAGCATGTCAACTAGTTTTATTCAACCAGTGTACAAATATCAGTAATTATAAGATGTGTGTATCATCTTGCATAATATAGTTGGCTACAGTAGCTGGGCAAAAATTGCATATGAGCAGGATTGACTGTAATTAGAAGACAGTGGGGAAAAAATGTTGTTTCTTAAGAGATTGTTTCCTCTCTTGCTGCTGTCTTCCTATAGCAATGCAGCATGCTCGATTGATGCTGATGACTAGCGCCACTAGTGAACCAACCATCAGTGTATTCACAGAACTCGAATGGTGGTGTATTAGGGTTTGACTCATCAGCTCATAACCAAGCCCTTAGAGTTAATTTGGGTGTGTGTATATTATTAGTCAGAAGCAAGATCCTAAGATCCACCTAAAACGAACTTGGAACAGCCTTGATTGTTCATGGGATTTCAGAGCAGTAGAATGATTTTAGCTGTCCAACAAACAAGGAGCAATGGAGTAAACATCAGGGAGCAGGTGAAAGTGCATATTTTGTTTAGATAAAATGGTGGCACACTTGCACTGAGAGTTTCTCGGTGGTCTTGTCTGAGGAAGACTATAGAGAAACCGTCTAAATGGGGAAGATATGGGTTGTTGTGAAATAAGACTTTTAATGAGAGAGTTTAAAGCAGACACATGAACTAACTTGCCCCATATTACATTTACATCTCCAGCATTTGGCAGATGATTTTATCTACAGAGATGTATAGAAGAGCTTTGTAGTCTCCATTAAAACATATCCTGACATATTACAACCTATTTTGATTTAAAATTCAGTGGACAAAACAGTTTATAAGGTAACTCTAATGAACCAGATGTGTTGGCATTGTAAAGATGAGTACATACGTTTAGGTAGGTTTGTTACACAAGAGGGTTGTTAAATTAATTGTCTTTAATGAACTAATAAAAATTTAGTTAAACTATTAAGGCATGAAGACTAGTCTATTTTCATTATTCAAGATTTTAGTCCTTCATTAATCAAAAAAATACTCAGAAAATGAAACGGTGTAGTGTCTCATTTACTACAGTGTAGTTTTCTGTTACTTGGTCGATAACCTCTTTATGAGCTACTCAATTTAACACAAATGAGAGAAAACGTGTGTGTTAAATCACATACTTTTATAGCCTTCTGTTTTGGACCCGGTTTCTCAAACTGTTTGCAGCCAAGCACTCCTTTAACTGCTAAATAAATTCCATGAATGTCAGTAGAAATGTATTTTATATAAAAATAATAATCCAGCTACTGAAATCTAAAGTTCATGACTCAAATGTGCACAGTGAACTTCTGGCGATAATTTAAGCCAGAGATCATTTCTATTCTTGATCCTTCCAGGTTTTCATTATGTAGCTGCTTATTTTGCGTTTTAGAGATTTGGATTAAACCCGTCCAATTCAAGTGACCAGTCAAAGAAAGACTGAATAACTTTCTAAACAACATAATAGCCATAATACCCAGCTATAAGTACCCAAAGTATATGCATCATCACCCCCATGTTGTGAGCCGCCTATTCTGAACTATATTTGAGTATATTGTCTGTACGCATTACACAGATATTCAGCCACCTTTTGTTAGTAAAGTATTAACGCTTGACAAATAACAAACATGTACCTGAATGTATGTGCAAAACTTTTAAATGTTCTAAATGAGTAAGTACCTTTAGGTGTAAGGTCACAGAATGATGTTTGAGATGCATGGTTTCTGCCATTTTCCTGTTCCTTCTGACCACTTTGCTCCTGACCGATCTCAGCACTGCATGTCTCTCCTGTGTGCGTTTCTGACAGACTTGGGTTGTTCTAAACTACAGCACCTGAATGATTATGTACTTGAGTGTGTGTGTGTGTGTGTGTCTGTCTGTCAGTCTCAGGGCAGATGCTCTGGTTCATAGTGCACTAGTGTGTGGCTGTTTGGCAAGTGCAATGGAAAGTCAAGTCTGTTCCTCTATGCGATGTGTCTCCTGAGCCTCCATTCCTCTTTCCTGAGTAGGGGGTGTATGCACCTCTTCCTTTCCCCTCTTCTACCTCTTGCTGCTTGGTAAAGCAACTCATTCATCAATAATTGATAATTGCTTGGGACAGGTGAGATGGAGAGGCAATTTGTGGAGAGTATAGGCTGGGTGCAGTGCCAGTAGATTGGTTCTGGTGTTCTGTTCTCTCTCTCTCTCTCACACTCACACACACACCCTGTCTCTCTTTCACAACCTCTCATGTCCGCTCTCTCTCTTTCTCGCTCTCTGTCTTTCTCTTTCTCACTCTCTCCCACCTCCCCCCCCTCTCTCTCTCTCTCACTCACACATGCACACGACCTCTCATGTCCACTCTCTGTCTCTCTCTTGCTCTCTTTCTCTCTGTGTCTCTTTCAAAAAATTTTGCCCTCCCCCTCTCTGTTTCTTTCCCTTTCACTCGTCTCTTGCTGTCTGTCTCTCAATTTCTGTCTCTTGCTGGTATGCTTTTTATGCTCTCTCCCTCTCTTGCACTCTCATTCTCTCACCTTTTACTCTCTCATGCGCTCTCTTTCTATCTCTCATGCTCTCTGACTCTCTTTGCTCTCTCTCAAGCTGTCCCTCTCTCATGATCTCAGTTGCTCTCATGCTTGCTCTCTTTTTCTGTCTGTGTGTCTGTTTTAATATTTCTGTCTGTCTCTGTTTCTCTTTATTAGTCTCTTGATATATGCCTCTTGTGCTCTCTCTCTCTCTCTCTCTTACTCTGTCTCTCTCTTTCTCTCTCTCTCTCTCCCCCTCCCTCTCTCACTCTAAGGACTGAGGCTGTAGTGAGTTCCTCTCATCCTGCTGGCTCTCTCGAGGATGCAGAGGTCTGTTCATAGCCATGTGGCTCTCATGCTCCCCCCACTTCTGTAGAGACATCAGTACTCCAGCCACAATTGTAAGACGTACAAGACACAGAACAGCAACCACTCTGATTGTGTTGAGTTTTTACATTTGTTTGTTGTGCAAATGAAGACAAAACTGACTGTATGAGATACAGATAGCATAGTGTGTGTATGTGTGTGTGCTCAGAATACTAGAGTGGCAAGAGGAGGAAGACAAGGGAATACGTATTGATTTCAGGTGCACCTTTTTTTCCCCCCTTGAAAATCCCTTGATTGCTTTTGTTCTTCTCTCCTCTCTCATTCATTCTCTCTGTCTGTCTTTCTGTCTTTCTCTTGCTCTCTGTCTGTCTCTCTAATGAAACTCCAGATGAATTGGAGCACACTCTCTGGCTTCTCTCTCTCCCCTCCTCCTCCTCATCCTCACTCTGCCTCCACTCTTCTCCACTCAGCACCCTCAGTCCATACACCACATATATGTAGGATTTTTTTTTTTTTTTTTTTTTGTGAAAGAGAGAATGTCCTCTCTGCTCCTCTAAAAATGGATTACCAGGGAACAGAGATTAGGTTCTCCAGTGTGAATCGTGTGGAGGGGGTGGGACTTTGTTGACACAGTCTGATTTCATTTCCTTGGCTTTTTTTCCACCCTTCTTTTTATGTTGAACGAATTTGATTTTAGCTGCTGTTGGTTTGCAATCATAGATAGCAGAAAACTTGAGGCTGTACTGGACACGTCAGTCAGACTGTCTACAAAGGTTCTGGTGGAAAACACAAGTGTCCATGGCAGGGATGGGAATAGAGCGGACATGATCCATGTCGATGAGCACACACTGCTTCTCCTTCGTCTCCTGTGATATGATGCATTACTGAACTTTATATACATATGCCAAATCCACCTCCAGAATGTTGCATTTTAGCTGCAAGAGAACTGGTTCAGGCTGCTAGTTGCACCACCGTCTGATGAACATTATTATTATGCCAACCAGTAGTGGGAACGTCTACTGATGACTTCATAGTACAGCGAATTATACAGGAGACTTGCAGCAATAAAATCACTGTATGCGTGAACACAGCATAAGGCTGTTTATTTACGTTTTCTGACATGTCTTCAGGACTGAGGGCGTAGCATTTATTAATTTCAAGAGAGAGCAAAAGAGAGGCTGGTGAGGAAACGTGTGCTTTGCAGCTGCTGTAACGTAAGTGGATAAGAGAAACAACTTTGGACGTGACTTTAAATGTTACAATAAACTAAAAAAAAAAGTGCATGTTGGTTTTTACCAGAAGATAGTATTCTACTGAGCAAGTGGCAAAAAACTTTGGGATGTGGTGTTGTTATAGGAAAATAATCAACTTTGGGATGGTAATGGCCCGGAGCAGGATATTGGACAGCATCACAAAACCCCATTATTATTATTATATATTCCTGTCACAGCATGCCACATAATGTTTTATTCCTTACTTCAACACTGTTAAGGTACTCTTTAACTCGTACACAAGTAGTTTTTGGCTGTACATGTAAAATGTATTTGTATGTTTTGAGATCAAGTCTGCTTTATTTATATAACCTGACCTAATAGTTCCTTATGAGCCCTTGGTTGCTATTGTAGAAAGGACATTATTTATTTACATTTACATTATTTACTGTCCAGTGTCACCAATGGGTTCCCTTATGAGCCTGGTTCCTCTCAAGGTTTCTTCCTCATATCATCTCAGGTAGTTTTTCCTTGCCACCATTGCTGCAGGCTTGCTCATTAGGGATAAAATAGGGATAAATTGTAACTTTAATTTAAACTTTATTTTTTTCCCCTTCTCTGTTTCTGTAAAGCTGCTTTGAGACAATATCCATTGTTAAAAGCACTATACAAATTGAATTGAAAACATATGCTCCTTAGTCACACAGAGTTTATCACGATGAAGCTGAGTCACATTCAGGCACCCTTTACTGTAGATTCAGCTAAGATAATGCTGCATTTTTACGCTCGTTTATATACATTTTAAACGGTCAACAGTACAGGTATATTTTCATTTGCATCGCCTGAGGTGTGCTGAAATGTACCCCGTCGGAAACAGTAAATTTCATCCAAGTCAAGTGAACAAAGAGAGAGATCAGCGTATATTAGCATTTTCATGCCGATATTCACTGGTTAATGTGTCCCATCTAATGTCACTGGGACGTATAAAAGTATGGAGCAACATCAGTCATCTAGGATTCCTCTGTCTGTGTCTGCAGCACTGGTCTGTTTAGATCGGGAAATTCCTGTACATGGTTAAAAAATGAAGAATGCATATTTCAATGCTCCATATTTCACATCCTGGAAAACATTCAACCTATGGTTCCCAAAATGGAGTAGTCACAATTCAGCCATTAATTCACATCTGCTGGTGGTTTAATGAAAACGTATCTTGACCTTTGGCCCACAGGAGAGCTGGAGGAGGAGATGGAGAACCCTGAGATGCTGGACCTCCCAGAGAAACAAAAACACCAGCTAAGACACAGAGAACTCTTCCTCTCCAGACAGTTGGAGTCCCTGCCTGCTACACACATCAGGTAAAAACACCTCTCTGTCTATGCATGTGTGTGTGTGTGTGCGCGTGTGTGTGTGTGTGCGCGCGTGTGCATATCTTGGACATTTTCCATAAAGACAGGGTGAAATAATTTGACCAGTGTCATATCTGTGGACTTGTACTGCGAGTGAGTGAAATACTCCAAGGATGGCTGTTTGGCTGATATTGTGTTTCTGAGACACATCATTATTTTGTGACATGTCAAAATCTGTATGGAGGAATCCTCAAGTGTAAACAGTGTTTGAGTGGAGATGACATTACTGGCACTGATGGGATTAGATCTCAGTAGAGAACTTAGGCTGTTAGCATGATCCTGGAATGAGACTGCAGAAATGGTGAAATGCATAAAGATCATCACAGTTTACTTAAAAAGTGGTGGGACTAATCTGAATCCCACTCAGTGCACAGCTTCGCAGCTTAAGGATGTGTGTTAACTCAGAAGATTCCAGGTCCTAGAATTGCTGCTAGCTGTTTGTTAGCAAAACCAGTCCTATTGCATGTAGTGCAGGAGAGGTACTGAAGTATAACTTGCTCTGCATAATGAGAGAACAGGAATAATTAAGGCATGCACAGCATCTGGACAGCCGTTTCAAAAACATGGAGTACATGGGGAAGAGCAGGAACTGACATTTAGCCTGTATTACAGTTTATAAACAATAATACAAGCGATAACATCATATCTTTTCTGATATAATAGACAGCTTTGCATTATTACTTTATGTAATACATACCCAGAGGAATATGAATTTTGTTGACTGCTTGTCTGTGTGTGTGTGTCTGTGTCGTGAGTTTACAGAATAAGTGTTATACTCATGTACTCTCATCTCATTTGAGGTGGAAGTCACTGGCTTCCTGTTCAGCCCCAACCTGGATGACAAACTTTTTCTTTTTTTTAGTTTATTTATTATTTACCCTATATTAGCCTGTACCAAGATACATCTTATATAGTAGGTTTTAACACACTAACACATGAAATAAGACAAATCAAATGTCACCTTTACTTCATGCGACTGTTTCATACCAGCTGAGTGTCGTTTTATTCTTGATAAATTACAACTCCCTTAGTTTTAAATGATCTGTTTATTCTGTTACAAAGCATAGACTTCAAGAACAATGACAGTAGTATAATGACATTGCAGTCTGCTTACAGTAATGCTTGCTGACTAATGCTGGACTTTCAGAATTGACGGACAACATGACTGTTTACCTAACCACACAGAGTCTAGAGCTTGTCCTCAGAAGATCATCTATAGACTACTCCAATATGGAGGAGAATTTCACGTACTGCAGAAGGTGTTCTTCCCTAAATCTGAGAGTACGCCTTTTTCAGTGTTTGAGCGCTATGCTTCACCTAATTTAGAGTATGTAGAGAGGCAGCTCGCTTACTGTATCAGGTATCTGCGCTTACTCAGAACTCTGATATTGCTTACAGAACGACCTATAAAAGTATGCTGTAATAATATTATCATATCCAATATAGAATCAGTCCATCCCTAACTTGCAGTAATTGGGAACTGTGATACTTTTGGTATTGATATCCCCTGCAGCCTGTGTATTTGTTTCTGACATACACCCAAGTCACATTCCAAATCTGTTTAGTGTATATCCTCAAGGTCTCGGTTCTCTCGTGTGCACGTTGCCATCATTTGAGTGACAAAAACAAAGTTTGTATTTCTCCTTTTCTTCTCTATGACTTGAATTTGGGGGCCACTATTGTAACATGTGTTGTGTAACTGTGTTCAGAGGAAAGTGCTGTGTGACTCTTCTCAATGAGACCGAAACCCTCAAGTCCTACCTAGACAGAGAGGTGAGTATAGTACAGCATTTTGAACAAACATTGCAAGAACACCCTGCACTGTGAGGGGGTGTTTTTACCTATACTAGATAAAGATGCGTTTGCTTATTGTGTGTGTGTGTGTGTGTGTGTGTGTATATGAGTTCTAGTTTTGAGCTCCATTCTGAATGAATAATTCAGTATGTTGACCCAGAATGTTCTCTTCGCATTTAGTAATGAGGAGACTGGAGACTCCACTCACTGTCAGGCCAAACACACAAACACCACACAGCCCTCTCTGTGCATGAGGCTTTATTTGTTTGTGCCTGGGTCTCTGACTTTGACTTTGTCTATGTTGTGTTTTGGCTGCAGGACGCATTTTTCTACTCTCTGGTATATGACCCTCAGCAGAAAACACTGCTGGCTGATAAAGGAGAGATCAGAGTGGGGAATAAGTACCAGGCAGAAATCACCGACCTCCTCAAGGAGGGTATGTCTGCATTTAGTGCAATTCTGGGAAGCTTTGTATTTTCATACCCAATGTAGAGTCTAAACACTCAAGTGCTAAAAATATGCAACCATGGCTTGCGATATCTCTAAGGAAAAGATAAGAATCATATAATCTCTTTGTTATACACTCTAAAAGCAGGGTGACTGCAGGTCCCTAAAAACTGTTTTTCTAAAATACATATTACAGGAAATAAGAGCCTTCAGGGTTCTAGTGCAGTAGATTTTGTTTGAAATTTAAGCTTGAGGCTAATCACGTTCCTTTTTATAATGCACAGACATTTTGATTTGATGAAATAAAAATTCAACCAAAATTTGCAAAACTAGATGCTTTTGCTGGATAAAGCAAAGACCTGGAACTGTTTTTTTGATGTCTGCAGGATGACCGTATGATTTTTATCTATATTTTGCACATTTTGGCCTAATCACACCACAAATGTAGTATATTGCATCTGTTGATTCATCTTTACTTCATCCTGGTCATGGTTGCAGTGTATCTGTCTGTCGTGGGAACACACACACTGCACACTTATACATGGGGAGAATTTAGAGTTGCCAATACACCTACTTGGATGTTGTTGGGAGGTGGGAGGAAACCAGAGAACAGAAGGAAAAACCCAGAACATGCCGACCTCCGCACAGTAACAGAAGCCCAATACTGAATCAGGGACCCCGGAGCCCCGAGGCAATCACACTGCCATGCTAGATTTAATGAATTAAAAATAGTAAGTAGAGATACAACTTGCAAGAATATTCTTCAGACTCAGCCCCTAGTTCAAGAACTGCTGATCTAGACTAGTATGGAAGATTCTGTGATATAAATCTTACCTAATTAAGTATCAAATGTTATTTTGGCTCCAGATATCTGTTCATGTGAACATGTAACCATGTCCTTTTTGTTTTCTGCAACTAATGCTAGTGTGTTCACGGTGTCTGACTGAGAACTCTGATCGACATGGATGAATAACATGAAGCGCTTGCAGAAGGAAAGAGCATGCAGAGCTGTAGCAGAGTGGGAGTCTAATCTTGATATCCAGCTGTTCTTTAGATGACTGCTGTGTTTGTGCTTCTCGGTTCATTAGGAGAGGAGGATGGCAGGGAGCTGGCCAAACTAGAGGAGAAAGTCTGGGATCCCAACAGTCCTCTTACAGAGAAACAAATCGACCAGTTTCTGGTAGTGGCTCGGTAAGTACCTCAAGCGTTTTGGATTTTTCTCTGTTGATGTTTGTCTGGAATGAGCAACATGGTGACAGACACTACGAAATAAGGCACATTTCCTTTGGAATTATTGATTAAATCTAAACAGTGATGCTGTATTACAGGAAGACACTTACAGTTCTCATTCATTCTTTTTTTCTCCTCTGCTCACTCTCTTTCTATCTCTGCCCTTTTTTTGTTTCTCCTTCCCTCCCACAGGTCTGTGGGTACGTTTGCGCGAGCTTTGGACTGCAGCAGTTCAGTTCGGCAGCCCAGTCTACACATGAGCGCTGCAGCTGCCTCCAGAGACATCACACTGGTACGGCACCACCTACACTCGCGCGCTCACTCACTGCACGCTACATCCTGCTTCCGCAGTACTTCACGCTTTGGTCTGGCACATGAAACGCATTCTAATGTCATCTGTGCTTTGCCAATTGTCCATGAAGAATTACTCATAATGGTGTCGAGCATCATGATTACCCAGGCAGATTTGATCAAAATGGGTTAGAGCAATATGGAGAATTAGGAAAGGACAGCTTTTGTTTTCAGTAATCTTATATCTTTAACTATGACCATTGTAGTGCAGTCATAACCTATATAATCATCAAATTATTATTATTTTTTTTTTTAAAGAGCGTTGTATATTGACTGAGGATAAAAAGATATTTTGGGACAAATGTTCAAAGCCACTTTAGAAAGGTAGCATTTCAGGACTGACTCAAACAAGCAAGAGAAATAATTTGCCCTGTATTCAGGAAAGAAAAAAGCCACCTATGGGTTATATTGTGACTCTGTGGAGTCACCCTCAACAACCCTCACCTGCCACTAGATGCCACTCATTTATTTAGCATATAACCCAGGAGCCAATGGGTAATGGACACAAGCAAATACATACCCTCTGAACCTGAGAAACACACACTGCTGTAATCTAGATATAAGTAACTGACATGAAATTACATTTTTTTTTTTCTGAATAGACTTTCACAAATAGTTTCCTGCAATGTCTTTATGAATCATTACACTATTTGTGTGAATAAGAAACAGTGATTTTTCATTTGCTTTCTTCAAGAGACATCTGGGCCCTGCATGTTGTTTAAAGCATTATTAATTTTTTTTCCATAAAGTTAAAAATAGCACGTCTTGAAAAATGAATCATTAACAGGGCGTCATTAAGACACTAACGGGGCGGCCTCGTCGAGGCATTATCAGGGCGATGCAGCTGATGTTATACTAGCGTGCAAAACCCAGCCAGATTTCAGAAAAAGCAACCTCACAAGTCAACAATAATGAACAATAAATAAACAATAAATATTACTATACTATATTTACTATGGTGCCTTTGCTTGTTAATTCTGTTTTTTTGTTTTTGTTTTTCGTGAGGATGCTCACCATTGAAGCAGACTGGACAATTTAAATATAATTATTACATAAAATAGTAGTTCTACTTTCTCCTTCTTCCTCTGTTTGTACCATTCAAAACATTTACTCTTTGTGAGTGACTAGGTTTTTTATTCCATTACATGTTGTGGCTTTGCTCTGCTTTGCCTGTGTATTTTGTTGTCTTTTCTTTCTTTTCTATCCCACATGTAGTTAATAAATATGTTACCCGCAAGTAAATAATGAATATTTAAAAAATTGGTTGATCAGAGAAAAATACAGCTTCCCTCTTACTGAGGAACCACCATTGATGAATTCTCTGGCCCTTCTGCCAACTCCTGCTGGAGTCCTGAATATTTTTTCAGCTTTTGATCACACACATCTGAAAATTACCAGACTTAATCCATCCCTAGCGATATTTGTAGGTCTATAGATTAGTTAAATAGTCGTCATTACCAAGTAGTATGATTTCTTTCGAGGGCTGTGTTCTGAAAAGTTCCTTCTGACATATTTTTGGCCTCTTTGAATGTGCTGATCTAAAAATGTTTGTGCAGATCATGTGTGATTTATCTATCTGTGAAAAATGATGCTTTTTCTGGGAGAGTTGTGAAGCTGGAGTGCAGATGATTAGTATTCACTGTTTTAAGTGTCCTGACTTTATTCACCTCTCCTTTTGCTCCTCAGTTCCATGCTATGGACACACTGCATAACAACGGCTATGACATGACACGAGCGATCGCTGCTTTGGTGCCTCAGGGTGGCCCTGTACTCTGTCGAGACGAGATGGAAGAATGGAGTGCCTCGGAGGCCAACTTGTTTGAGGAGGCACTGGAGAAATATGGCAAAGACTTTACCGATATCCAGCAGGATTTTGTGAGTTTACAGTAGTATAGCATTTAGAGACGGAGAGAAAGAGATTATAGGCAAAACACAGCACCAGCTCACTGGTCTGTCCACAGATGTCCTATCCTTTTGCAGTAGAGCGTGTCTTCTAATTCTGCCACCTGCTGGTGATTTAGTGTATGTGTGTGTGTATGTATGTGTGTGTATGTGTGTGTATGTGTGTGTGTATGTATATCTATCTATATATCCATCTATCTATCCATCTATCTATATATCTATCTCCTATCTATCTATCTATCTATCTATATATATATATATCTATCTATATACACACACACATCAGCGACAAGGAGGAGCCACATCGAGAAAGCTTGCACACCCACTTTTATGGAACTAAAACCATATTATATAAGTAGACAGAGGAAAACTAGAAGTGGGTTTGTGCCTTATTTTTTCTTCTTTGTTCCTGCATTAGAATGGTTTAGATACAAATGAGTGCAAAAATTGCACCTTTAATTTAGCCTGTATCCACAAAGCAAACTTAATTTGTTACTTTATTAAGTATCTATACTTTATAACTTAAAATTGTTACTTTATTTGAACATGCGCAAGACAATATCTAAGGACATAACAGTCAAACACCTTTTGCTTTTTAAGTCCTATTTAAGGCATGAAATGTTCAAATGAGTGACCTCTCAAGACATTTGCTGTCAGTTTGCTGCAATGTTTTGCTGCAAACGTTTCATCTGAAACCTGTAACAGAAATACTGACCTTTCACATAGCTGGTGAAGAATATGAAAATATATCAGAGGGCTTTAGAGAGACAGCCAAGGAGTGGAGGAAAATTACTGGAAATAATGCCCTATAGATTCAAATCAAAGTTCATGAAAACATCATTATGTTTAAGAAGAAAAAATGAATATGTATATCCATATGAATATTTCCATTTAGAAACATTCTTTGGACTGTTGACCATAGATATTTGAACACATTTTGACCATTTTTTTTTTACACACATGATGTTGAAGGAACATACCATAGTCTTCCTTAAAGATGTGGGAAATGGGAAAACAAGATTCCTGTTGAAGGCAAATAAAATAAATCCTCTGTCTCTTTCAGCTTCCCTGGAAATCGCTTACTAGCATAATTGAGTATTACTACATGTGGAAAACCACAGACAGATACGTTCAACAGGTATGGTTGGTTGACAGAATACCACTGTTATTCCTGGGGGGGTGTGGGGTTAATCTCAAGTTATTTTCTTTGTATTGCTTCTTACAGAAACGGTTAAAAGCAGCGGAAGCAGAGAGCAAGCTGAAGCAGGTCTATATCCCTAACTAGTGAGTACAGTTGGTCAGAGGGCATCCCTCGATATACAAGCATTTACATCTAAGCTTTAAGTGAAGTGTCAGTTTGATTATGCACAAGCTTAATCCGCGTGCGACTGTGCTTTGCGTGTGCAGCAACAAGCCCAATCCAAACCAGCTGAGTGTGAACAGCATGAAGCCAGGGCTGGTGAATGGGGCCGGGGCAATACCTGGGGCAATACCTGGGGCAGTACCCGGGGCAGTGAGTCAACCAGCAGGACTGGGCCGTGCATGTGAGAGCTGCTACAGTGAGTCTCTCACTCTTACTCTCATTTGATTAGCCCTTGGAAATTGTATGTAAAGGTTTCATGCAAAAAACCTTGGCCTTTCACTCACTCACTCACTCACTCACACTCTCTGTGTGTGTGTGTGTGTGTGTGTGTGTGTGTGTGTGTGTGTAGCCACCAGCTCATATCAGTGGTACTCATGGGGCCCTACCAACATGCAGTGCAGACTGTGTGCTTCCTGCTGGACCTACTGGAAGAAGTACGGTGGCCTGAAGATGCCCACGAGACTGGATGGAGAACGACCTGGACCCAACCGCAACAACATGGTGTGCATGACTTTCAGCAGCACAGAGCTCTTTTACATACATTGCTACTGAGTCAAATAAGGACAACAAAATTATTTCAAGAGTAGGTTACTAATTCACCATGTAAAGGTATTTCATTTCAAAGTAACAGGCAGCTTGAATTGTGAAATTATAATAGTTACGCCATTTCTTTTCACAAGACTTTCATCTTACATATCCACATTTAAATTCACAGTTTATAAATAACTCTACTAAATTCCCGACAATGTCATTAAGACAATAGCCAGCCAGCAGGAGACAAGCAACCAACGGCTTTTTAACGATAATGTGATAGCCTGCACACATTCAGTCATTTGTAGAGAATAAATAAATGAAGCAAGTATGTGTGTGTGTGTGTGTGTGTGCGCGCACAAATTAGAAAAATGATCAATCACATTTGAAATGATACAAAATTACAAAGACATACCCTGTCCCTACTCAGCATAAATGAGACTCAGCACTGTTCTGTCATATTTGGGCCCCAAAATGTACATTGTGCTCCAAATTATGTACTTTACAATATGCAGTTACATGATGCACTATGTACTTTCTGTTTGTCAGCATGACATTTTATGCCCATCATGACCTCAGTCACCATCAGCATAGTAATCACCTGGAGAGAAGCCCCTCTCTTCTTCTCTTATGTAAGCAAAGCCGTGAGTGCATGAATTGTCCAACATTCCACACTTTATTCTGCATATGTTCTTATTGTAATTTTTCACATGAACACACCACTCACTATTTATAGTACACAATGGCATAGAAACGTTCATACAAAATGTTTCCAGTATGCCTGAAAATATATTTAGGTGTCTTATGTGGCCTCAAAAAATCCCCATGAAACTTGAACAGCAATGCATTTTGCTGATGGCTTCTCATTAAATATCTGTTTGAGTATAAGGTAATGAGTTACCTTAAGACATGTATTCGGTCCTCATCTTACTGTTTTCACACTGCACACTCTATTGTTTACATGTCTCTGCATCTATATAACTATAGATGGATAACTGGGTTAATTAGTGCTCTAAGCTCTCTGTGGTTGTGAGGCATGTTGTTACACATGATAAAACACTCGTGTTATTCTGGTTGGTAGAGTCCTCATGGCGCACCAGTGAGGCATGGCGGAAGTCCTAAGTTTGCAGTGAAGACCAGACAAGCATTCTACCTGCAGACCACTCAGCTGACACGGACAGCAAGGCGTATCTGCCAGGATCTGCTCAAGTCTCGCTTTCTGGCTCGTCACCCCTACACACCTGTCAACACAGCAGCCATCAAAGCGGAATGTGAGTGTTGTCCACTACTACACTATAACTCTACACATAAGGACAGATTCAGAACCTGCTTGCTACCTCGCATGATTTTACACATGTAGTGTTTATAGGTGATGAGCACTTAATAGTTAGTTGTAGAAGTCTCATACTTTGTATGATCTGTCCATTAATATACATTGTGTTTTTCTCACATCTTTGCTCTGTTGTGTTTAACTGCAGGCAAATTTTATACTATATTTATTTTGTGTAGGTGCAGTGAGGTTTCCAGATATGACCAAAAAGCCCATATCTTTGAGGAATGCCGTCCGGAAGCCTCTGGAGTCTGTGGTTAGATATCTGGGTGGGTGGATATGACCTCTGCAGTTTTGTTCTGTTTCTCTCTCTCTCTCTTCCATCTCTTATATTTCACATAATTTACACGTTCCAGGATACAGTTTAGGGAAAATTTAGAGCAGAGGTGTCATTCTAGGTAAGACGCCACATACGCACATCCAATGTCCCATGTCATGTGTTGTGGACCAAAAAATCAATTGGAACACCTCAACAACTCCTCATTTAAAGCCATTTATCACCCACAAAACAGATAAATAGGCTGCAGTTCATTACTAAAAAGAAAATTTGCCAATTTATGCTTTAGTTACAACCTGTACCATAAATGGAATTAACTGGGATTGGGATACATTTATGTTTTTATATACACACTATATTGCCAAAAGTATTCGCTCACCCATCCAAATAATCAGAATCAGATGTTCCAATCACTTCCATGGCCACAGGTGTATAAAATCAAGCCCCTAGGCATGCAGACTGTTTTTACAAACATTTGTGAAAGAATGGGTCGCTCTCAGGAGCTCAGTGAATTCCAGCGTGGAACTGTGATAGGATGCCACCTGTGCAACAAATCCAGTCGTGAAATTTCCTCACTCCTAAATATTCCACAGTCAACTGTCAGCTGTATTATAAGAACGTGGAAGTGTTTGGGAACGACAGCAACTCAGCCACGAAGTGGTAGGCCACGTAAACTGACGGAGCGGGGTCAGCGGATGCTGAGGCGCATAGTGCGAAGAGGTCGCCAACTTTCTGCAGAGTCAATCGCTACAGACCTCCAAACTTCATGTGGCCTTCAGATTAGCTCAAGAACATTGCGCAGAGAGCTTCATGGAATGGGTTTCCATGGCCGAGCAGCTGCATCTAAGCCTTACATCACCAAGTGCAATGCAAAGCGTCGGATGCAGTGGTGTAAAGCATGCCGCCACTGGACTCTAGAGCAGTGGAGACACGTTCTCTGGAGTGACGAATCGCGCTTCTCCATCTGGCAATCTGATGGACGAGTCTGGGTTTGGCGGTTGCCAGGAGAACGGTACTTGTCTGACTGCATTGTGCCAAGTGTAAAGTTTGGTGGAGGGGGGATTATGGTGTGGGGTTGTTTTTCAGGAGCTGGGCTTGGCCCCTTAGTTCCAGTGAAAGGAACTCTGAATGCTTCAGCATACCGAGACATTTTGGACAATTCCATGCTCCCAACTTTGTGGGAACAGTTTGGAGCTGGCCCCTTCCTCTTCCAACATGACTGTGCACCAGTGCACAAAGCAAGGTCCATAAAGACATGGATGACAGAGTCTGGTGTGGATGAACTTGACTGGCCTGCACAGAGTCCTGACCTCAACCCGATAGAACACCTTTGGGATGAATTAGAGCGGAGACTGAGAGCCAGGCCTTCTCGTCCAACATCAGTGTGTGACCTCACAAATGCGCTTCTGGAAGAATGGTCAAAAATTCCCATAAACACACTCCTAAACCTTGTGGACAGCCTTCCCAGAAGAGTTGAAGCTGTTATAGCTGCAAAGGGTGGACCGACGTCATACTGAACCCTATGGATTAGGAATGGGATGTCACTTAAGTTCATATGCGAGTCAAGGCAGGTGAGTGAATACTTTTGGCAATATAGTGTGTGTGTGTGTGTGTGTATATGTGTATATGTGTATATATATATATATATATATATATATATATATATATATATATATATATATATATATATATATATATATATATATATATATATATATTACACATACACACACATACACCTCTATATATATATATATATATATATATATATATATATATATAATATAAAATAAAATAAAGCTATAAAAGGTTGAACAAGTATTCACTCCTGTTGCTGTGAAATCCCACAAGTTTGTTATTTTAAAAAGGGACATAGTTATAGCTTAGATTTAACATTTACTATATTTTGTCTACCTACACTGGAAAAAGGAATATGTGGACAGTCAGTCTACTAATACTAATAGTGCAGCACTAATGTGGCTGTTGCAAAACACCAGTCTTGTATGTTTGAAAAATGGCTAATGTAGACCCGAATTTTGTTAGTAGCTCCTTGAGATTTTTAGCTTGTTTCAATCCAACAGACAAGAAGCAATTTAACCTGGTTATTTTTTTATTTAAATGTGCAGTACATTATCCGAATCAAAATAATTTTATATTCCGTATACAGTCCTTTTTGCTCAGGTGTGAGCTTGGTGTTCAGTTTTATTTATGGCTGAAAATAAGCAAGCAAATAATGTATTACAAAAGCAAATTGTTTTAATGTTACTCAATTCAACCACATGGAAGCAATATACGGATTTATATTATGTAACTTCAATGAGCTTTGGTTTTTTTTTCAGTATAGCTGATATATAGCTTTCTACTATTTTGCCCTCTAGTGGAACAACAAACTAGCTATTTATGTAAATCTCTAAATTCAATTACAGTCCACAACACCAATTTAAACTTACAAAATAGAATCGAAATTCATTTAGTGGCTTAAATTACACCCTTTAACAGTCTGATTCTGGTCTGCAGGCCATATGTTTGACACCCTCGAATTTAGAATGATCTTAGACTGTTTCTCTGGAAAGTACACTGGATGACTCTTGGGATGATCTGGAGGAGTTCCAGCACATGTTTAATGTGGTCATGCTTGAAACAAAACAAAACAAATCAGTTTTAATTAAATTTTAAGTGAGTGTTAATTCTGATGTAATCAATTTCACCATTATCTTTCTCTGTCCTAATTACAGAGGCCCACCCATGCCCACCAAAAGCTGAGCCCCCACGAGGAGCCTCCATATCCACGGGTAGCTTGACTCCTATCAAGTCCTCCCCCATTCTGAACAATGGCTCACCCACCATCCTTGGCAAACGCACCTATGAGCAGCACAATGGCCTAGATGGTGAGAGAGACGGGTGTCTGAGAACTGGTTTTGTGTTTGTGTGTATTCATTGTTCATTAACAGTAACAAACACATCTTTACCTTTTAATCTACTTTTCAAAACCACATAAAAGCTTTCTTCAAATCAGGTTGAGCTGTGTGTGTTTTTTTTTTTTTTTGGTGTGTAATTGGGATTACGATGCCCTTAGTCTGTACTCCTTCCAGTTTTTCACTGTTCTTTCTCTTGCCCATGTGTCCAGTGTCCACAATTGTCACTCTTCTGTCTTTCCATTTCTGTCTCTGTCTCTCTCCCCCATTCTCAACTCTGAACGGCTGACAGTGTTGTCATGGTAACAGATCAGCAGTGACTCACATGGATCTCCATCAGGATCAGATGTAAAAAGGCACACACCAACCAACAGCACTATCAGAGCCATTGAATGACACACATGAATGATGATAAACGTAGCATGCATACTATTTACAACCTTATCATACACAAATGTGCAGTGCTTCTGTAAGAAATCCTCATCTTCACTCTGTCATGTTATTTCTCTATCTAGGGATCTGGAATGGTTATGTAATTCCCTGATGAATTTGTCACTATTATGTTCTGAGCAGCACTGTTTCTCTCACATCTCTCCCTCTCATTTATCACTTTGTTTTTGCTTTTTTAAATATTTTGCCACAACCACCTTTACAGTATTGGTCACTCTTGGCTGTTATTGTACAGTTTGGAGAAAAGCTATTTAAGTGATATGGAGCAGCAACACAGAAAGTGATGATACACATCCTTGTATTGGTCAGATACGGATCCACATATATACAGTTGAAGACAAAATTATTAGCCCCCTATAAAATCTTTTATTATTTTTCAAATAATTCCCAAGTGCTGTTTAACGGAGAGAAGATTTTTTCAACACAGCATTTTTAAACATAATAGTTTATTTAGGAAGGTTGGAGTGTTTGTAATACAAACAAAATTATAACCAAGAATAAAAAAAAGTCTACAGGTCAAAATTATTAGCCCTCTCATGTTAATAGTCAGTAGTGTATCCCTTTTTTTTGATAACCACCTTTAGTCATTTGTTGTAGTTCTCAACAAGTTTCAAGCATGTCTCCTGAGGCGTGGCAGCCCATTCCTCCTTAGCTACTCCAGATTTGTTGGTCTTCTGACATGAACTCTGGACTTTAGTGTGCCTCACAGATTTTCTATTGGATTTTTGTCTTGGCTTTGTGCAGGCCAATCAAGGACGTTCACTTTGCTCCTTTGTAGGTAGTTCTTCACCAGAAGTGAGGTATGCTTTGGGTCGTTATCATGCTGGAAGACAAAACGTTGACTCAGACCAGGTTTTGTTGCAGACTGTCTGAGGTTGTCTCTCAAAATCTTCTTGTAGTCTTCCTTTTTCATGGTTCCTTCATCCCTGACGAGATTCCCAGTTCCAAACGCACTGAAACATCCCCACCGCCATGTTTCACTGTGGGAACGGTGTTCTTTGGGTTGAACGCCTCTCCCTTCTTTCTCCAAATATAGGCAACATCTCTGTGGCCAAAGAGCTTTAGTTTTGTCTCTTCTGACCAAAGAACATGTTTCCAGTATGCATCATTTTTCCCCAGGTTGTCATTAGCAAACTTCAGTCTAGCTTGTAGGTGTTATTTCTTCAGAAGTGCAGTCTTTCTTGGTCAGCAACCTCGCAGTCCATTCCTGTGCAAGGCTCTAGTGACTGTCTTCGTTGATGCATCAATCCCAGACTTTGCTAAGTCATTCATTAGTGTCCTGGCAGTTGTTGTTGGGTCTTTAGAAACCTATCTCACTAGTTTTCTTTCCAAAGTTTTTGAAATCTTTCGCCTTCCTGCCTCTGCCAGTCTTCTCCACTGTGTGGGTTTCTAAATGTTCTTGATAATACTTCTCACGGTAGTTCTTCACACTTGAAAACGCTTTGATAAACGTGTATATGCTTCTCCGCCTTTGTGAGCATGAAAAATTCTTTTTCTCAAGCCTAAACTAATTTCTTTTGTCTTTGCCATGATGATGGTACACATTATTTTGCTAGTTGTTTTGCAAGATACTAATCCTCGGCTTAAAGTGCAATTTAAAGGCTTAACTAGGTTAACTGGGTTAATTAGGCAAGTTAGCTTAATTAGGCAAGTAATTGGACAACAGTGGTTTTGTTCTGTAGCCAAACAAAAAATTCCTTAAGGGGGCTAATCATTTTGACCTCAGCAGTTTTTTCATTTTTAAAAATAATTTTATTTCAGCCAAACAAAAGAAATCAGATTTTCTCTAGAAGAAAAATATAATAGGAAATACTGTAAAAAAAAAAAAAAAAAAAAAAAATTCCTTGCTCTGTTAAACATCACTTGGGAAATATTTGAAAAAGAATTACAATATCACAGGGGGGCTAATAATTTTGTCTTCAATTGTATGTAGATGTAAAGGCCTGTCACTATGGTTTAATTCTTTTCGACTATCCCTTGATGAGCATCAAGTGCTTTGTGGTCTGTTATATGTGAATTAATCAGTTGCTCTTTACTTCTGTTTCACCACCCATAGGGTCCAAGTCTAAAGTACTGGGTCCACAGTGGGACATCATGTCCAAGCGAATGCCTGAGCAGGGACGTCCCCCCTCTGCCATGCAGGACAATGAAGTACATGAACTTGACTGACCCTTTCTGTGACCTCCGCCCTTCAGCACAGATAACAGGTCTCTTAATCATTTATTTGTCGTTATATTTTTGAACTTGTTCAAACATATTCTTGGTCTGCTACAAGATTAATTATTTAAAAATGACTGCTTCTCCCTTGTTGTTAATCTGCAGGTAAACGGAGAGGTGTTTTCCCAGTTCTCAGTGGTGGAAGGATCTCTGAGAGGATCTGTGGTCAACATTGCGCTATATTAGAGCCAGTGTTTTTGTTCAGGTTTATGGGCCAGAACAGGCTCTGACCTGACTGTATAGGACTGCATTCAATATTTACCATATATTGCTAATTCTGTTTATTATTATTATTATTATTATTATTATTATTATTTTTTCAAGTCTTGTTATTGTTCTTTTTTTTTAACCAAATGTAATCATTTTGTTTTTAGTTAAATGATGAAACTTCTTTCTTGAAACAGCTTGCTCACAAGTCTGAAGTGGGAAAAACTTGGACTATCTTATTGGCCTGTTGCGTTATTTTCTTTGTCAGCTACTCAGAAAACAAGAAGAGACAGGCATTTCTTTCAGACTGCTGTTTTTTCATTCTGCTCGTCTTTGTTTCGATGCTTGTATTATTCGGTTTCTTCAGTCCGCCCTGCCCTGACGCCACAGGCAATTAACTTATTGATTAAGATGACTGAATGTGTTCTTTTTCTACCTTTTTCACAAGTATTGCATCTATGCTTCTATGGTGTAATTAAAAAAAAGTTGTTTCTCTTTTGTGAATATGTAAATGAAAACAGTATGGAGGCATTATTGTACAGTGGTGCATTTTGCGCCTCCATCGTTTATCAAGGCTTGTTATAAGGAATTTGCCATGTACAGCATATTCTTTTTGTAAGGAACTTCTCTTGGATGTCTAAAACGATACTGCTCCATGAATACAGTGCACCTTCTTACGAATGATACCATATGTGTTGTACATATTGTGCAGATTCTTTTTTTTTCCATCCTCACACATATCCTGCCAAGAACATCATTCCGGACCAGGCAGTTTTTCACCTGGTGATATGTGATACATTGAAGTTTACACCACAGTTGGTTCATTAAATATTGATACCTCGAGAGAGCATGTGTCAGTAGAAATCCTCCCCTCACGTTCATCACATGTGAACTAAAAGCCTCAGGGTTTCTCTTTACGTTCACGTCTCCCTCCACTCGCATAATGTAGGAGACACTTGCTGCACAATGAGTCATTTAAAATTAAATATATTAAATATATAAATTAAATCATCAGTTCATCACCTACATTGTGTGGTTAAAGTGAAAACTACATTTGTTTACAAGGTCAACACTAATCTCTTAAAACCATCATGAAAAAATGCCACTGCATGAGGCAGATGGTGTCCAGCACCACAATACAGTCTTAGCCCAAAGGTTAAATCTACATGCTGGTGGTCTTCATTTGGTCCAAGCTTTATGCAGAACCTTCAACAGAAGCTTTTGCTTTCTTGAAAGCAGCCCAAGTATGCCTTTTTTCTGCAAATGTGATGTTACAAAGTTACAATTGTTTACATCACACAAACATAGAAAATGGTTCTATTTATCTCCCTCAAGTGTTCTTTGGTTTGAAGCCTTTAGGGTTCTGTGTGGAATCTTACAAGTTTTAGGAAAAAATTTTTTTAGAAAGCATTCTTGGTAAAATATTGCGGCAACACATGCCCTATAATGAACTTGAGCAGTGGCCTCCCAGGCTGTCATATAGTGCACAAGTGGAGTTCAGATGTCATACATTTCCAGCATCCAGTATTTCACTGGCTCAATTATGTTAAAATAACAGATTGAAGTTGGTACAGATAACTGAAAAAGTTCGACAAAGTCTTTATAATGTTAATATGGGTTTCCTCTGGGTTCACTGATTTCTTCCCACCACTCACATTCCAGTAGCTGGACTGGTGACTCTAAATTGCTTCCATGTGTGAATGTGTGTGTGTATGTTGACCTTTGATGGACTGGTGGTGTATTCATGGTGTATTCCTACCTCACACACACTGTTCTTGGAATAAGCTCTGGATCCAACACAACCCTGACCAGGATGAAGTTGTTAATGGAAGTGGAAGATGAAAGTATGAATAATCATTGTTATAGATGATTAACAAATGGAGTGAAGATTGTGGACTGAAATGTTATTTTATGCCATTACACAAGGAAACTTTCCTTGCAATTGTATTTCTTAAGATGTGAGATTTTGAAGACCTTAAGAGGGCACTTCAATTAGAAATGGACCATGCTTCTGACTACTAACCATGCTAATTTACCCGTAGGAACATTTTTTTTCCTATGAGTATCCATATGGAAGGACTATATATATATATATATATTTATTTATTTATATATATATATATATATATTCCATATATATATATATATATATATATATATATAGATGCAGCAGATCCTTTAAGTCCTGTAAGTTGCAAGGTGGGGCCTAACCCTAACTGCAAATTCCAGGACTTAAAGGATTGCAGGACGTTAAGGATACTTTTGATAGATACTGACCACTGCAGACCGGGAACACCCCACCAGAGCTGCAGTTTTGGAGATGCTCTGATCCAGTCGTCTAGCCATCACAATTTGGCCCTTGACAAACTCAGTCAAATCCTTACACTTGCCCATTTTTCCTGCTTCTAACATCAACTTTGAGGACGAAATGCTTGCCCACTCACCCAGGTGCCATGATGAGGAGTCAGTGTTAATCAGTGATCGAGATATATATAGATCTATATATATAATTACGCAAAAGAATTGACAAAATGTGAATGCTTTTTTAGCTTGACTGAGAAAAATAACCTTTAACCTTGAGCATAACCGTGTGTGTGTGTGTGTGTGTGTAGTGCAGTGTGTTGGAGAGCTGCGCGCGCACCAGCAGTGAAGCGGTTAACACTGAGCACAGCGCTGTAGTGTCGGACGCCGGAGCATGTGCTGTTCCTGCTGCAGTGAAGGAAAATGTGTCAGTTATCATTGGAGAGTATAAGGGAGGAGAGAGGGAGAGGGAGGTTAGCCGGGGCAAACACAAGACGAGAGGGAACCGATGCGACGATCTTCCTGTTTCGTCTCTTGTCCTCTGCATGATTACAATGAACTGGCAGAGGGTCGATCCCGCACTCGCTGCAGCCCTACAATAAAACACGGTAAGCCTTGCCGACTTTTCACGGAAGCTTGGACTTGTTACTCATCAGGATAGCCTTTGGTTGACTTACAGGCCTATATATAACATATTGTTATTATTATTATTATTATTATTATTATTATTATTATTATTATTATTATTATTAGCTTTAAAGCGCTTAGCTCGGCTGAAGAACCTGAGAGCGCATCGATGATGGAGCATCTGATGTATTTTTATTTATTTATATTGTGTGTCCGTCACGCACCTGATCTCATCTTGCTCCAGGTGGGCTATGTTGTATTCAGACATAAGCCCTTTTACTAAATATAGCCCGAGGTGTTTAAAAGCACACGAGCTCTATACTCGGTTTGCTCAAACGGTGATGCAGCCTGAACTAACGCTGAACTGTATCATGTATAATTATGAGCGGCGTCATTTGCTCAGTCGTTGCTTGGAGAAGTGCCGGTGCTTACACACACACACACACACGCGCGCGCGCGCACACACACACACTAGCGCACTGTTTTCACACACTCTTCCATGAGGGAGAAGCGGGACGGTTTCATTCAGGCCTGTCGTCACGACTCCGTTATCAGCTCTTAAACCGAAGGCAGTCCAGGTTCAGGTGATGTGGAGGGAAATAAATGGACATCACTGACACAGCTCCCAGATTTAAACTCCTGTGCTCTGGTGTGATCCGCTTTAAATTGGTCTTGGTGAGATACTCTTCTTAAAACCAAGTAACTTTATGTGCTTGGCTCATTTTCTCCTGTTCTTCTGAACATGAAAAATGCCACTTTTGGTGCCACTGCTTTAGACTTCCTGTGTATATTAGACAGTATGTTATTTTCATTTTGACTCGAATATAAATCAGATTATTAAAAAGTGGTGAAATACTAAAGCAAACAGGTCAGAGGTATAACCAAGATATAGATTTTTCCGCACAACTTTTACTTTTTTGTTATTTTATGACACGTGTTATCATTATTAATCTATAAATGCTTTGACTGTTTTACAAGGCAGCCTGTGACCTATTGTTTTAAGCCTAAAACAATAGAACATTCACAAAATCTTAGAACTTTTTCTAAAGTTTGCATTCATATTCATATTTCTCAACGGTGACAATGAATTGATTTGTTTAAGGGAGCACATATAGGAGTATAAGAGATCCCTTGCAATATCTACTTACTGAAACTTATTGAGGCTTATCGAACACACACTCACACACACAAACAAACAAACAAACAAAAAAAACAACAACTAAAAGACGTATCACTTACAGGTTATTTTTTACAGGGCAGGTTTTCCTTTGCAATTGTTGAAGTAAACCGATTTCATTTTAACAAACAACAGAAGTATAGATCTTTCCATTAATAAGCCTAAATAATCTCTCTTTTCTAGTTATTAAAATAGATAACAATACCAATTTTTTATCCATGTGTACAACAATTCCTATATATAATTATTTTGGATTAGACTATTTGCAGAAAAATGGACTGGTTTCTTTGAATAGATTTAGACAAAATGATCAATGTGTTCTAGGGAAAAAAAAGTTAGAATAAAGTAATTACTAAGAAAGTGGGTGTGCAAACCTTTCTAGTGTCTGTATCTTAGTGGCAGGTTTTCCGTAAGCTGTGTGTGGTTACCATTAGATCTCAAAAAAATACTACCAAGGTCTAAAGGCATCCTGAAGTTAAGGTTATGAAATAGGTGCATTCAGTCTGTTCATTCAGACATTTGTTCCATGTCTTATTTGACCTCCTACCTGATTAGACTCACCTGCTCTATACAGTCATAAAGGGGCTGTCTGGACTGCAGAGACATAATAATAGAACAGAAATATGACGGTTAAGTTTTGCATGACAGTTTCCTCATGGTTTAGAGAAAAAAGCTGTTGAAAATTTGCCCTTGTGCTCCAGGCAGAAGTGCCCTACACTATCCAGAGCACTAGAGTGTCTGATCCAAAGTCGGTCTGATCCTCAGAACTGATTAAATGAGGATTTGGCTTGAGTGAAATGAGTTCCTGTGCACTGCAGGCAGTTTTAACACTCCACATCAAAATCTTGTGCTAATCATACTTGCTTTGAATCCTTTCTGGTCCGTTTTCCAGACTCCATTAAACTAGTCCAAAAAAAATAAATAAAATAAAATAAAAAACCTTGCATGGATCCTGTGACTAGACTGACAGCGGTGAGATTCCTATTAGAAGAGCATATACCTTGTTTAAGCTGGATTGGTTTTTACCTGAAGAGGCTGTGTAATGTAATTAAGCGATTTGATAATCACTTAATTACTTCTAACAAAGAACTTAAAGAGCTGCACCCAAGCTATACCAGTTCTGTTCAATTCTCTTTTCCCCTGAGCTGCTAGAGTCTGGTGCTGGGCTGGCCGGGCTGACAGGATGAATTAGGGTCACTGGTAACTCCCTCTCCATTTTGGCAGAATAAGTGCTTGGTACACAGGACATTAAAATAAAAGTGTTCTGGTTTAGTGGAAATCAATTATATAAAACATATTTATTATGAGATCAACGATTTAAAGAGATCTGTGTCCTAAAGTCTGAGAGCACATGAAGAATCTGGGATTTTCTTTTTCTAAAATAATGGAAAATAGGAAATAAGAAGGAAATTTTTGAACATTCACATTTTGAACAATGTGAAAACAAAGAAAGGAAATCTTCAACAGGCAAGATTTCTAGGTCACTCTTTAAGTTGCTTGTTCATATTGACCATGTTAACTCCTCTGCACAAAAAGTCAGATCGATTAAAGCACATGTTCAGATGGAACTCCAGTGGTTTTAATCTTCGATAGATCATCAGGTTTAACACAGACATATAGAATCGATTACAGAATTTTGTGAATGCTGTCATTAAAGCAAAAGGGCTGATGTACCAAACGCTTAGAAGCTCTAAACGTGTGTAAATGTTTGTATGATTGTACTTCTTACTGTACTTGATACTGTTAAGGTCGTTTGTATTGAAAAAGATCTTCTTTTATAAGATTACAAAATAGAAGCCTTTTCTTTATTGCACTCAGACTTTTTCTCTGACCCCAATGTAGTTGTTTCCAGTTTTTTATTTATTTTTTTATTTTTGAAGTAAAAAGTATTGTATTAAAAGGAAGCATCAAGCCAGTAATCACTTAAATTAAAGTACCTCCCTGAATGAAACCAATCCATCTTGATTGGGGCTGTAGTAGTTATGCAGTAGGAGAAGTTCATTATAGCACAAAGGCAACTGATCTCACACTCAGCATGAATTCTTATGAACCAAAGCAAAAGCTTGCTACGTCATGCTGCTTTGTTAATTATGTAGCTTGCCAGTTTCCACATTCATGTTGCTAAATCTTGCCTTTTTAAGCCTCGGAAGGTCCTAATCCCCTCATTATGACCAATATTATGCTGTCTGGAGGGCTTAGGGCATTCTCAGGGTCTTTAATTCAGTTCACGAAACTGAAGACAAAAAGCAGCAGCTGTTAGACCTCTTTGAGTTTTTGACTGAATTTAACAAGTAAGATCCAGCAGCACTTTCAACAAATTCAACTAAAATGTTGAGGCTTAACTACTGCATAATTTATGACATTCATTTTTATTGTGTGAAAGCTTTAAGGTCCAAAGGTAAGAGTTGAAATTAAAGCTCTCTTAGCCAAATGAGAGAGAGAGAGAGAGAGAGAGAGAGATCCTTTTAATGAATAATCCTACCCACACAAATTTGGCAAAATGAATGGTAGTTTTGGAACTATTGAATAGGTAGTGTTCACAAGTCTCATGCCTGTTGATCCCTTCCTGCCTTTTGAACAACAGCCTTTTATGTTATAATGATCTTAAGAAATAGCTTTGAATGCGAAATCCCATAGAGGAATTCGTTACTTCAATAGACAGCAAAATAAAGCTAATGAGATTCAGATATGTGTGCTACACTATATAGTATTAGAATGATGTTTTACTTCATTTCAGTTTTGAGTCCTGTGTAACACATTCTTAGGGAATGACCAATGCCTTTATTTGTAACTTAAAAGCAAGCTGGTGCTGAGCATTTTATTACAAATCAATTTAAAGAACAATTTAATCTAATGTAATGTGATCCAGTACTGGGAATCAATTCAGTTTAATTTGGTTTTATAGCATGCTTAACAATGGACATTGTCACAAAGTGGCTTTACAGAAATATATAAATTCAGGATATACTGTAAATTTTAAATGTATTAAAACAGTGGAAGTTTTGTTGAAATAAAATTCAGCACCCAAAACAATGCAAAACACAAAATGCTAGTGTTTATGTGTGAAAAGGCAATACTTCCTCTTCTGTTTGAAATATGATCATCAGATTCTGGCCCTCTGCTCTGGAGTCCTATCAGTGAAAATCATATCTGATAAGAGGAATGAAGGCTCTTTGCACTTGAGAGCCAATATTCTGCCCTGAAGTAACTGAGCTGCCTGTGCTATTGATCTACTGCCATTTATTTTGTGCAGAGTGGAGTGAAATCATGGCAAGAACCCAAAGTCCTCATCAGCATCCTCTGTACATTGCGAGAATAAGAACGCATGCTCGTTAATACTTCCAATGTCGGAAAGTAGTAAACAGGGCACTTCTGCAGTTCCTGTCATGGAGAATACTGAGCACAGCATTCAGGAAGCTTACTGAAAGCATTTTATAACAGAGTAAAAGAACAGGTTCCGCTTCTCTAAAGGCTTGTCTGCAGCTCTCTTGTGGCAAAGGACAAAGTGATCTGGATGATGGTTAGTGGAGAACGGCTGTCTGTCAGCAGGAACTTTATCTTGATAACACCTTGAGTTCTCCAGTGACTAGAACAAAGAACAAAATGTCTCTGTTTTCAAAATACAGACAGAACTGCTATAGTAGTGTGAATAAAGAAATACATACAGTACAGTGTATGTGAAATGTGCTCACAGACGCATAAAAATAAAATCCTTTTGTATGGCTTATTAAGAATGATGTTATTTTAGCACAATCCACTGAATGCTGGGAAAATGTGGAAAAGAATTCTGCAGCTAATTCAAAATCACATTCAATTATTTCACCGTTATTAAGCCATTTTAGAGATACTTCGAAATCTTCTATTATAGAAGCTATATGCTGACATTGAGATGACAATAATTTCATTCTTTTAGATTAAAATACAATGTAAACTATTTACTAGTGAATCAGTTTTAATCAAGAACTATAGATAAAATATACTTTTATTTCTTAGTCCATGTTGTGTTGCCAAACTTGGAAATACTGTGAAGTCTCTCAATGATGTATTGTGATTGTTCTGTATCATGGATACCTGCTACAATAGCTGAATTTTGGTTGTTGATTAATTGTGACATATATTATTAATTCAAGATTTAATGATTATTTTTATTACTGTTTATTTTATATCATTTTTATATTTAAGTGAGACAGTAGTGTGATATTGCACACATGCTACATAACAGCAAACAAAGAATATTTATATTTTTCTTTTAACTTGAAAATTGGTGAAACAAATATTAATTCAATGTGTGTGGTGGTCTGGTGTTTCTGTGGCTTTTTTTGACACTTCCAGTGCAAAAATCCTAAAATATTTGATTTTATTTAGATTTACCTTTTGGATAAGGAGACAATTTAATAAGCCCTGTGGTTAAAAAGTCCATCTGTCTAAAGATCTCTAAACCTTGTGTGAGTTTCTCACATATTGAAAGCCATGCTTTGATAAGTATTTGGATAGTGGACAAAAACCTAATCAATTCAGTTTGTAATCGGATTCCAGCTGTCAAAATGTCAGCGATGTGTCTGCACCTCAGTGGAGATGGAAACATATCTTTAACGACAATTTTTTAAACAAGTAGAAAGAATGAAACACGACATGGCATGGTGTTATAGGTGGTGTGATATAACCTAACACAAAGTAGAGGGCTGTGTGGTGTGGAGGAGACCACATATAAAAAGTTCACACTGTTCACCTGATTTGGATGTAAATATCCTCAAATTAAAGCTGAAAGTTTGCAATTATTCTTTTTTTTTTTCACCTCCGAAATACCATGGTAGACCACTAAAGTAACAATAATTTATCAATCAAATGGACTGTATTTGTGGAATCACAATTATCTTAAATAAAGCATGTACGTGTTAATTGTGATAGATCAAGTATCCTGTAACATAATGAAACGAATTTCCACACGATGATATTTTGTAAATTGTTTTTCCTTCGATAAAACAATTTTCTATTGCATAGCTTGCCTGGAGATCATGTTGCACGAATATATACAGAGCTATTATATCATGCTGTATTGATGTACTCATTATGAGCAGGTTGAAAGGATCTATTTCTGGAGTCAGAAACTCTGAGCTGACAGGTTTGTTTACATACAACATAAAAGCCAGCATTTATGAGAGGATACATGAACTGTTTCATTACCACAGACAGCACAGCAACAGGGTCAATTAAAGTGTAACCGTTTCCCCACTGTTTTTATCACAAATATCACATTATGAAATAAATACTCTTCACTGATTGCTTTACGCAATTAAGTGGTAATGCCAGTATTATGACTGCTGCCATGCTTGAGAGAAAACAAGTTTTTAATACATTATAGTTTTCTAGATTTCTGCATAACTGCCTTTATTTGATTTATTTGCCTTTATCATTAGAATATAATGATAGACTTGTTCCTGATTCACTTGAAGGGTTTTAGAAGTAGTAAGATTAGTTGGGTTGTTATTAGTATGACCAGAGAATCTGAGAGTTAAACAGTCACAGATGGAAAACAGGCTTGTAGATCATTAGATGTATGTAGGAAATACTGGAACTTTGGTTTCAGCCACTTTAGTTATTTACTCCTTAGTAAAGTATCCTTTAGTATCAGGCATTTTGCATGATGTAACCCTCAATGAATGCAAGCCGTCTAGTCCCTGTGGGAGCAAAACATCCCAATAACATGCTTCACAGTTGGGGAGCTTTTCTTTTTATTTTTGGGATGGTGGGATTTGTTTTTTCAAGTGTGACATTGTGTAATTTTAACACAAACTTCTTTTTTGGAGCACAGGATGTTGTTCTAGTAGTGCTGTGGAACATGCAGGGGGTCTTTCACAAAGTTGAAATAACCAGCAATGCTTTTATGGACAATAGTGTTATTTTTTAACCTCCATGAACCCTACTCTCCCTTTTTACATTTCTTCTTATGATAGACAAATTAAGTCAGAGCTTCAGCTAGTTTCTTGTGCTAGTTATGCTTGATTTTTAGCTGATGTCCAAGGGCTCTTTTTCTCTTCTCTTCAGGTTCTACAGATGCTCTTGCACTGTATCTTGTAGAACATCATCTCCAGCAGACTGGAGCCATGCTTATGAATTTCTTGTTTGTAATTTTCAGGGTAGAGGCCAAAGTCTTTTTTTTAAATTCCTTTTGTAACCCTTTTCATCTCAGGAGTTCTAACAGTTTTAATAGGGGTCCTTTAAAATCTTTTTTATATAGGATGTAAATTATTTGAGCGGAATCATGTTGTGATTAAATTTTTTATTTAGCAGGCTAGCAGGTCAGCCTCAAGTCTTTCTTGTACCAGAAACTTTGACTTCAATTACTTAAAAGGTCATAATCCTGGGGGTTCACATACAGTTTCCATCTATGATCTCATTTAATATTTGTTTTTTAATTGTTATATTGTGAATTAGGCAGCACGGTTGCTTAGTGGTTAGCACGTTCACCTCACACCTCCAGCGTCCTGGGTTTGAGTCTCGCTCCCGCTCGCTGTGTGTGTGGAGTTTGCGTGTTCTCCCGTGCTTGGTTGGTTTCCTCCGGGTGCTCCGGTTTCCTCCCGCAGTCCAAAAGACATGTTTCTAGGCTGATTAGAGTCTCTAAATTGCCTGTAGTGAATGAGTATTTGTGTGTGTGTGCCCTGCGATGGGTTGGCACTCCATCCAGGGTGTATCCTGCCTTGATGCCCGATGACTCCTGAGATCACAGGCACAGGCTCCCCGTGACCCAAGGATAGATTGGATAAGTGGTACAGACAATGAAATAAATGAAAAAAAATATTGTGAATAAAACTACAAACAGGAAAACTTGTTTATGTGAAGTAATTTTTCATTTGTTTGGACAGTATACAGTATATTATTAATCTATCTATTTCTGAATATCCATCTGTTACTGTTTTTTGTATGTTGCTTGGAAATAAAGCAAAAAAAATGGATGTTACTGACTGTTAATGAGACCAAATTGTTTACAAGAACAAATGGTGCTATTTCTGATTAGCTATCATTTACCGTTTGCAGAATATCATGCTCACTGTGGTTAATCTACTATGACCATTTAACTTTTATTGTAATTAGCTTTTACTATTGGCTCTTTTTTGTTTGTTTGTTTTTTTAATTTCCCCCTTAATTTAGTCACCTACACATCCCCAATATATTACTGCTACCAATCTAGGATGTAGGCTAACACCTGTTTCCTCTTTTTAAGCTAGCCCACTGTACTTTTTCTGCTCATGCAGTGTAACAGGGCAGAGTATCACAACAGAGGAAAGAGCTCTCTGCCCTTTTCCACATCAATGAGCTCACCGACGCCCATGATCATCTAGTGTAGCCCATGATTGCCTCTGTTTGACAGGGAAAAGATAGTATGCCATCCCACCCTTAAAATCTATCAATGACGACTGATATGCAGATGATTTAGATTTTAGGAAGCTTTTATGCAGAAAATCTTTCTAATTCTGGGGGATTTATGTTAATATTTTTATACAATGGGTTATAAAAGAGTTCATATCTGACTCTGGTCTGTCTGAGTTCCTGGGAGTGTCAATAAAAGCCTAACTGGGTAACAATCAATACCAGTGTTGACTGAAAAGCCAACAGCTGGGGGATGGGATATTAAAACAACTGGCAAAAGACAAACATGCAGATATACAGTGTACATCAGGCAGTACAAAAAACTTACCATGCTAGCTTTTCATAAATAGAAAGACACTTTTTTGTTTAATCGGTGTGAAATTTGTGAGTTTCTTAGGACAATTTGAACACCAACTAAATACCCAATATCTGCTTTCTTTCTTCTTTAAAACATAAAATACAATGAAAGGATACATAACACAGACATGGATTAAAAGAATTGTATTTTAATGGTTTTTAGCACTTTAATTCATACATTTTAAAATGCTTAAATTAACAAAATGGATTTCTTAGCGACGTGCTACAGGATTAATGTGAGAAATGAAACCTCGAGGAATTCAAAACAGTTCAAAAGCGTGTGAATTTTATGCTTTCAAAAAGACTACCTTAAAATGCCTTATAATACTCATTACATATGAATTATTTATTGTAAGGAATTTTTGTAATGATATTAACATTCCTTTTTTTTTTTTTACTTTAAACATCATTTAGCATTACTTTTTTTTTTGTTTTTCTCACTTTTTAAAAGCAATTTTGTAAATTATTATAGCAATATATTCTCAGTTGCTGCAATAGATTTATAAAAAATGGTTTAAATAAACTATAAGGATGAAATTATATTTAAGCAGCCTCTTAAACCATCTCTCAATGACACATATTTTAAAACTGCTTTGGGTGGAATATTTAAGGCTAGGTTTTCTATCCTCCATTTGTAATTCTATACAGTTATTTTATGTTAATAGGACACGGGCCATTGCTATCTTTTTATGTGGAACATATATCTTTGCAATCTTTGGTTACAGAGGAATATTCAGATAGCTTTGATCTCTCTTAGTTGTTTACATTTGATTTCTCTCACATGGCATATACACAGATTTATCTAGTGTGAAGTTCTGGCCACACACTTCAACAAATGTACATAAACATTTTTTTTGCTGAAAACATCCTTTAATAAAGCTGAATAATAAAACTGACTGTTATATTTTATGCAGAATTCAAAGTTTTTCTGCAGCCAGTATGAACAATGTAGTACTATACTATTAATAGCTAGCAGACCAGATTATGTGCTAGGGATGCCCAAAGATTGGTGTATTTTGAGAAATGGATGCTAGGTAGTGTACGCACAACCATGATGTACGCATACATGGCAAGAATTAAAAATCGATAAATGTGTCAGTCTACTGAGGCTGAGAAGTGGAATACTCCTCTACTAAATAGTGTGTGTGAGAGTACATTTTCACAAGCAGTCACAACTATGAAGCAGTATGTACTGTATTGCATTTGGGTTGCTGATAAATTGAACTTTTATTACACATCTAGACAGTTGGAATTCCGGGGTATAATCGGGATTAAAATTTTAGTGAGATGCACACTGAGAAATGTAAGAAATCTTCATAGATAATGTACTATGTCACCAAATGTTCAGTGTTCACCAAATACTACTTTCTAGACTGTTTGATTTAAAGAGTTTAATTCTGGTGTACAGTTACCTCTCAGGGTACATTAGCTAGTGTTTACTGTGTACTGAAACTAGTCATCTGTAATGAAGGAGCTGCAGGATCCATATGTGGAGCAACAATGTTTTAATAGAAAAAACAAGGCATAATAATCTAAATCGTGAGACAGAAGCAGAGTCAAAAAAACAGGCACAGAGTTCAAAAACTAGAGAAGAGTAGTTCACAAAGCTAACAAATTCAATAAGGGTAAAAACAAGTCGGCAAAAATTGTGGAAACAGGCGCTAAGGTCATACACAGAATAAACAATAGAAACAATGTAAACATGGATCGTTTGTGTTCCATCATGACCCGGAAGGTTCCCTCTGGTGAACAGGAGAGGAGTTCGCTGGTGTAGATGTAAAAGAATCCCTCCTTCCCCCATACCCCTCCAGGTGTTGTTCTTGGTCAGCCCTGTGTTCTGGGGCTAGGTCGGGGTTTGTTGTGTAGAATTCAGTGGTGAGGGCTGGTACAAGGATGTCCCCTGTATTTACTCACGATCTTTCTTCACAGCTGTATCCTTCCCAGTCGACTAGGTATTGCAAGTGGCCCATCCTTCTTTCAGAGTCCAGGCTCATGTGAACCAGGTAGTCCGGTGAGCCGTCCACTTCTATGGGTGGTGTTGTTGTGGTATGGGCGGGTTTGAGGAGGGAGATGTGGAAAGATGGGGAAATTCGATAAGTGGCCAGCAGTACGAGTCTGTAGGTTGAATTGTGTAATGATCTTGAAGGTACCAATGTATTTGGGGCTTAGTTTTCGGCATGGGAGTCTAAGGTGTAGATTTTTGGTGGATAGCCAAACCATCTGTCCTGGCTGAAAAGTGGGGTGTAGGTGGCACATGCCTGTGTACTGCTCTCTATGAAGACGTATGTGGGCACTTTCCCATGTTTCCCTCCTCTGAGGATACTGGTCGTCCTCTTCTGGGACGTCCGATGGCTCCCCTGACCCTGGGAATAGTGGAGGTTAATAGCCCAGGGCGCACTGGAATTGTATGAGGGGTTCCAGAAGTCCGGCTGGAAGTGGGTGGGTGGGGCAGGCATTGACTTAGGCCCTAACATCAGTGGGTAGTGAGGGCCACCAAAAGGAGTTACTGAGGAGTTGTATCATTCTCTGGATGCCCGTATTCCCCGAACCAAGTGAGGTGTGTACTCACTCCATGGTTCATTGACAGAGGGCCATGGATACGCACTGGCATGTTGGGGGGCATTCCTGGGGTGGTTCTTCGCTTAGCTGGACCTGGCAGGTCTCCTCCATAATGTCCCAATGAATGGGGGTGACAATGATTGCGGAGGGTAGGATGGGTTCAGGGTTAGGTTCCACATGGGCAGGGTCATGGGGGGAAGATAGAGCAACAGCTGTACCATTTTTTGGACCTGGTTGGTAGGTGACCGTGAACTGGAGCCACTTAAAGAATAGGGCCCATTGTGCTTGCCTGGGGTTTAGTCTTTTTGCTCCCTTGATGTTTTTATGGTTGTTCAGTACTTGATGTGGGTGGCAGGCCCCCTCTAGACACTGCCTCCACTACTCCAGGGCTTTCTTGATTGATAGCAGCTCTTGTTTCTGATGTCATAATTGGAATCTGAAGGGGTTCATTTTAGGGAAAAGAAAAACAGGGTGTGTGGCCGAGTGACCTGGTTGCGGATGAGGTGGTTGATATGAATGGTAGTCATATACTTTGCTAGAGTTCGTCACGACATGCAAGCTTGGGGTTGAGTCCATCCCTAAATACAGCCTTAAGCACGGAGTCCTTTCAGCCACTGTGAGTGGCCAGGGTGCAGAATGTTAAGGCGTATTCTGTCTGGGTACTGGATCTCTGACAGAGCTGGAGTAACTGGTCAGAAACATCGCGGCCCCCAGCTGAGTATTCAAAGACATCACAGAGCAAATGGGTGAAATTGGCAAAACAGCTTCTCACCTGAGAGAGTATCCCCGTCCCAGACAGCCATGGCCCAGTCCAAGGATTTCCTGGTGAGTAATGTGAGAATACTGGCTGTAATTATCCTGGTGGTAGGTGTTGGGTTGATGTTGGAAGAACACCTTCCATTTCCTAAGGAAACCTTTGCATGTATCCACTGTGCTGTTGAATTGTTCGGGCAATGCCATCCATACGGGTTTACTCCTGCGTGTGGTGTGGCCTGTAAGGGCCTGGAGCAGTTGGGCATTGGTGGCTTGGAGGGTAGCCAGTTGCTCTTGGTAGGCCGTGATAGCTTGCCCTGCTGTGCCACCATGTTCTGAAGTTGTTGTAATTCCGCGGGACCCAACAGAGGCGAAGTATCCTGTAACGAACGAGCTGCAGGATCCATAAGCCAGAGCAACATTGTAATAGAAAAAACAAAGCAATATAGGGTTCCCTCTGGTGGAAAGGAGAGGGTTTCGCTGGTGTAGACATCGTCAAATTTGCCTGGCAATATTATGAGAATTGTGCATTTCACAATTCACCGTTTGTCTTCATAATTACATATTTAAATCTTTTGCTCTTGTACATTTATATTATATGTGAGTCTATACTATATGATTTGCAAACCTCTGAATAAGAAGTTCAAATCTGGTGTCATCTCATAACAACTAAACATTAAGTGTGATTAAGTCAGATCAGGCAAATCTGAAGTGCTCTCCTTGGTTGCTTGAGGCTATAGTAAGTAACATTCTACTTAGGTAGAATAAGTAAGTAGTAGTAAGTAACTTTATCAAGAAGTTGCATATTGAACTTGAACCTGAGAAGCTACATGGGCAGTAAAAAAAACCCAACTTACATTGTTTTAGGAAGTTATGTTGCTACTCAGAGATTATATCAGAGCATATTGTTTAAGTTCTCAGTTTACATCAACAGCAAGTCTCCAGTTCTCAGCCCTGAATGTTGCACAACTCTCACACCTCCACTGTAGGCTTGGGTCAGGCTGAATCGGGGGAGTAGGTGGGTGGATTTGAGGTTGGTTTTCTAAGCTGAGCTTCAGAAAGGCTCAATGTTGTAGTTATTTTCAGGAAACACATGTTTAGAGAAAAGAGCTCAGTTAAGTGGCCTGATATTTTTTTCATGAAAACATGGACAATGCCCAATTTAACTTGGCTGTTTGAAATGAAATTTACATTGAATGACAGAGTCTCTCCTCAGCATTCAGCTTTGTGCTCTTTGAAGAACACAGCCCTCTCGTGGCCTGGTGGCTAATGATATGATGAGCTCTTTGTGTGTGTGTGGACAGACAGTAAAGGCAGATAATTTATATGATTGTGTATATATTTATATGATCATATCTGAGTAGCATGTACAGTATAAACCTAGTGTAATGTCCTGTTGCTTTTTTCTCTTTCAGTAAAAACCCTAGAGTTCTAAACGGACCAAGCGGCCCAGTCACCATGGCAACAGCAATGACTCCCGAGCCCCTGACGCCACTGTCCCGGTGGTACCTGTATGCCATCCATGGCTATTTCTGTGAAGTAATGTTCACAGCAGCGTGGGAGTTTGTGGTCAATTGCAACTGGAAGTTCCCTGGTGTGACGAGCGTGTGGGCACTTTTTATCTATGGAACCTGCATCCTAATAGTTGAGCGCATGTACCTGCACCTGCGTGATCGTTGCAACGTCTTGCTGCGTTGCTTTATATACACCCTGTGGACATACATGTGGGAGTTCGGCACAGGGTTGCTGCTGCGGCAGTTCAACGCCTGCCCTTGGGACTACTCACAGTTCAAGTACAACTTCATGGGCTTGATCACGGCTGAATACGCCGTGCCCTGGTTCTGTGCATCATTCATTGTGGAGCGTCTGGTCATTCGCAACACATTGCGGCTGCGCTTTGACGAGTGGGCTGAGCCTGGCCAGGTTGGAGCAAGTGGAGGAGGACAAAGAGGAGGAGGAAGAAGAGGAAGAGGAGCCAGAGGAGTGGCCACCAATGCCAATGGCTATGTGAAAGTGGACTGAGTGAGAGTTGTCATTTTACCTCTCCATCTTTAAAAATGTATTTGCTCAGTCTTTTCTTTCCTCCTGAAGATGTTTCCAGCTTTCTCCTTTTCACCCATAATCTGGGAGAGAGTGAGATATTAAGATTCAGGTGTGGATCATTGAAAAAAGTAAAAAAAAAAACAAGAATACCGCAGCTACAATAAGGTGCGTGGTTTTAGTGCCCCACAGAGGAGAACTGCAGTACCAAATTTCTGATAAGCCTCATCCCCTAGCATTACCCCAGGGAAAACACAGAGGTTTTTATTGTAGAGTTTTTATCATATACCCATTCCTGTTCTGTCCCTCCCAAACCAGTCAGTCCACTTCAGAAACAGTGGGAGGAATAAGGAGTACTTGTGGAAAAGTACACAAGACCATTTTATTAGGGAAATTACATATTATAATACTGACAAATAAACCAGAAAATTGCAAATGCTAAAAACAAACCCAAAATTTTTAGCATATTAAATTTAAGTGTGTAGTAGCACAAGCAAATAACTGTTAGGATAAAAAATTTACTTGTTGAATTTGTGTTATTTATTAATATTTATCTAATGGTAGTTAAGTAACTTATTATAGGCTTATAGTATGTTGTATACTGTGCCCTAAATTAATGCATTGAACTTGAATCTAGTGTTTTTATACTGAAGAAAAAAAAGAATGCTTGAACATGCATGAGAATAGTGTCTTCCAGATTTTTTAAGAAGAGGCAAATCTGAAAATGTATTCTGTAAAAAGAACTGTGTTTATTTTTAACCTTATGGATTAAGACACAAAGGAGTACTGTACTGTATTAACTTGTACTGCTGATAGTTAGGATTTAAATATGGAATGTTTTAAAATATTGTGTGAATATCCTAAAGAGTGTTGAGAGAAATGAGAAAAAATGTGATCAGCTGCTATGTTCTTTCTTTCCTTGTCCAAGATATCCTGTATTAATCAGAAGTGACCAGGCCTTGTGCACTACAATCCCTAAAAATAAAAAACAGCTTTTGTAGGCTATAGAACAAAAAGTCCAAACATTAAAAAAAACGAGCATAAAACGGGCTAAAACTAATTTTTTTTAACGTAAACAACTCAATGCATGTTAAATAATGGATGATAATCTCATGTTTTAAATATCTGTTTTTATCATATGAAAATAGATGATCTTATCTTTAAATCCAGAATATCCCATCTAATTAATATATAGTAATAATACATTTTTTTATTGAAAACACCATTCAGCATCGGAAAAATACCTGAAGATCTTTTTGAAGATAAAACAAAATAAAGTGTCAATTAGCAGCCTGTGAGTAATTAAGGAGTATGTTACCTGGGAGACAGTGTAGACTGATGAAAGTGAGTGAATATTGTCCTATGGTTTGTTAACCAGGAAAACATTTCTAACATTAAAATGAGAACACATGATCATCTTTGGTGTCTTATTTCACTGGGTTATAAATATGAAATGACACCATGAAGTACCAGGAGATTTTAAATAAAAAATCTGGCAGTCTCTGCCACAAAGTCACAACTGGGTCATTCTTGGATCTTTCAACAGGACAGTGATCCAAAACATACATCCATATCCACACAAAAACTGGTTCAGTGACCACAGTCTTTTCACATGGCCATCTCAAATTTGTTTAGTATTAAACAAATTAAGACTGAGAGGACTAACTGGAAATAAATAATGAATACTTAAATTATTAATCAGTTTATTAAATTATTCTTTGACTCAGTGCACACACACACACACACACACACACACTATACACCGATCAGCCATAACATTATGAGCAGTGAGAGGTGAAGTGAATAACACTGATTATCTCCTCATCATGGCACCTGTTAGTGGGTGGGATATATTAGGCAGCAAGTAAACATTCTGTCCTCAAAGTTGATGTGTTAGAAGCAGGAAAAATGGACAAGCGTAAGGATTTGAGCGAGTTTGACAAGGGACAAATTGTGATGACGACTGGATCAGAGACGACTGGATCAGAGCATGTACAAATGTGGAGTGTTCCCGGTCTGCAGTGATCAGTATCTATCAAAAGTGGTCCAAGGAAGGAACAGTGGTGAACCGGGGACAGGGTCATGGACAGCCAAGGCTCATTGTTGCACATGGGGAGCGAAGGCTGGCCAGTGTGGTCCGATCCAACAGACGAGCTACTGTTGCTCAAATTGCTGAAGAGGCTAATGCTCGGTCTGAGAGAAAGGTGTCAGAATACACAGTGCACAGCAGTTTGAACTTACAGGACTTAAAGGATCTACTGCTAACATCTTAATGCCAGATACCACAGCATATATATATATATATATATTGGATTTGTCATACATTAAGTGTAAGATTAAACTAATTTACCACAAAGACACATTTTTCCATAAACCTTTTACCCATCACCACTGGAGCTGACTATAGATTTGGGAATTATAAGCATAAAAAATAATAAACTAATGTCATGTTACATCTGGTCGAGATGAGATGAGAAAAGTAGATTTTCTATTTAACACTGATACTTTTGGGACTCCTCTGTGTGTCAGTGGAGCAAAGGCATAGCAAACCTGAGACAAAATTCTGCCTATGTAAGAGGTAAGAGTGAATCATTTACAGGCTGTAGCAGTGATTCCCATGGGCTTCTCCTGGTGGATGATGAGAATATGATGCCATACTGTAAAGCCATTATTGCACCAGGAGAATACCAAATAGAGTACTAGAATAGGTAGATCATATTTGACCTCAGATTTACAGTTATGGGAAGAAGACAGTATCCAGCACATTGGAAGGGGGATGATTCGAGCTTGTTTTGCAACCAGATGACCTTGGAAACTTGGGAGACAACAATGAGCTCCACTTTATTCCAGTACAATCTTAAGACAAATGTGAGGCCATCTGTCCAGCAGCTTAACTGGGCTGAATTTGGGTCATGCAACAGGACAATGATCCCAAGCACACCAGCAAATCAAAATCCAAATGGGTGAAGAAGAAAAAGGCCAATGTCTTGGAAAGTCCAGACCTCACCCCATTGTGATATTGTGGTATCTTAAGAAAGCTATACACAAATGAATGCTCTCAGTTCACAATGTCAATGAACTTAAGCAATGTTGTAAAGAAGAGTGGGCCAGAATTTCTCCAAGATGATGTGAGAGGCTGATAAACTCCTAAAGAAAGCATTTACTTCAAAGAGGGTGTACTTATTCTTTCCCTTACTGGTTTCAGAGATTTGGTTTACTTTATGGGAAAAATGACTACTTATTGAAATCTGTTGTAATTGTTTGGAGTTGGTGAGGACCACATAATTGTTATTTACAGTATATACTTTCAGTTTTCCCCATAACTGTAAATCTGGTAAAGGGGATCTGTAGTATAATGTTGTAATGTGGCTCTGCCCTCAATTAGTCCTTAACAATACACATTAGGCCTTAAACCTTAATAACACCCATTGCATTTTAGGTCAGTGTTCTATACATATACTCTTTATTGCTGAATATTTATTGCCAGTGGACTTCATGTGATATTGCTTGAGAGCAGTGCTTTTTTATACTCACACAGGCAGTAAAGAAAATGTATTAGATTGTGCATGGTTTGGATTCTACCAAATCTGCACTTCTGGCAGAAAATCGATAAACACATTACAGTGAGTGCCCAATAGCATCTAAATTCAATACCATATAACCATACCCATTTAAGTGAACCTTCACTTACTTAAGTGACATCATATAACACATTTATTTGAACTGCTTATTCTACACAGGGCAGGGTCACTGAGAATCTGGAATCTATCCCAGGGGACTTGGGGCACAAATCAGGGCACAATTTTACACACACACACACACACACACACAGAGGACAATTTTGTGGTGCCAATCAATGTCTATGGACTGAGGGAGGAAACCAGAGTACCCAGAGGAAACGCCCTAGGCATGAGGAGAGCATGCAAATGCTTTACAGATGTGGGAATCAAACCCCCATCCCCAGAGATGTGAGACAAGGGTGAAATAATGATCGACGTGATCGACACAGACTAACAATACATTCTACCCTAACATTCACCCTGTGAAAAGCTTTGTCTGACCAGTTACTAGTTGCAAAAACACACACCGAGTCAACTGATCAAACTGGATTACCATCTTAATTGCTGATAGAAAGGAACAATTTCCTGAATTTTTTCAACTAATGCTACATTATATGTCAATCTTGAACATTTTGAAAATCTAAAACATTAACTTATTCCTTCATCTGCTTTATTTCTGGTCAGGGATGCAGTGGGTCTGGAGCTTTTCAGGCAAACCTGCTGCACCACCATGATCCCCATCTCCAACATTTTATTGACCAGTTTAGCCAAGCAATAATGAAGCTTGCACATAACTCAGTCTTCCAGCTTAACTAGCTTGGCTTGGGTTTCATCATTTAGTGGCTGCTCAGGCCAGGTTGCAGAACCGGGCAAGCCAAGTTTGACTACTTATTACTTAGCACTATACTTGACATACCCTCTAACTGTGATGCAATAGCTAATTAACATTAATAAACACATCCACACCCTCAAATATCAATCTACATATTTTGGACTGACCACAAATCAGTTTAGTCTTATAACAAACCATATTCCTAAGTCTAGTCCAAGCCCTCTTAGGTGGTGCAGGAATTTAAATTATTCAAAACAATTTCATAAAGAATTTGTTGAAATAGATTTAATAATGTATTTCCAGTTAGTCCTCAGAGTCCAGTTAGTTGATTAAGAAATGTTTCTGAGACAAATCTTATTAGGGCTTTAAGTTGTAATATTGTCTTGTGTCCACCAGGTGTCCTTATCACACCACTACAAAATAACCAAATTAACCTACACTTTAAAATGTTCTTGTTTCAGTCTAATGCCACTCATATTCCTTACTAATATCAGACTTTTAGAACATTAGTCACTTTTACAGCTTTATGCAATGAAAGGAAATGGAAGGAAAATGCATTACCTCATTCTGATTTATAGTCTGTGCCAGTTGTCAGCTTTCCAAAAAACGAAATAATGCATTGCGTAACACAGAGAATTTGACTATGGAGACATTGGGTACAACCGTAAACATCAAGAAAATCCAGCCTATATATGAAGAATGTCAGTTTTTCACATAATATTCTGATATTTTCATAGTCAAATATTTATAAACTGCCTCAACTGCTTTGATCATCCTGGTTTCTTCTGGTTCCACCAGTTCCGGTCTGTAAACACTTGTTTATAAATACTGTTAGTTGGGTCATCTGCTGTTACTTAGAAATTCTTCCCTTGTCATGTTCACTGCCTGTTTTTTTTCCTAACAGGATAATGACATAACACATGAGCTCACCTGACTTGGGTGTGCCTCTGTACCTGAAACTATTAAGTTCCTGATGTGACAACCTATCAGATACAAGCTTTCCAAATATAGACAGGCTGTTCACTTGTAACATTACAGCTACTGAAACATAGCTGGCAATCCCTGAGAGGAACTTTTTGAGAAATAAAGTTATGTGTTTTTATCTCATGGTGGGGCCCAAATGTCTCCACAAGAATTTGAATATTTGACAGTTTTGGCCTGAGGACATTTGGGCTTGTTCCCACAAGGAAAATGAAACAATTTTATTAAAAAAAAAAAAATACAAGCTGAAAGTTTTCCTTTTGGTTTCTGATGATAAGGTTTTTAAATTGACATAGCTCTAATTAGCTGTATTACTAATGATGTCAGTGGAATGTCCTATCTCACTATCGTAAGACACATGTAAACGTGTACATGTGAGGATTGTTTTATTTCCTTCCTAATTTCTATGCTTTCCTTGAACGTGTTTCATTGATCATCATAAATTAGCAGTGATGCAAAATTAGTCCTAGCTCAAGTCAAGGGATTTGAAGGCCTCAGAAGTATAGAGTCACAGGGCAAACAGATATATGGATTCTGGATTTGAAGTGGAGTGAGTGCAGAGTAAACGGTGGCTTTAAAAACTCACAGTTTACAGAGCAAACAATTGTGTCATGCTGCTCTTAATGTATATCTCAAGCAGGAGAAAGTGGGTCAAGGCACTATGTCTCAATATATATGCCCTTACAAGAGTACAAAAACACACACCAAAAAGTAAAACTTGCACAATGAGCAGGTTAACATCACTACTTTGTTAATAATCCTGTTTGTGATTATTTGAGAAACCTGCCCCATCCTTTTCTTCAGTATTTCACATAATCCAGTCTTGAAATTGTCATGCTATTATTCTTCCATTCTTGATTGTGACCAAAAAATGATTTGCAACCTTAATTATACATGCAAACCTTTGTGATTTTATGATCCCAGCCTTCTGTAGGTCTCTTGCTCTATCCTCCCTAGCAGGTATTTCCAGTAGTGTTTATATCCACTTACCAATATACAGTAGTTTCCCTTCAACAATATCATTCTCAAAAGCCAAAACAAACATTGACCAGTGGAAGTGTCTCTGTGTGTTATGGCAGTTTTTAAACGGTGGGCAGCTGTACCTCACACCCTTATGGCAGGTTGCCGTTATGTAAACGGCTGCGGCTTATCTCTTGGCCAACTTTGTACAACGAGATGTGGAGGTTTCCCACACTGCTTTGCATTTTTACAGGAATGTTTGAGCAGTACACTGTACTGTCATTTGATGTAAATAAAACTAGTTGCTACGTTTTTTTTTTCTGCTATCCAGGTGTTTTCAGTTATGTTCCCTGGTGCATGATGATAAGGCAAACTGATGGAAGATGTCACATGTCAGCTTGGTGTGTGTGTGTGTGTGTGTGTGTGGATGAAGGTGTAGGAAATGGATATCTACAAGCGGGAATGAGGGCCAAAATTTCTCTGGGCTTGCTGAGTTTGGGGGATTGTAGGGTTTAGATGTTATTCTTTATTATATTAAAAAAACTGCTTCATAAAATAACTTTGTGTGTCTGTGTGTGTGTGTGTGTGTGTCTGTGTGATATGTTTGTTTCTGTTTCCAATGAGTGACTGTTCTAATGCTGTCAGCGCCTTCAACACTCAGGTAGAGCTCTCTGGCTCTTTTTCCCCCTCCTCACTCAGTTTCTCCCACTTGCTCTCCCTCTCAGATTCACATCCAGGGTTTCAAACCGCACCACAGCCAGGTACTGTGCAGAGCGTGAATTATGGTAATGGCTCCTGGCAGGAGAGAAAATAAGTGCAGTTATTAAAATTAATGGCTGCTGCTTGTCCTGCGGTCCAGACCCCAGGCAGGGGAGGAGAAGGTGGGAGCCAGACCTCTCAGATTCCCTCCCTCAATCACCAGTACCCTTTTAAATGTGTGCACATGTTTATGTGTGTGTCTGTCCTCCAGTTTCATTTCACAGGCCTCTCTTGCATGGTTTGGCGAGCGTACTGGCACAATGAGGCGAAGTGCCAGGCACTTGACAACCATTGAGGTCTCTGGCCTGCTTTTGCCTATTTATGTTTTTAACAAGGTCTGCAAGGCTGCACAGAGACCCTTCTCAGTGCTGAAGTTTTCCTCTCACATTCTGCCCTTTGAAGTGAGAATCTAGCACCCAGTGCGGTCTGACGTAATAGTCGGTTCTGAAGAAACCCGAAGGCCATTCCTGGTCTGCACAGCCGTCTTACTGGACTCTGTGGACATGCATGTTTGTGTTTTCACAAATGCCTCCTACACCTTTCAGCTGTAGCTCCTGTCACACTCCAGTGCTCTCGTCTTAATGACCATTCAAGCCACAAAGTTTGTCTCCACATGGCCTTTTATTTACTGCGACTGGATTGCGCATGGCGTATTAAATTTGTTTACTCAGTTTGAAGAAGTACTTTGGTGCATTGCATGGATAATTGCTTTTTTTTTAAAGAAATGTTTATAGTAGGCTATATATAAATCAAAGACAAGCTGAGAGAAAAACATGTATTCAGTGTTTTGTTATGGAATTTACTCATGTATGATTTTTCTAATGGTATACCATCCCTTTGATATTACACACATATTAATTATGCCATGTAGTCATTAATTATCTAGCGTACACATAAATTAGACACTGTCAGAGATAAAACAGCAACAGACGTCTCTTCAAAGGCAGCAACAGCTAGTGGCATGAGCTTTATTGTTTAGTGTGTGTGTGTGTGTGTGGCATATTTTTATATCTTGTTTTATATCAAATGTCTCCACAAGTATTGGAATATCTGACAGTTTTAAATTCGTGGGATCATTGACTGGTCCCCACAAGGTGAACATTTTTTTACTCTTGCTTTTATTTTTAAAAAGCCAAAAACTGTTTCCCCTTGGTTACTGAGGTTAAAGTTATGGTTTGATTTAGGTTTAGGTATAGCATTTATTAGCTACATTAATAATTATGTCAATGAAAGGTCCCCACAAGTATACTAAGATAAATATGTGAGTATTTCTGCCAAACCAACAGAATGTGAGTGACTAACCATTAACGTCAGCAATTTCTCAACTGGGCCTGCAGAGACAAGGTTATTTTGAAGCTTTGAAACTCAGAAGTCCATTCAGTTATACAGGCTGTTTATTAGGATGTGTGTTGGTGTGTTAGTGCTTATTGTAGCACAGTCTGTGTATCATTCTATCAGATGTGCTGAGTTGTGCGTGAATGGATCCAGATTTACGCTGCTTTAGTTAAGCAGTGAGGGATGCTGGGAGCCCCAGGAGTGTGTTTCTGCATGTCAGTCTTGGTCTATGGTGTTTGCTGAAAGAGAGCTCCACTGGGGTATACAATACAGTGTGACCTGTGTTATTGCAGGTGTGTGTGCACATTACGTCTGATTATGAAATATGTGAGACATTCACTACTTTTATTTTTTCAACCACTTGAATCATGTTAGAGTGGCCTTTCGAGGTTTTACATAAACAGCACGATTTCCTGGAGAGAGACAGAGCAGTAAAAGATGTAGGACTTAATTTAAAGAAATACATTCTGAGTGATGGCTCACATGTTCAATGTGGATTATGAATCTGTAGTTGAGCTCTTTGCTATGATCTCACATATGTCAGGTAAACAAAGCATCACTGGACGAGACCTGCATGTGTGTGTGTTTTTTTTTACTGGTTATCAGCATTCACATGTTATTATACTAAATGATAAAAACAAATCACTGTTTACAATTCCTATCATCCGGCCTACAGTATATATGATGCAACACAGCATTGTCTGATTACCACAGGTTCTGTCCCCTGCACCAAATGTACAGAGAAGATGTTAGTGTTCACCTTGGGCCTTTAAAAGTCCAGTGGAGCCACATAAGTCTTAATGAGAGGCCCATTTGAGTTTCTATAAAAAGAGTCAGATAGTAAAAAACACACTTTCGTGGGGAAATTTGGCATGTTGTTTTTGGATTGGAGCTCAGTTAGAGTTTTTCAATTGGTTGGCTTATTTCGCTCTGGGGAGGTTTCTTTCACCTCCGTTGCACTGCTTCTCATGAACAAGTCATTTTACATCGTGTCTACACTGCAAAACATTTCAGCCCCCCACTTTTCAACCTTCAGGGCTATTAGGAAAGGAGTGGTCACTGCAGCCTTTGCATGCCAAGATTAGGCTGAGACTCAGTGTATATGCATGAAAATGGTGTCTGAAGCCTGGACTATACCTGCCACTGAGGACTTATCTGTATGGAATTACATTGCAGCAGATTCCTGCCAGACCCACTTCTTTCTGCCAGCCCCTAGAGCAACTGCAGTTTTCTTTTACCTGATTGATTTATGACTTTATTCAACTTAGTGAACCTTTGTGGTTATCTCTGCAAGCATATGAAATAGTCAGGTTTACAAACGTGCATGTCACCCAAAGTTCAAGGGTCCCAGAGGCTAAGCTCCAGGTGTAAATTTTTCATGTATTTGTTGCATTGTAGCCATTAATTATAGTCAAGAATGTCTAAAAAATACTATTAGCCGGGGGAAGAAGAAGAAGAAGAAGAAGAAGAAGAAGAAGAAGAAATCCTTTACTTGTCAGCTATACATTATAGTACAACAAGATACTTTTCTTCACATATCTTCATAGCTTCTTAGGAAGGTGGGGTCAGAACACAGGGTCACCAATGATACAGCACCCCTGGAGCAGAGGGTTAAGGGCCTTGCTCAAGGGCTCAACAGTGGCAACATTTAGGAACTTGATCAGCCAGCCTACTTATCAGTAACCCAGCCACCACTGGCCATAATTAATAGACATAATTATTATTAATATACCATGTTAATGCCCAGCTTTTTTAAAGGAGAAACACTGCGCCAAAAATAAATCAGTGGAACCTGAGAAACATCAGAGACATGTTTGTTCATTTGCTGTATTCCAGCTCTCTTTAATATTCGTCTCCATTTCCCACAAAATGGCTGCTCAGTTGTCTGCCAAACTGCATGTGAGTCAAGATCACAAGCCACTAGGGGAAAATACTGTAGTTTCTAATTTCTTTTTTATTCTTGTTTCATTTTATCTGAATTTATGAATTACTGGAGCATGTTTTATGTGCATACCACCCTCTGTTATACAGATATCCCACACTGCCAGGATATATGTGTTTCAGGGCTGGTCTTGAGTGGGATTCAGTCAGTCAGTCAGTCAGTGGGCAGAAATTGAAAGGATTTATAGAAATCCATACTTAATCATGTGCACACTCTGTACCTGAGCCTGTTCATCCATCGCAAATGTTGACTTTTTCAAGTCACTGACTGGTAAATGACACATAAGTATGTAGCTTAATGAAAGAAACCTCACAAGAGAAAGGAACAACTCAAGCTGCATTAAGAATACACCGTGTTTATAGACTACACAAGTCCATAACAATAGTCCTCCACGCCTAGCTGAACTATGATACCTTGAGCCTGATCCTGCCTAGCAGGGTTCTTCCCAGTGAATTTGATTGGCTAAAGACCAATCAGCAGATAGTGGGCAGGTTTTAAAGGCATTGTTAAGCAACAATGACACTCCTTAAAGGGAACTACCCCAGGGCATAGTCAATTTCTGCAGTTTCAGCTTGCTTTCAGTTGAGATTCATTAGATTGCACACACACACACACACACATACACACACACATATACATTCCTTCCAGTCTATCATTATCTCTTCAGTCATGTGTTTGCTACCACTTTCAAAATGTCAATCAACATTTGGTAAATCCAGTACCACCGACATAGAAACCAGGCTGAGCTGACAGACAAGTGTAATGCTTTAACCAATTTTGGGCTCCATGAGTATGCAAATTATTTAGCCAAAATCATAACATCATCAGCCTGATGATGTTTTATTTCTCCTCCTTCACACTACGATCATTATATGAATTAGAATTTGTTTCCAAAGGACAGCATTAGGTTAGAATTGTTTGCATAGGCTGTGGGTCAGAGGTCATAGTGTCATTAGGACATCCACCAGCCAGTCCAGAAGCACACTGGCAATGTCCTTGACTGCTGTACTGTGTGTGTGTGTGTGTCCAGTGCACTCCCACGAGATTCTGTAACAGATCTGACACACGGCCACTGTGATCCACCCCAGGAGCAGCAGCTTGAGCTGCATGCGGCACATACTCTCTCCCTCTCATACTATATCAGGTCACACCAACACAACAGGGCAGCCTGGCCATCACGTTTGATGTTGCCTCCTCAGTTTTCTTGACATTTGGTCTGTCTGTTCACACTGCAATCCAGGCATTCCTTGGTTGCATATCAGACCACCCGGCTCTCATACGACAACCGTCCAGGTTTCCTTGTCTCTCCATGAGCTGCATGCTTCACCCTAAACCCCTTGCCCTCTGCTCTCAGGCCCATCTGGTCTCCTGTTAACCTGCTTGCGTTCCACAACCAGGATGGTGCACAGTGTGTGTATATGTTTGCCTGTATGTGTGTGTGTGTGTGTGTGTGTGTGTGTGGCCAGATGCCTATTTAACAACAGACACTGTATCTGTGCTATCTAGTATCCCCTGTCTGGATAAGGAGAGCCATGTTAGACATACAATATTCCCTTTCTCCTCATTACAAGGAATTGAGACTCTCCTTTCATCATTTTTAGGTTTTCAAACATTCCTGATGTGTAGATCGAGACTGTTATGAAGGCAACACAGGGAGAAAATGAATTACTGACATTTGATTTGATAAAATGATGATGAAATCGGTTTTGACTGGGTGACTCTGGTTTAACACAAAAGTCACTCAAAGCATAGGCTGCTTCAGGAGGTTGTTTCTACTTTCGTAATTGTAAGTAGCCGTTCACTTTAATAGCCCATTCAGGTCAAGGTCTCCGGCTGTGGCTGCTGCTGCTTTCAGATGCCTGGGATACACAAGGGGTATATGGGAGTCTTTATGGATGTCTGAAACAGGTGTCAGATGTGAGTGGCAGTAATGGAGCTGTGTTCCTGATAGATAAGACTATGAGCTGTCTTGTTTAATAGGAGTGCCAGTTCAGCATGGTCAATGTGTAACCTCCCTGAGCTGCATGTCTTGCGACTCTTGCAGTTCAAAAGACACCTGTGAACACAAAGGGACAGACATACAAACACGTGCACAGACATGCAAACAGGCATTCTCTGCACTGACTTTGTCTGTGGTAAAGCTGATTTTGATGTAAATGAATTTGTGGTTGCTTCTCAGACTTCACCTCAGTCTGTTTGAAAGCATGTGCAGGCATTTCTGCATGATTTATATCACCATAGCACTCATTCTGTACTCTGGCCTGTTGTAACTCTTAGGCCAAGTCTGGCATAATTTTTATATCAGTGTCACCTGACTATGATATGTACTGAGAATTTTTAGTAAACAAATTTTTAAGCTCTTTCCTTTAATTATTGGTGTTCTTTTGCTGCTGGAAGCCAAAACAAACAGCATTATTGTCCATCCATGAAGCTCTACCAATTTCTCAGTGTAGTTCTGCCTTTTGTTTCATTTGAACAACATAACTTTTTAATGAACAAATAGGTTAAATAAGGGAAAATGTTTGCTCATTAGTAATTTTAATGATTGCCTTTTCCAACAGGCCTGCCAATAATAATGTTTCCTTATGAATGCAATATTAAGGGGGGTTGGGTGGGGGTGGGAGACCAAAACACTCCAAATTAATTTTCCCCCATTTCCTGTTGAAAAATAACGACTCTCGTGTAACAACCCACTCCTTTACCACCACCTAATGAGTCTTAATTGGACCTATAAAACCTTTACAATAAGCCTGCCTCCACATGGAGTTGGCTAGAGAGTTTGTGGCATAATCAATGTGAGCTTTATGTACCCGAGCTACAGAAAGGCTCAGTAAACTGGCCAAAGTTAGGATTCAAGAGAAGAGTGAAGAAGTTGAGATCTTTAATAAGGACAGGGATTAAAAGAAATACCTACTGTAGCTGTTCAAATTCCAGACAGCTCAATCATTTGAATGTTCTGCTTCAAACCTGAACCCATAATAGTGTGGGCACATAATAGGCATTTCGACATCTTGTCTGTACTGGTGCCATTCTATTAAAGCTTACTTTTATGACATAAACACTCCAGTATAAAATTGTCAACTCAAGACCACCCTTGCTGTTTGTTACGGTAATTTTTTTTTTTGTCTTAACTACCACCCAAAGGTTTTATGAAAACTAAAGAGTTAAACAACATTTATTTCCAAGGAAGCCTAAAATTGCCAATGATCTCAAAGAAGAATTGATCAAGAAAACAATTGTACACCTTTAGTGGAATCTGAGAAATGTGACTTTGGTATTTCATTGCGATACCCTTCTGTATTTAATGTTTGAACAAAAATTTGATGTCATCTAATTACCTTATTACAGTTTGTGATTGACCTTGTGTGCTTTCCTGGTTTCATTATGATAATAGATATAATTGGAGAACTATAATGCAGCGTGGAGCTCGGCCCGATGCATTCAGCAAACGAAATCTGAACATGGCAGTTTGTTAGGGTGTGGTGCACATGTATGGTGTTTGGTTAGACCAGATTTCTTCCTCCCTCAAAAGTCAAAAGAGAGGTAAAGGTGTATAGAAAGAAAGAAAGAAAAAAAGAAAAAAAAACATGGACAGAAAGAACAAACAGAGACAAAACTGTGCACTAAATGTAATGCATGTATTAAGTAGCATAAATATATAGCCATGTGATTCTCCATTCTACTAAAATATTTCATAAATAAAATATAAAAACGAACATTCTTATTATTACAGTTTGTTGGAAAGGTCAGAGAACATAGCTTTCCAATATTGTAGATACATATCCATAAGTCTATTAATATAGTTTATAAGACAGAAGGCTCAATGATAAATGCAATTCTACATGTTTAAAACGTAATAAAGTTTACCACAAGGAAATATGAAAGACAAATGAAATGGCAAAGCTCCAGCAGGGGGCAGTATGATGGTTCCCTCAGGGATTTACTGTAAGCACTGAACTATTCTTTATAGATCAGGTGTCTGCATTTCTCATTAAAGAATTTTGATTCAGCTAACCAGGAACCAAGTGACTGTACAATCCTGTAGAAGCCTTATACAGTGGATGGTGAAAGAGGTCACAGACATCACTTAATGGCATCCAGCAGCATTACTTCATTTTCTTATGTATTACCACACCTTTCACATCTTGGCATATCTCACATGCCTCTTATCTCACATATACAACATGTTTATAATCCTTTAACACACTCATCTGATCTCACCACTTGCATCATGCTAATCTTTTTCACTCAACTGCGCAGCTCTACTGAAGTTCAGAGAAATCAGCAATTCCTCAGTTCCTTAAATACTCTGTGGATAGTGTTAGGGATTCATACAATTCAATACAAACTAAGGCAGAGTTTGTATAAGGTACACATTAATAGTGACTTCTATTCTGGATTATTGTCTACTGTTATATGTATGACAGGCCCAGTGGTACCCAGGATATAACTGAATATAATTTGAAATATTATAACACAGTTTTACAGTGGTTAAAATATTTCAAAGGGTAAAACACAGCAACGCTGTTGTTGTTGTTTTTGACTGTTAGGTGGAGCTGAGAGTACCTAGTTTTACTGTAATTAGCCTATTGCTCAATTACTCAGTGACAATCTGTAGACAATTCTACATTAGTGCTGCCTTGTGTTAAGCTGATTTGTCTTGTGTGTGGTGTGTGTTTGTGTGTGTGTGTGTGGGTGTCATGGCAGTGAAGTGAAGATGATTGTGGTTTTCTTGGAATGTTAGATCGACAGGATTTGGGGAACTGAAAGCAAGTCTGCTTGAAACGGTCATTTTCTGTGAATGTGTGGTCGCTTTTTAAAAAACATTTAATCTGCTGAGATGGTTTGATTTTTGGGTGTGTGCAAATGAGTGTGTATGTGCATGTGCAGGCATGGATGTGTGCGTGTGGGTGGGTGGGTTATATAAATGAATATGGAAGCTGATCGTTCCAGAGGGGAGCTGCAATCATTCCCCTGATATGGCGAAAAAGTGCAGCACTGCAGAAAAGCATTCCAACCCAGAACGAGTGAGTAGCTCCACTTCCACGACTATCAGGTTCTCCTGCACGCCTGTGGCTTTGGCCCATCACAGCTCTCATGGTGGAGAAAGAGAGAGCTGAAATATATGGATGTTTAGTTCTGATGTGGGCAAAGCAATATGTCCTGTTTATAGATGAATGCCTTTCTTAAGACAGAGATAAAAGCAGGACGATGAGGGAAAAATCCAGCTCTGGAGCAGAACATGCAGTTCTCTTACAGCAGCTTTTTCCTCTTGGTCTTTGTACATGCTTGGAAACTAGCAGCAAATTAAACCAGTCTTTGCTCTCCAGTATAGGACATTTATTCATTAAACCAGACTTTTTCGGTCCATTGTGAGGCTTGTGATCTCAGATGAGTCTAGATTAGACCATGTACATGAAGAATGAGTAATTTTAGTATGTAGAAAAGTGCAAACACTGCAAAATACAGTACGCATGTAAATATGGGTCTGCTCCTCTTACATCTATATTCTTTAGACAGTCCAGATCAAATCTGTCTTCGTGCTGTGTGTGTGTGTGTGTGTGTGTGTGGGTGTGTGTATATATAAGCGGGAGGAACAGAGAATGTGTAGAAAACAGTGCAGCAGGCAAAGGGGATTTTGTGACTACTAATGAGCTGAGGAAATGAATGTGCTCAATAGACCCTTTAAAGCATCTTACTCTGCATTAGCATTAGTCACTGAAGATCATACATATTTTGCTTTAACGTTTAGTACTTCATATAGTTATATTAAATCATGCACCCCAATTTCAGAATCAGTGGAATCTATTTAATGGACAGTGGTGTCCATGGGCAACCGGTCGTCTGCTGGAGGTTCGGCCTCCTCCTGGCCTTGTGTTTGGCTGAAAGCTGAAATTCTTTGTGAGGCCTTCAGTTGCCAAGCGAGAGTGAGCGACTGGGCAAAGCAGTGGGAGATGTGTATGGGTTAGAGGGAGCCAGAAGGGGGCTTTCTTTGCCTCTCTTTTCTCCTCTCAATCTTTTTCTCTCTCTTTTTGAGGCCTCTCTTTGGTCCTTTTCTTCTGCACTGTGAATGAAAAGATAATATTGATTTGTGTCACTCTGGCTTATTATTCTCCGCAAGGCTGGGCGCACTGATGCCAAAGCCGATATGAAGCGTAGCCTATTTACTTATTAACTTAACTTTCGATGTGTGTGCATTTCCATGAGAGGGTGATAGATAGAAAGAGAGGGGGGGGGGTGGTGAGAGAAAGCGAGAGAGAGAGAGAGAGAGAGAGAGAGAGAGCACGTGTGTGTGCGTGTGTGTTGTGTCTTTTGGCCTTCTTGCTGACCCAGAGACAAACAGAGTGGTTTGTCAGGGAACGGCTTTGCAGGAGCTGTAGCAGCTGTTGTGCTGGACTTCTCTCACTTCCCTTTACCAGACAAACTGCCTCCACACTTCTTCTTTCCCTTCTTCTTTTTACACACTGTCAGAGGGATGAAGACTTGTTTTGAACAGCGGCTGCTACAGTTTCACATCACATTTAACTTATTAATCATGTCTTAGTCAGATGGAGTTGTGCAATAATTATTTCACTGCTTATCCTCTGGGTTTTGTGTACAGTTGAACAATGTAATCAGTGGTATGCACACACACACACACACACACAGAGTTAAGGCTTGGTTGTAAGGCACAGTGAACAGTGATCATGTGGGGGAATTTTTGCTGTTCTACTTCTACTAGTAAAACCACCTGTGATACTCCTACACAGAGACTAAGGCCTATTTTGGTCTATGTGGGTGGGTAATGGAGGAGGAAATGACTATTTATGTGTGTACAGATAGAAGTGCTTTCATGTGCTCACATGTATGAGCGCATGAAAGCACATGTATATTTTTTTCAAGAGAACTGAAACTGTGATGTGCTCTTGTTAGACTGCACTAAACCAGAATACAAAATTTATATATATATATATATATATATATATATATATATATATATAAATTTTGTATTCTGGTTTAGTGCAGTCTAACAAGAGCACATCACAGTTTCAGTTTTTATATATATATATATATATATATATATATATTGCTGTAAGCACAGTGTTCTGCAAGCATTCAAGCATATCTAGAACTAATCAGAGTTACAGAAAGATCAGTGATTTTGTGAGTTCCTGGGGTTCACTCTCCGACGTGTGTGTGTGTGTGTGCACAAGCTCACTTGTCTGTACACAGTACATAATTGAATCTCTGTACTCTATTATCTAACACACCTGTTCGTATGTGTGCACCATGTAATCTAAACCCATGGTTCTGTCATGTAAAAACAGTATTTTCTCTCAGCCCATCTGTCCTGAGATGGGAGGGATGGTAGTGTGAGGTTGACACTATGCTGTATTCAATTCAGCACTCTCATTTTAGTGAAATCAGATAATGTTATTAATAACTTCTCCTTCATTATCCTGCTCCTTTTCTCATTACTACTCGCTTTGTGGGCCTTTTCTTCTCCTGGGTCTCTCTTTTCAGCAAAGGTGATACACTATCCACTTCTCCTGGTAAAAATGTCAGACATTGTCTGGTTACCATCTTTGCCATTGTATGTGCTACCTTAGCCTCCACAAGGGATCTGGGACAACTAACCTTTGTGTGATGGACAAGCATGAGATGTTTTCAATCTGTTGCTGAGCTCTTCACAACACCTTTAGTCTGTTAGTAGGAGATTGCGTCAAGGGATGTTGATCATTATTGACTGATTTTGGAAACTTTTCACAGGCAGCCAGAGTAAAATGAAGTGTTAAGTAAACCTCACCCGCACAGAAACGCACGTGTTCTGTGTTGGAGTGTGATGAAAATGATTTCACAGATAGATCACACCTTTTTCTGGCCCTTTCATTTTTCTGCTTTTGGACATGTGGTCAGCATATGTATCATGGCCTGACTCTCAGATTGTGTGTCTCAGGACCATCTGACTAAGCCATTTACTTTTAGAAATAGTTCTCCTATTGTTTCAACCTTCAGACATATAAAACATCATTCATTTATTTGTTCATTCAGGTGCTTTATACTGGCCATGGTCACAACGGATCTGGAGGTCAATCCACCTAATGCCATCACCAAAACATATATTCACACATTCCTTCACACCTCTGGTAATTTAGTATGGCAAGAAACCAGTAGGAGGAAACTGGAGAACCCAGAGTAACCATACAGACACAGGAATGATATGTAAAGCGCCACACTGACACTAACCCAAGCTTGGGATCGACTACCGGACCATAGATGTTTGAGGCAACACAAGTCGCTCCACCTCTAAGAGATGCTTTGTTTATTTGTTATCATAAAATGTGTGTTTATCTGATACTGACTATCATCATATTTGGCTTTGCAAGCAACAAAAATAACCACTCCTGAGATCTGTGTATATTCAAAGAATGTACTTCTTCAAACTGAAATCTATTCATGTATGTAAGTATAAATTCACCGTCAGTGGTAGTGAGAATCACATGAATACTTTTTTTTTTTTGGTTACATGCACAAATGCTAAGGCCTTCTAATCCAGAATCACTAAAGGACATATGATGCAGTGTTTGCTATAAATAATGCTGTCACGCAGGCATCATTCCATTTCCCCTTCTCAGCATATTTCTGCCAACTCAGCTCTGATTTTGAGTGACAAAAAATCTGGAGGCCTGTGGAACTGTGGCTATGTCCGTAACTAGTGTTGTAGTGCACCCTGTCACAACTAGCAGGAGTGGTACAAATCACATGGATTATGTATATCACGATGCCATAAGGAACTGACCCACCTTCCAGACTCATGGGAAAGGTGATCAATGAGCACCATCACACTCATGCCACTGAGAGGTGATGTTAACATTGTAGAACTTGAAGAAACATTGCACACTTGTAGCATGCCTGTAGGAAGTGCTCATTAAGTGGAGACACTTTGTACATTTGCATGTCACAATAGGGGTAGGGTTTCCAGCTTGCATATGGGCTTCATAATGACATCTCCAAGCTGTTTTTTGCTTAGACAAGAGAGGTCTCATGTCTTTTCCACTCTGACTAACAAACAACTGGTTTGAGGGATGGATGACCATCCTTTCATGCAAGTACATCTTTCAGGCACACACTGGGTACAACAGAGAAACACTCTGCAGATCACATCCCTCAACCACAACAAGGGCTATCAATTTGTTTACAAAATAAAGCGATAAAACCCCAGGTTAAGCCACAAGGTCACTCATCTGCCTAGCTCCTACTTTTTTGCCTGACGTAATTGTAACCAAAAAAGGAGTATTTATATACACCCAATTCAGTTTAGTATCTCGAATAGGCTCATAAGGAAGGGCCTTATGGGGCTCAAATAAAAAGGGTAAAAATCCCTATTGGGTACTCATGGTGGATGAAGTACCTTAGCCCTTTCAGAAAGGTCATAACAAGTATATGAGCCCCGAGAGAAATGGCGTCCTACCTGCTGTGACATGCCACAATGAGTGATGCAAACATTCTTTCTTGTTTTTCTTGTTCTTTAATGTAATTGGGACTTGCCACTGTCTAGCAGTTACTGAAGAATGGTTTGTATTTTGGGAATGAGTTTAGTTAAATGATGGGAACCAAGGCCTTGCTGGTCAACTCTGAGCTGCAAGTCGATGGACCTGATGCTAAATTCTCTGTGGCCTAGATGCTGAATTCTGTGCAATGTTAAAAGCAAAGAAAAGGCATAAACTAGCTAGCAGGGCCATTCATGGGATTGTCCACTTTTGACTGGAGAACCAGAATAGGCATTAAGTTGACTTGGCATCAGTGCAAATGTTCACCTGTACCTTACCAAACTTGTCCCAATTCTGGGGCAGCACCTCTGGGAACATTGTCCCAGGTATAAGCATTGTCTAGACAGTGTAACTGCTGAACCTTTGTGCTGTTCCAGTAAGTGAGTGACTCAGTAAGTCACCTGAGGAGCTTATGTGCAAGGCAGAGACAGAGATGCCTGACAATAAGCTTCCTTGAACATTAATGTATCTGATTGTCACAACTTTGTCTAAGTTGATAAGGATGTGAAGATGTCTCAGAAATAAAAAGTATTTTAGGAGCAGGTGAGTTATCCTCAATTCTAAATGCTTAATATTTTCTGATCTCACACAGTGCACCATATTGTTTGTGGGCTACCCAGGAGAAATATTAAATAGCTTATGTGAACATTGCAGTGATGAAAGCTGTTCTCTAGAAAGGGTACTAGAATCTAGGAAAAAATACATTCACCACAGCAGAATAGAAGAAGGATTTAGTGATGTATTGTCAAATTTGAAATGAGAAATCAATGCCTGTATCTGTGTCTATAGTCACAAGCTGTTAAGCATACAGCTCTGTTGGGTGAACATGCGGACCAATATGTATAACATGAGATAAAGAAAGGAGAAGATGGCTGTATGATAGCTGTACTATGTAAATACCGTGTCAGACATCACTTCTTGACTCATCTAGGTGAATCTCACCACCTCTGGTGCTTATGGAGGTGAAATAGTATTAAGGAGGCCACTAAGCCTAAGCCACTTTCTCTTCTGTCTCTCTCCCTAACTATAACCTGGCCTTCTAGCTTCCAAAGTCCCTGTGAATAGACCTGCGAATGGAAAATGTGCATCATCTTACCATAGTCTCTCTCTCTGTCTCTCTGTCTCTCTCTCTCTCTCTCTCTCTCTCTCTCTCTCACCCTGAAGCACTCTAGTGTTATATCGAACCCCCAGCTATTCACACACATACAGTGACAAAGAACATGTATGAATATGTCAGAACATGGCATGATGATGAGGGGTGGCAGAGTGGAACAGTCACAGTTTTTTCATAGGTCACGCTAATGAGCAGCTCTTCCACTGAACCAAGTTTATGGGTTGGCTGCCAGCATCATTAAGAGTCGCTCATAATTAGCCATCCTAGCCAAAACCTAAAGCTAAAACATCTGTGTTAGGTCCCCATCCTCTCCTTTCCTCCAGCCCTACCATGCTCTCCAACATTACACCCACATCTTCTTACAGCACTTCCAGACTGTCATCATCGAGTCCCAAACTCTTTAAAAGTTGACTTGGCGTCAGCGCAAAGGAGCCCAGAGCAGAGAGCTGACATTGTAGTCATACTGATTACACTAATCACACTTTACAAATAAGATAATATGAACAAAATATAGTCTACATTCATTTACACATGCAGGTTAGATAAGGCCTTTCTGTCAACATGCCTCTCAAAGTCTTTATTCTCTTACTTTTTCTTTTGCCTCTCAGTTGAGATTTGCTGGCGGGGGTGGTTTTGAGGACAATTATAAACCTTCAGAGACAATTCCTCATTGTCCTTCTCAAGGTCCCTAATTCACAGCATGTGACAGAGGGGAGGGTAATATGGGCATCCAGTTAACAGCCTGATGAAACAGCCACTGTGTGCCACTCACAGCCTGGAGTTCAGTGTGAGGTTTCCATATTTTCCAACAACTCGGTTAATCTCTTAAAACTCTATTTGAGATTAAATTATACGTCCAGATGTTTCACACAGACTAGACATTTTGCCCTTTATAATCATGTATTAGTTTTGATGCTGTAGTTTTGATCCCTCAGTGTCCCTGACCTTTAAGTAAAGCATACAGTTTGTTAACATTAAGGCTTAAGGCTGTAATAACATCTGACTAGTGACATCAGACGTGAGTTAGTGTGCACTAATTTCCCAACTAACTCAAAACCACATGCTCTGCTACTGCAAATTTATAGACAGCTTTGCAGGCTCTTGAGTTATCTGATTCTGTACATCACATGCAACCGCTCTTTGTTAATATATCCATTATGTGGCACTCTGAGCGGCTGCGTCATTCTCACAGATTCAGTATGTTCTAGTCAAATGATATTTATCTCCTCAACCTGACTTATTTGCTACGACGCATGGTTGCTAATAAGGTTTAATTTAAGGCCTAAGTTCAGTGTTGTTTTTCTGGAGGAATCAACCTGGGCATTTCTTTTTATGTTGACAGAGTTGTTTGATGGATGCAGCATGTCACAACTGTGTGTTCCGGATGATTTAAGTCCCTCTTACTTGGGGGAAATATGAGGACCTGTGCAAACCAGTCAACAGTCAGGGCTGTGTTTTGAATGGGTGTGTCTTTCAATCGATCACCTGCCTTGATGAGTGAGAACAGAGAGAATGGATGGATAGAATGAACGAGAGACCAGAATGCTTGGGCTCTCTGGGACAGCAATGTGCAGACAGCTGGACCAAGGGTTCGAGTTTCCCCACTCTATGAGGCTGAAATTTCAGCCTTTCACATATCGGGGCCAATAAACAATTTGGCTATTGGTTTCCCGCCTTTTTATGTTTTTCTATTTTCATTTTCATGGTTCTTCCTTAATGACACATAATGTGCTTATGTAAATATATTAGGGTCATAATAGTGCACAACTGTGTAAACTGTCTTGTGAATTTAGTTTGATTTGTGGACATGAGAAAGCTGGTCTGAGAACTGTTCAACAAAGCTGTGAATGACATTTTTGTCTAATTTGTCTGTTTTCTTTCTGATCTGGGATCAACCACCATATTTTCAGAAGGAAATGTTTTGGAAAGAGAGCATTGCTGACAAGACACTTATGCACTCTTTGCTTTAAGGATGGAAAACAACAGGATGGAGAAAGGTCTTCAGGGTGACTAAGGAAAAGGTTCAGAGTTTTGAAGAATATAAAATCCAGCACACAATGGGTACATTGACTCATATTCTGCCTTACACAGTGGAAACAGACTGACTGTAAGGCATGTGCAAAATGTGCATCTGTTAATGTTGCTAGAAAAAAAAAGTGCAGTGCAGAGTTCGTACTCCTTCATCAGCCAGTGGTGCTACACTTTTTTCTTTTTCTTTTTTTTTGTAAAAAAACATGGCTCTTTTAAATGACCAGATTAGACTTACAACACATGTTAACCTATATGAGGAACTGTATGTACATGTAAACTTTGTAGCAATGCTGTCAACTCCTAACTAACATGTATCCTACTTTCATATTAAATGTTTCATAATAAACAAATAGCATCTGGCCTAATTGTTCATAAGTGCTGTTTTGTTAATGGCAGCAGTTGTTAATTTTTGATCACTAAAAATAAATGCTATAAAGCCTTGTACCAAAGACCGAATCTATCTATTATTACCTATCTTATTTTTGATTGGGGGGGGGGGGGGGGATGGGGTTGCATCTTTAGACCATAGTCATCTCATTCCCTTTGCCATATGTCTTGTTCTTCCCTTTCCCTACATTTTCTCTTTTCTTTCATGTGATGAGTAGGGTTTATGAATTCTGTCCGGCCTCCCAGGGCTTCTGTGGCAGGCCTGAAACAGCTGAACAAACATAGAGCGTTCTGGAGTGCTGTTAAGCACAGCATCACATAACTGAGGGGGGGGTCAGCAGTGGGGGAAGTGGACGGCCAAGTAACTGTTGTGCTTCTTATATTTAAGATACGGTTTATAGTTTACTTTGTTTTGTTCATCACTTTGTTTGAAGAAGATTAATTTACTGTCTCTGTACTTTGCACTTCTGGTGTAAGGTGCAAGCAGAAGAAATAAAGCCTCTGGGCCATGGCTGTGTTTGTAGAATATTGAACTTCTGCTTGAGACTATTTCCTCTTGGACATCTTTCGGAATACATGTATACATAACTGCAACATAGTTTATCATGCTCACTGTCAGTGCTCTGTTCTGTTTCTTAGCCAGCTATCAAGCTAACACTATTGAAAAAGCCTGTAGTTTAGATTTGGATTAAGCAACCTTACAAATAGCATTTAATTCCAATGTGTATTATGGCTGCAGAGCTGGTGGCCATCAGTACGATAGTATAAAATGCACAGTAGACCGCTGGAGGCTTGACAGCTCTTTAACGATTTGCAGGCGGTGTGATTCTGCTATTCTTTAAACCCCTCCCAAACCCAACTCACAAATGGCCAGAACATTCCTCACACATCTGGCCCTCTAACACACACACACACACTCTCTGTCTCTCTCTCTCTCTCTCTGTCTCTCTCAAATGTTCTGATTCTTCCCTGCAATAATTACCCACAAGCCCAAGTGTTCTCATATTCTCTTTTCTCTTTTCCTATGCTCTGTCCACAAAGTACATTGCCTATAAGCTCAAACATGATCAAAACCCTGACAAGTAGACACCACTGAATGCTGTCAAATACATGGCTGACTCGTTTGTCCCTCTTAATATTGTTCATTAATATTACTACAGTAGTGCTCCTGAAGTTCAAATAGAAGGAGTAGCCACCAAAAGCAAAAGAATCGTGACTTCTGCACAGCCCTGTATGTGCCAAAGGACTTAATTTTCATGTGAAAGTCTGTTTAAGGAAGTCTGGGTCTCATGGGAGCTTTCATGTGTTGTGGGATGTTAGCTGGGTCAGGTGGTGGAAGGTTAAATGAGGGTCGGACACAGGGTGTATGAGAATACATGTGTACGTATGTTTGTGTAGAGAGGTAGTTGTAGGGTGAAGTACGTAAGGCACATGTCTGAACGTCGGCAATAGTCTAAAACAGGAAGTGAGAGCGCATGTGAAGGGGCAGGCAGGAAGGAAGCATCATTGTCAGGAAGCAGCATTGTTGAAAATGCTGTGCTGTGTATTTTTTCTTTAATGCAACCTCCAGTTTGGTCTGTAATCTAACACCTCTTTCCTCCCTGACTCCCCAGGCACCCCGCCAACTATTTGTCTTAAATCTCTAGTGGTGGAGCCGATAAAGCTTGTTTCTCACACTCCGCTAACAATTGGCAGGGCATCTGAGTGTCTTCTGTGTATAAGGCTGTTTGAAGTTGTGTGGACCAGTACACAGCTTTCATGCAGTCACCGATAAAGGCTGTATCCCGGTCTGTATCCTCTTTTCCCTTCCCACTGTGTCCCAGGATGTTTTGAAAAGTGGGATATTGACTCTAATGGATTCCAAACACCACAAAGGTTTATTAGGATGCAGAGTGTCGTAAACTAATAGGGATGTGTGTGTGTGTGTGTGTGTGTGTGTAAAGAGGAACAAGGTATGTAGGGTGTGAGGATGGTGATGTAGGATGTGTTTTGTTTATACATGAACAATCACATTGAAGATTAAGGTTAAATTAGCCTAGGTAAGTAGAACAAGGTGACAGAAACCAAGGCTGTTCTAATGAAAACAAATGCATCTATACTGTTCATTGTTTATTTAAATCTCGGACTGAATATATATATGAATATATATTTTATGACAGGTTGAGTGATCAGCAGAATTTAGGAATCATTGTAGAGGAACAGTACTAGCCAGTGTGATTAAAGACCAGCTACAATTGTTGGCAGATGCATTAGGAAGGGTTGTAGTCTTCTACTGTTACAGAGTAGTAGATTGGTTTAATAGCCTCTGAAAAGGTTAACTTCACATCAGTATAGTTATAGACCACCTGGACTGAAAACACCATCTGTAGAGTTGTGAGGTGCTGAAAGTTACCCCCTACCTGAGGCAATCTAAGATAATCTAATATAGGGGACAGACAATGAAAACCAATGTAGGGCAGAAATCTTTCTGCCTAAATCAGAAATAATGGAAATAAATATTTGCTGATTTACATTGTCAAAGACAACCTATCACTGAGGCCACAGAAAAAAAATATTTATACTATTCTTAGGGTTCAGGAGAGAAATGAAAAGATGAAAGAGACGTTGCTAGGCTTCGCGGAAGGATGATTTGATGTGTGGAACTTAGTTTTCAATGAAATCATTACCAATGATACTATTGATCATATTATTCTCCTTGATGGACTAGAAAAAAATTTGAGTTAAGGGAATGCCCCTCTTCTGACTTGGGTCTTGTCGGACTGATCGTTATAAGTTTGTAGGTGTAAGTGGTTTGTAAATGTAAGTGGTGACTAATTAATGTTTACTAAGGCAAGGTTTGGTCTAAGGTTCTATTTTAGGTCAACTATTTTTTTCTCTATATATGCTACTTCTGGGTACAATTATTTATAAGCAAAGCCAGACAAGAGACACCAACTTAGTAAAGTTGTGGAACGTGTAAAGGACGTTAGTCACTGAATGCTGAGTAACTTCATAATACTTAATACTGATAAGAAAGACATACTTCTAGTAGTACCACAGGCAGCTAGAAGTAAGCTTTCTGGTTACATATTATCTCTAGATGGCCTTTCTGTTACATCATGTGCAGCAATGAAAGACCTTGGTGTGATCATTGACCCACTATATCACTACATGATGCAGAAAACTAGCTCATACTTTTGGCTCTCCCTACTAGTTTTGCTGTCATAGCTGTCATTGTACAATTTCTTAAAGCATTAAAGGACAAGACCTAATAATCTGTGTTCTCTCTCTCTCTCTCTCTCTCTAAGTTACACATGCTACTCTCAAGTTACCAGTAATCCTGACTCCTTCTGCTCCACAGACCTGCCTGATCCACTTTTGCATCGAGATTTTGTCATCTGAACATCATTTGCTGACTCCACATTGATAGCCTAAGATAACCATGGGATTACTGTGGATATTACCATACCGACCCCATAAAATGGCTGTGTGTTCTTCCTTAGATAGCCTATAGACTGCAATTTCAAAGCATATAACAGTTTACAGTCTCATGGAACATATTGTTATAATAGCTTCAGTTTGATATGATAGATGTAAAGCTAAAAGTGTAATGAACTCTAGTTCCTATCATCACAATCATCTCAGGGAGTTTTATCTTGCCACCATTGCCTCTGGCTTGCTGATTATAAGTAAATGTAAAGTTTTATATATATATATATATATATATATATATATATATATATATATATATATATATATATATATATATATATATATATATATTATTTAAATGATATCCCCCTACTGGTATTTTGGTTTAACATGTTAGGCCAAAACGTCTATTTGGATTTAGATCTGTTGACTTTAAAAGCCATATCATATGCCTTACATCATTTTCATACTCAACAATCCATTCAGTAAGCTTTTTTACCCTGAGGAGGTGAACAATGTCATCCTGGAAAAGACCACTTCAATCATGATGAAAATATTTCAACAGAGGATTAAGGTGATCAGATAGAATAACTGTGTTTTGATATACAGTGACTCTTTTCTCTTAAAGGGACAAATCAACCCAAAGCTATGCCAGGAAAATGTCCTCCACAGCATAACAGAGCCAAACATTTTTCTTTCATTTGTCACCCATCTGCATGTTCCTCCAACACTAGCCTGAGACTGTAGGTGTGGGAGAAAAGCAGACCTCAGACATTACTGTAGATGCGATAAGGACAGGAAATGGAAAAAACAACCTTGTAGGAGTAATGATGTCAGAACCGACATTTAAAATAACAAAAGGTCTCCTCCAAACCATTCAATTATTGAAAGTGAAACATTACGTACTTCCTATTTTCTTTGGTGATACCATCTTTGATATATATATATATATACACTATATTGCCAAAAGTATTCGCTCACCTGCCTTGACTCGCATATGAACTTAAGTGACATCCCATTCCTAATCCATAGGGTTCAATATGACGTCGGTCCACCCTTTGCAGCTATAACAGCTTCAACTCTTCTGGGAAGGCTGTACACAAGGTTTAGGAGTGTGTTTATGGGAATTTTTGACCATTCTTCCAGAAGCGCATTTGTGAGGTCACAAACTGATGTTGGACGAGAAGGCCTGGCTCTCAGTCTCCGCTCTAATTCATCCCAAAGGTGTTCTATCGGGTTGAGGTCAGGACTCTGTGCAGGCCAGTCAAGTTCATCCACACCAGACTCTGTCATCCATGTCTTTATGGACCTTGCTTTGTGCACTGGTGCACAGTCATGTTGGAAGAGGAAGGGACCAGCTCCAAACTGTTCCCACAAAGTTGGGAGCATGGAATTGTCCAAAATGTCTTGGTATGCTAAAGCATTCAGAGTTCCTTTCACTGGAACTAAGAGGCCAAGCCCAGCTCCTGAAAAACAACCCCACACCATAATCCCCCCTCCACCAAACTTTACATTTGGCACAATGCAGTCAGACAAGTACCGTTCTCCTGGCAACCGCCAAACCTAGACTCGTCCATCAGATTGCCAGATGGAGAAGCGCGATTCGTCACTCCAGAGAACGCGTCTCCACTGCTCTAGAGTCCAGTGGCGGCGTGCTTTACACCACTGCATCCGACGCTTTGCATTGCACTTGGTGATGTATGGCTTGGATGCAGCTGCTCGGCCATGGAAACCCATTCCATGAAGCTCTCTGCGCACTGTTCTTGAGCTAATCTGAAGGCCACATGAAGTTTGGAGGTCTGTAGCGATTGACTCTGCAGAAAGTTGGCAACATCTTCGCACTATGCGCCTCAGCATCTGCTGACCCGCTCCGTCAGTTTACGTAGCCTACCACTTCGTGGCTGAGTTGCTGTCGTTCCCAAACACTTCCACGTTCTTATAATACAGCTGACAGTTGACTGTGGAATATTTAGGAGCGAGGAAATTTCATGACTGGATTTGTTGCACAGGTGGCATCCTATCACAGTTCCACGCTGGAATTCACTGAGCTCCTGAGAGCGACCCATTCTTTCACAAATGTTTGTAAAAACAGTCTGCATGCCTAGGTGCTTGATTTTATACACCTGTGGCCATGGAAGTGATTGGAACACCTGATTCTGATTATTTGGATGGGTGAGCGAATACTTTTGGCAATATAGTGTATATATATATATATATATATATATATATATATATATATATATATATATATATATATATATATATATATATATATATATATAAACAATTATACTGCATGAGTCTTGATGTTCGAGAGGCAAAAAACAGTAGAGTGAGTATCATGCAAACAAACACCTAAGAAGCTAATTAGCTAATAGGCGCCACCTAAGAGAGCTAAAAGTGCAGTATGTAATGATTAGACTGGCCCTAATCTCCCTGTACTGGTTACGTAGAAATCAGTTAAGTAAACTGAATTTACACAACTATGCTTAATATCTATGCAATATCTACTGGCATGAGATGGGAGGTGGGAGGAAACTGGAGAACCCAGAGGAAGTCCATGCAGAAAAAGAACTTTCCACACAGAAAATCCCTGGTGCTGTGAGGAAGCAGTGGGCACTTTCTATTTTATAATCAAAATATGAATCCACACAATATAGACATAACTTGTAAACAAATTATGAGAAACAACACACAACCTATAAAACAAAAATTTTGCAGAATATACATGAACATAGAGAGGGACATACTATCTTAGTGGTTAGCATGTTTGTGATCATTCTGACAATTAGAATACATCAACAAGAATAATAATATGAAAAATTGTTGGTTTGTCTGAATTTTCATTCTTGACTGAAAATAAAAATTTAGGAAATCAAAGGGAAAGCAAACTGAGATTGAGTTTATCAGTTGTGTGTGTGCGTGTGTGTGTGTGTGCGCGTGTGTGGGTGTGTGTGGTGAATGGCCCTTCATTCTCTAGGCATGAGTGGCTCTATTTGGATATTCTCTTCACAAAGCCTTCCTTTGATGTGCTGCTGCTTCCTGCCTCTTAACGGGGCCGCTGTATTAAATTGAGTTTGCCTCCTGCTGAATGAATTAGGCTTTAATAGTGTTATTGATCAGGGACTCTACAGCTCACACAATGCTGCCACCCAGCACCAGACCAGCCAGTAAGGAAAAGCATCATCTTAACGACAAATTATACAGACCTGGATTTTTTAAAGGTATATTGTTAAAACAACCTCCTGGTCCAGCTCCATCTTTGTCAGGGAATTTCTTGATGTGTCACTGAAGATACTGTGAAAGTTCCAGCACAAGGAATTTCATGAGATAGCAGAGAAAACATACAGGATTCCTGCTCATATAGCCTACTCTGTGCATGTGCATGAGTGTGTTGATACATGTGTTTGAATTAGTGAACTTCTGTGATTGTGTGTCGTGTTGGGCATGGTAACAACTGGGTCAGAAGACAGAGTGCTGCAGTACTGATCAGAGAACTGGTTTCAGAGTTTAGGCACTGAAACTTAACAGGCTTGCAATGGAAAAAAGGCCTACAAAAGCCTGTGCTAGCATTCTGCTAACTCATGAGTGTGATATGATTGTGGGTCATGGGGTCAGAAGAAGATCCTGGCTGGAAGAAATCAATCTGTATATGAGCATCTCTGAGCTCTACTTTCCTGAATTCCTGTAATTTACTCAATTAAACACCCTCACTCATCAGTCATCAGACCAATCTCAAATTATTTCCAGGTGAAATGGCTATACACACACACACCCAAATGTATAAACACACACATATGGCTTTACGTAGTGCATGTGTTCTTGGACATACACATACATGGATGGTATGATTGCAAATTACTTCCCATATTCCAAAAAAAGGGGGGGGGGTGGAGAGAAGGCCACACTGGTTGGGGGGAAGAGTAAAAGGATTCTATTCCTTTCCTTTCATTACACATCAATATTCCAAAACACTTGTGGTTTTTGCTTTCCTTCTCTTTTTCTATGACTCCCACTGAAACTGTCATGGGTTTGGCTTAAGAGTCACCACTGTTTAAAGCTCCAGCCTCATGGTGCCACAGAGGAATGTTTATTTATCCAACATCCTGTCTCTTATCCGGTCATATTATACAGCCAACTGTATGAATTAAACATTGGACTCCAATGCCATTGTTAGTGAACTATTCCGAAGCAGCCCCTTTGATTTCATAGTATTCAATATTGACGCATTGCTTTGTGTCTTTCCTTGAGGGCCTGTGTGAATGCCATTTAAGTAAACAGTAACTGCTAAAAGACAAGAGCGTTGAACAGGAAGAGGGGATGTTGGGGAACTCTAGCATTTGTGTTGCCTCTGTTTTTTCTGTTGTCAGTTATTTGTTCTACTCTTGTTACTTACTTGTAAATTATAGGTGAACTAATCCCCCCAACCCTCTTTCCTCCTTGAGCTCCTTCCTCTTAGACTGTTACAAACATTTTAGTTTTAGTAAAAATTTTAGTTTTTGTTACAAACAAATAGTCAAATATAGAATGAAAAATCATAGCTTTAGTTATTAATGTCAACACAGAGATACAGTTTACGTGCTTGCTTTGGTGATATCAGAATATTTCATGCAAGCACTGTACAATCTGACTGTGGATTAACTGGATCTGTGTCATTCCAGCTCATCACTTGCTCAACCCCAGATTAGACTATTTTGTTTTTAGAGATATAAATAGCTTAGCTAGGCCTAGAGGCATGATATCTTCTCTGAAAAATCAGGCCAGGTAATCTTTAAATCTGCAATTTGACTCTTCATACAAAACACGGCCCATGTACAATTGTCCTTAGGCAATGATCCGACCACTTCCAGTGTGTTGGGAATGTCCCATAACCTTTAAAGTTTAACTGAAATCTGTTCAGACATTAGAGAAAACAGCCACAGGTCAATACAAACATACTTTGAATGCCATGTTGGATTCTAATCATACATAAAAATGAAGATTATGCTAAAAGAGTGATAAGTGATGGAAAATGTTTAATCGTTTAGATTTATCTTTCTTTTTTTAAGTGCAGGCTAATGGTCTTTTAGAGAAGAAAAAACAGAGGGAAAAAATGAAGAAAAAATGAAGGACATTTAGTTGAGAATGTAAATGTCAGAATGCCAATATACACACTTGTAAGGAGTTTTGGCTGCCATGACAAAGGGGGACTATAGCAACCTAAAACATGTGGCTCTGCTCGTCACCCATTAGCGTTGACACAAGAGGGGAGAAGGAAAGTTAAATGCGGACCCCACAATCAACAGATCTGATTACACGTGTGATCAGTGGGCGTGTCGATTGAACGCAGTTTTAGCAGTGGCATAAACTAAAGTCCTCTTTGGGTAAGGGAGCGTGAAATCCAGGCAAGTGCACCCTGATCCCCAAATCCCTATTGTCACAATAAACAAAAAAAAAAGTAGAGGAACTGTGTGTGAATGTGTGTGCAGTGCAGCGTGGGTTAATGCACAATGTTAAGCCTGACTTTAAAGGGATTTTGCTAGATTTGAGAGCTTTTGTCTAGGGCAGCTTTTGAACTTTTTTTTATTCAGTACTTTCAGGTTAGTATTTTTGAGTACAATTTTGAACCTATTTCATTCATGAAGACAACTGAGGGTGTGCTTCTAGTTTCTGTTTATATATATTTTTTTTGATGTAGTACATTTTACCCAAACTTACGACATACTCAACACCTCCAGAGTTCACCATGGTCCTGCTTTTCATTAATGCTACACAGCAACCAGGAAAACCTTGAAGCATAATTTTGGACTCTAGAGCATACTGTTTAGTTTGACATTTAAAATGGTGAGATCAGCTCTGTCCTTGACTCAGCTTTTACTTTTAATGCAGATTTTGGTTTGATTTATTGCACTGGGGCCCTGGCATAGGGTGTAGATTTGTATGTGGATGATTTTTTTTTTAACTTAAATTATTCCTGAACAAAAACAGAATGAAATAATTTAGACAACATCCTTCATGTTGATTCACTAACCTTACTGTATCTTTCCAGTTTTAACCCTGAAATATCTGCCTTGAATGTCCTCTATCTGCCTTGCTCTGTTCAGCCATGTTAGCCTGTTCATATGTTAGCATTGACTCAGAAGGGGCTTTTGCTTACTGTACCCCATTTATCTCTTGACCTCCTGCTCCTACAGCCGTTACATCTCTCACAGTCATCACACAGAGACAGAAAGAAGTGACAGGATTGCAGACTCGAACCTCCGAGTACCACACTTAGCCATTCAGTGAGCAACGGTTACTGCTGAGTGCTGAGCTCTGTGGTGGGGGTAGGGATGAGGGTGTGAGAGGTTGGATATGAAGTTCAGTGGAGAGCGGGGTTGGGTGGGGTGGGGTGGTGTGGAGAAGGGGTCTGAATGGTAACCCCAGGGCACAGGGGGAGAGCAAGGGGACAATAGAAGTCCTGTTTGAAGCAAGAGTGGTCAGAAGGAGACTGCGGCTGTGGGGACAGGAAACCAGGGGAGCCTATGGGAATGCAGATCACTTGGCTGAATTAAACTGGCAGGCTGGGCTTTGATGTGAGCGGAGGGGGACTTTCATATGGTCCAACTTTCACCAAATCTACAACAGCAACCCCCACCCCCTTCCACAGACTGCTGTGCGTTCACTTCCAACTCACAAAATCCGTCCACCCGTTTTCACAACTGACACTAGATTTTGTGAGGTGAAGAGAGACACACTAATTCTAACGATGGGGTGCCCAATTTTAAAAAAACAAGCTATTTTTAAGCAGATGTAGATTTTAATGTTTTGATTAAAGGACCCCTTGCTGTTCTGCCATTCATTTGTGTGTATGTGTGTGCACACTACAGAGAGGCAGTGATTAGGCTCTAGGCCAAGTGTTTCTCTGTCTTGTGTACAAATGGGAAAGACTAAAGAGGACTGTGCTTAAAATTCAACTTGCACACCAGCGTGTACCACCTAAAATCTCCACATGCTTTTCATCCTCTGTCTCCATCTCTGCAGTCTCTAAGAACACACTCTGAAAGAAGGAGTGCATTCGTAAGGAGGAACAAGAGGGTTTAGAAAGTGCTGAGTGGAGGAATTAAAAAGACAGATAAAAAGAAGTGAGAGTGCAAACTGGGGATTGGATGAAGTGAAGCACTAATTACATTTCTTACTGTCTTTTTGAAAATGGCCTCAGTTCTCTTCATGAGGGGGATCCATTCTTGTGAATAGCATTTTGTGGCGTTTCTTTCTTTGTGTCTTTCATTTTCTCCTCTCTTTCTTATATCCTTTCACTCCGTGGTGTCTCAGTAGGGTGGTCTGTACAGCTTGGCCCTGTTTCCTTGAGCCGAACTACATTGTGAGCTCTAGATTTGAGGTTTACATACAGACAATGCAGTTTTTTGTACCGTAATGTGCGAGTGGAAGAAATATGAGACAAGCATTTATGTTATAGCATAAAGAGCGAAAATAAATGAAACTACTTTTCACCGATAACTAACAGCAGTGAGAAAAACAATGGAGAACTGAGTAATCTATTTGCTGTTACATAAGTTTGTAGTAAAGTCTAGGCTACAGTTAAGGGCTAATGAAATTGGGGGAGTATGACCAGTTCAGTTGTGAGAAGTTTCCTCTGGACTGTATACACTGATGATGACTTCCAGATACTTTTATGTTGGCTTTGAAATGACCAGAGGTGACTGGCCTACCCATCCTCCCCAGCTTCTCTCTCCTTCCCAAACATTTGCTATGCAAGTCAAGCAATGTTAAGATACTGCTTCGCCAAATTCTATTTGCCAAATAAGATAGTGAAGCATATTTGTGATATTTTGAAGCCCTCTACTTGTAGTGTGTGACTTTTCGTAAGGAAGAGAAGTCATCTGGCTACAACTGCGCAAAAAGAGAAAACTATCAACAGAGCTACATTTAACCATCTATTTGACTTGCCATAAATGCTTTAGTTATTATACTAAATAAAAGGCTTTATGTATCAATACTATATATCATAAAGATGATATATAAAATGATATCAGTTATACTGTAGTGCCTTGTTGTCAGTATATCCCTCTGTCTAGCATTATTATGGCATTTTCAATGCAAAGTCGTAATAACAGTCTGTATAATTATTTCTAATGAGTGCTGTGCTACTACAGCATGAATGTGCACAATCTATCAATGCAAAATACCAAGGTGACATAATGTATCTGTGGGGCAGTAGTAGCTCAGTACTGATTACAAGCTTCTGAGTTCAAATCTCAGCATTGCTGCTGATTGCCACTGTTGAGTCCTCAAGCAAGACCATGTCTAAATTGTAAGTTGCTTTGGATAAAAGCGTCAGCCAAATGAGTTAAAAGAAACATTTATAGCCTCATAATTAGTTTTTAAATATGAGGATGGTTTGCATAGATATGCTAGAATTCTTGTGGTGAATACAATGTTTCATAAACTTTAGACCAGATAAGAGACTAACTAAAAGAAGTGTTTATTAGTTTAAAAACCTTGGTGTGTTTCTGCTCTGAGTAAATATACAAGTATAGACAAGCGGTATAACAACATAAAGCCTCTGAATATGAAGTAAGTCACACAGGGAAGTAACTATTTTAAGAAAAAAACTTATCATCACAAAGAAACAGGAAAGGTTCAGACCAACTGGAACATTAGAGGTAAAACAAAAAAACCATGGGAGTGAGAGAGAGAGAGAGAGAGAGAGAGAGGGAGAGGGAGACAGAGAGAGAGAGAGAGAGAGAGAGAGAGAGAGAGAGACATGGGTAGGAGAGGGTTAAGTGTGTTTCTTGGAGAAGTCTAAATGAGACGAGTCTTGTAATCTCAGTGCAGGAATGCAGTTAGTGCACACTGCTGAACACTCCCTAAGCCCTGGCTCCGATCCACTCTCTCAGCACTCCACACAAAGGCCTCTTTGTTCTGCCTGCTCTTGAAAAGCAATGCTCTGTCACTCCCTCTCCTTTTCTCCCTCTCCCTCTCTCTTTCTTTCGCTCTCTGTTGTGCTGCCTCTCTTTCCTTTCTTCCTGCCGTGCACTTTAGCTGCACTACTTACACTAGAGTTCACCTCATTTTTTATCTTTGTGTACTTTGTCTTATGTACTTGCTATCTCTCTGTCTGCGTCCCTTTTCCTTCCTTCTGTCTGTTTACTTTTATTTATTTCTCTTATCCTCCTGTTCGCTCAATATGCCCTTAGACCACATTTTATCTATTAATTTAGGACTTCACTTGCTTTAGATGATTATTTAGTCCATTGCCTGCTGCCGCTGTTTCTCAGAATCTGGCATTGTTTATTTGTCATAGTAAGGGTTGTTGCCAAGACATCAGTCCCAGTATATCCTCCAGATCCACAACTTTACAGAGAGCAGAAAAATTCTCAACTTTCCTCCACTCACCAACAGCTATTTTAAGATAACCACATATTTAGTAAGATGAAATGGGAATGGGCTTATGTTATTTTTTTTCTTTGTCGCCATTCTGTACTACTTTATGCTCATGCCTTATGTTCATTTTGATGCTAAGAGCACTGAATCTATCCACTAATAAGTGTACCTGTACATACCTATATTTCATACCTGTCCATTGTGCCACCAACAGTAATCTCTCAGTGCAAATGTGCTTTGGCAACCTGAGACATAGTCATACCTCATAGACCAAAGGCATGAAATCCTGTCACATCTTATTGAAGCTGTCACAAGTAGGCAGAAGGTGAGACACGAAACCAAGATCTGTAATTCTGCCAGCCTCCAGCATTCCCACAAATGACTGTTTCACACCTAGGTTTCACCTTGCAGTGCAGCCGTATAGTTACAGACCTGTGGAAGCTTGTCACAAGCTAAGACTCAGACACTGTGATGAGGGCAAATCACAATGGGCCTCTGGATGTACTATCAACCTTGTCATGCAAACCTTCACAGAAGTTGAGACGCTGCTGTACTAGAACTAACCATGCCTCATTAGCTAATTTCTATAATGAGACATTATTCATTAAATGGAAATACTAAGCATTTGCACTGAAACCCTTCGGTTTGATCATTGATGGGTTAGTAGATGGAGAGACACATGATACACAGAATCACAGGGATATTTCTGGTACATAAAGTCACAAACAGGGGGCAAAGCTCATGGTAAAACTTTAAACTCAGCAGTCATGGCAGTTTTTTTTTTAATGAATTTACACTGCTGTGGCATTCACTACATGCCCTACTTGATCAGAGAAAGAGAAAAAAAGAGAAATAGGGAGAATCAAGATTCCTATTTTCTATGTCTATCATCTCTATTCATGTGTGCTCGCTGTATTCGTATAGGTTTTCTCTGGGTTCTCCAGTTTCCTCCCATCTCCCATTCCTCTAGTAAAGCCGTAGGTGTTAAAGACTCTGTGAATGTTTGTGTTCATTGTGCTGTACAATGGTGTCTGTGTCCCATCCAGTGTGTTTTTCTATCTCACACTCTGTATATCTAAGGCTTTGGATCCACCACGACCCTGAACAAGGATAAAGAGCTTAACTTAGCTAAATGAATAAATATTCTCTACCATGGTGCTCTGGATATCTCCTACATCTGTGTGGATTTGCAATACAGATCCAAATCTGAACCAGTTCCAACTGTAATGCTTAAAAATTCACCACAGTACAATATCTGGAAATCTCATTAAAAAATCAAACCTTCCCACGCTTTCTTCCCTCTCACATCAGTATAAGATTTAAATGTTTTAACTGGGATACTTGCATGTAGGTGTTGGTGTGTATTTGGTGGTTAAACCACAGCATGCCAGGAAATATGTGGGCTGATCATTAGAGTGTTATGACCTGGTTTCTGTGGAGTTCAGGCTCATTAGGCTCATGCAGTAATATTATAGAAGGCTGTTTTAACTAAGGTGGGGAGGGTGAATATCTGAAGGGGGTGATCTCTAACTTCTTGGTCAACAGGACTTAATCTAGCAAAGCTGATTTTGTAGGATTCTTCTTTTTATATTACTGTTTAAACTAAAATACAAAGATCACAAAGGCCTAATCTCATGTGATGCACAAAGCAACAGATTTGCACTACTGAAATAGGTCAGTGTGACCTTTTAGGTGTGCATATTAAAGTACTGATGTGTGCGGTCTGCGCATATTATGTAACATGGTCTGTGCCAATTATTATGACATGAGTTGCTCAGGTATTAATGAATATTATGTAATTAGGTAAAAATGTTGGTGTCTCTTCTGTTGCCTGTTGTTGAACAAGTGAATGAATGAAAGCAACATTTGCAATATGTAAATTATTGAAACCAAATATGTCTGCCTTTCTGCAATAGGTACACTTGAAGCTATCATTTTGTTTTCTCTCAAAAGGAGAAATGTGGATAGGACAATGCTAATAGGTTGTTAAAGGTTTGCTAGATGACACTCAAACCTAGGACTAGGTGGATAGGACCACGTTAATATTAATAGGGTAAGATTTGTGACAAAGCACTACTCCATACTCTCCAAATGCATACTCTCCAAATCAAAGTGGTTAAGGAACTCTGGTTCTGACCTGTCCATCTCTTTTCCAATGGATAATAACTGTTAAAGTTGACCTTGATGAGTCATTCCATATGAGGAAAAACAGAAAGAATTCTTTAAATCTCTTTCTTGAAATTAGTGCCTTCTTCACCCTAAAAATTTGATGTTTCGTTATGTTGTTATGTTTATTATTTTAATATATTAATGCATATATATTGTACATATAATTGTAGTCTCATCATTGTATGAGATGAGCATGTGTGTGTGGAGGGGGGTGATGAGGGACTCCTCTTTTGGGCAGTCAGAAAGCAGGCCTACAATGGAATGCATTGTTCCAGCCCATAATCAGAGCGGACATGGAACTTGGCTGGGAGGATCGTCCCTGCAGCCCTGGACACAGCTGCCGTGACTCGAGTTTATAGTCCCTGCATTCTGCTTTCATCAGCAGCCTTCTCTCCGTCTCTCTAAATGTCTTTCCCATTCAGACTTAGTTTTTCCCTCCTCGGGCTGCTCTGTGGCGCAGTGTCCAAGAGATGAACCACACAAGACAACATTTAATGAATTCTCCAACTTTTTTGTGTATGTTCATGGTTTCCTCTTTCCATAAACAGATACAGTGTGGCAAGCAAAGAGGGATGTTAATACAACACATTTGGCACCATAATCATAAGTTTCGTACTGAGCATGGAAATACTCGATAAAAGGGAAACCTCATCTCTACTGTTCTCTTTCCAACCAGCCATCTGCCTTATAATGTCTACCTCTGTGTTATAATGTCTGAAGCTGCCACTTGCTCAGTGGAAAATGCAGCTTTTAACAGATTAGACCTCCACTAGAGAAGTAAGAGGTTTATTGGTTGACCCAGCTCGCAGCCTCACAATAGTGTAGCAGTGCTTATAATAATATAAAACCTAGGTCAGCTGTAAAGCCTGCATGTCATCAGCACTTTAAAAAAAGACACAAGTGAGATCCAACAGTCAAGTCAGTTTCCACACATAGAGCCATGCAGGGAGTGCCACACTTTCACATTCACTAATATACAAAGATGATTAAAAAAAATGGCTCTGGCGTGATTTTCCCTCTGCTCATGTTTAACTCCACGCCCTCCAAGACTGCATGTCAGAGCCCTGTCAAGTGGCCTGTCAGCAACGTGTTAAAGAATACTTCTCACCTCTCAGCTTTTCCAATCAGATGGAGTATTGGTGGTGTGTATGTTGGCAGAGTACTTCGCATGCTGTGGTTCTGCAGGGTGCTGTGTAGCAGCGGGAGGGGGAGTTTAATAAGGTACATTATGTAAGGCTTCAGTCCGGTCTCTCTGGAGCCTTTTAGCAGTGCACTGAGTGAATTGTTTTGGACCATAGGTCAGGTGTTCAAACTTAGATTGAGTCCCATATGTTGTGCATTTCTCCTGTACCTCTGCTGTCCCCCTGTAATTGGCAGGTAATGTTTCAGCCCCTGCCCAATCTTCTCTTGCTATTCTTTGCTCTGGATTAATGACACAGGCATTGGTGGATACCGACTTGGCAGTGTGCCAGAGAGGGGCCAACCACCGATACATTATACACTGCCAGCTTTCACCAAGGTGTGCATTTCAAGACAACCCTCCTCCATTTTATATGGCACTTTTATCTCCTGCTAAATCAAAGCCAGAGGTGACACTGTTTTTTTTGTACTCCAGTTAGAACTGTTCCCAGGAGGCCAAGTTTGCCATCATCAGTGTAAATCACAGCAAAATCACTACCAATACCAACTGCTATAGAAAAAGTCTATCAATCAAAGAACTATCTTTACTCACAAAAAACAAGGTAAGAGGTAAGAACTGTCACACAGTTGAAACCCCATCCTATCCACGTCCTCATGAAAACAGTTGCAAATATTTGAATTGGAAAGTAGCATGCTGTGTATTTTATGTGACGTTTTTCCATCAGGCACGACAGTCTGCCAAATACTATCCGAGCATGCTTTCTTATTGTGAGCATGGTGTGTCAGACCTGTATCATGAAGTGGAAATGCCAGCCATGAATAGCCTTATGTTCTCCTGATTTTGAGTGGCTTTATATTGCGTAACGTTTCATATTTAACTTATTCTGACTCACTGTTAATGCTTGCCCAATATGACTAAGAATCAATAATGAGGCATAATAATTTCTGAGAATCTGACTTAGTGATCATAGGCCTGGTCTTCATTTGAAGAGAGAGAGAGAGAGAGATGCGAGTATAGGAAAGTGTTTTATTAATACAATCTATCTCTCAAGTCTTTTTCCTCATTCTTTTGCCATCCACTGGGGTCTGTGAACTACAGTAATGATTATTATAACATGATTTTTCTGTTTCAGCCCGGGGTGGCTGACTAGACAGCCCAGTCCTCTCGGCACAGGCACAGGAAGTGTGGCCAGCCAGCAAAATGTTTCTGAGCTGATGCTCAAGTAAACAAACACCCACTCAAATCCCACATACCCATCCCACCGACCCATGCTGTTCAACTGCGAACTCTCTTCTTACTGGCAAAGCTACAAAAAGCTACATTACTCTCTGTTCCAGTCAAGGCCCAAATGGATTGTGGAACATTCCTGTTCATATGAAGATATTGAAACACCTTGACTGGATTACCAAATTTAGTATAAGAAACTGAGATGAGTCACATGTATCATAGTGTTTGAATGCAGCTAATAGATTAATGAACACATAGGAATTAGTGTTTTTGAATAGTAAATGGTACTTCCTAGCTTACGAGTTACAAGTATCTCTCTTCTTTGTAAGACTTGTAACCTGAAACACATGCACAAGTGCCAGAGGATCCAGAAACACATACACATCCATTTGGTGGATCAGTTAGTCTGTGATTTATAGAGGTCTCTGACGTTCATTGTGTAACTCTTCCGCTAGGTTTTTCGTGCTGTTCTGTTTGGTATGCATTGCCTTACGTCCTTTCTGTAAGAATAGTCCACTTCATCCTGAACACATTGTTCTACTACTAAGGCTGGGACATGCCAAATCTATGTATTTCCTTCTAATGATGACTGTCTTATTTTTAGATGACTGTCTCATTTTACTAGAGTAGATCGTGCTTGCGTTTTTATCTTATTTATTCTCTTATTATTTCCACATGTAGAAAGGTGTTTGAGTGATTATATGTTCAACAGTTTTTTTTATTAGGGCCAAAATAACAATTCTTGCTTGTTGAGTAAATACTGTCCCACTTAAATTAGTAGGTTCTAACTTGAGACTGCAGAACCCCTTCTACAATTTTAGCAGATATGACATGAGTTCAGGCTCTGGTGTGTGCAGATGTTTGTATACTAGTCTTAGCTTACTGGGTCAGAGGGTCAGGGTTAGGTGTTTGGGTCTTTATTTGACAAGTGCTAAAAGGGTTACCTCATACCACCTGACCTTTACTGAGTAACCAGTTATTCTAACACCCCCTTCAAGGTGCTTATTGTGGTCTAATTCTCACTATGAGAAAATATGCATTAGTGCCCTTTATCAAGGCATCCTCTGATATTTCTCAACCGTGCTGTTTCAGTTAAGAGCTTTCAGCACTTAAGACACGCTTCAGTCACTTTCAAAGCAAGGTGTTTGTGAGAGTCTTTATGTGTGTACTGTAGATGTGTGTATGCCATGTCTGAGCAGGTTAGAAAGCCCTGGGGACAGGGGGATGGCAGGAGCAGGCCTGACTGGTTCCAGGCCTAATCTTGATGGAACATGGCCTCAGAGAAGTTTTATAAACACACTGTGTGTAAAGCTGTTCCCACCCATACAGCTACCCCATGGGGTTTTTTTACACTGGGTAGCAACTCTGTTGTCTGTGGAACAGTTACTGACCACATAATTTGTGTACGAGTGTGTATAATTTTGTGTGAGTCCATAACATTACCACACTACATCTGGGCTTCCACAGACACCTTATCACTTGTCAGGATGTGGCCAGCTTATTATGTTATGAAACTTGTTCCTCAAGCATCAAGGCTGTGGATGTTTCCGGTCTCCTTTAACTGTTGATGTTCGTTATGTCTAGATTTGCTCTAATACCTGGTATGTCTTCTGTTTTCTCAGTTATGCAAATACACCGCCATTCTCAGGAGACAGGCAAACAGGTGAGTCATTTTGAACCAGTCATAAGATAAGGCTGATATCTTTCTTTCAGCCTTTTGTGGCTGTGATTATGCCTGTTATCTGGGGTTTCTGTGAGTAATTAGGTTATCAAAGCAAGGCCCTTCTTAGTACTCAAGCTCCCACTATGGGTAATAACAGTGGAATATGCTGTGTGACCAATAATATGTGTGGCTTTGCTTGTGTGTGCATGTGTGAGAAAAAAAAGGGGGATTATGGCAATAAGCCTTATTTACCTTTGACATTTACTTATGGTTTATCCTGAAGATAAGCAGTTCACTGGCCTACAGGGAGAGAGTGTGACATGTTGAGGCCTGAGAAAGAAGAGACTGTAGTGTTGCTTCACTGCTGACAGGAAACAGATGCACACTGAAACAAACAGGGAAGAAACATGCATTCTGAAACATGCATTCGAAAAGGTTGCAAGAAACCAAAATCTAAATTTCGTATTGCTGTCTTCAATTTTTCAAGAATCTTACATCTTTTCTCCTTTATTTGTATTTTACAAATTATACAGGTACCTCTGGAATGTGCTGATAGAGCCAGACAGAGTTCCAGGTTCTTGTTAGATCATGGCATTTGCTGTATAACATTACAGTTACAGCCTGAAACAAAAGAATCACCATTACACATTTAGCAAACATCAGTGCATACTTGTCAAATGGTGTCTAGTGAAAGCATGAAAGCATTCAGCATGCAAATTCCTTGTCTCAAAAATGTCTAAAAATATGTCTCACAAACGCTGAGGCTAACAGGAGTCAGCTGGATGTTCTGCTTGTCTTTTTTGTGACTGAGAGTAGCTTTTTCCACCGGGCCTCCAACATTGCATTTATCCAGCAGCCCTAGAATAAACACCACACCGAGCAGTTGAGCTTGTGACTTGTAAGCGAAAAAGAATCAAGGGCAGGTGTTGTCTTGACATGTGGCTTTTCATGCGGCTCTACGCAGGTCTGTTGGAAGTGTGATGCAGGAAGCACATGAAAGTGAGAGGTGGTTTTGTGCATTAGTATGTTTGTGTGTGTGTGTGCGTCAGTCTACCACTCAAATGTCAAAGCCAACGCCGCAGCAAAAACAGACCAAGATATTTAACTCATCAAAGAGCATTTTCATTTTGACTATTTGTGCTTATTTGTCATTTCGAGAGTCAGACTTTCATATATACAGTCCTCTAGTAACTAGTTCAAAAGTATTGGAACAGTAAAGTCAATTCTTCTGATTGAAATTTGGATATGTGACTCAAAAAATGCATATGAGATGATAGATCAGCCTTTCAGATAGTTTATATCATCTAGATGTGTTAAACTTTTGACTAAAAAAAAAAAATGAGTTAAGCCTTTTGTTTGAACACACCCAACAACATTTATTGAGTGATAATAAATATTGGAACACATGATGACAGGAGTTTCTTGTTGCCCAGGTGTGTTCTGTTAGACTGATTGTTTAAACAATTAATAGTTCTGAATGTCTAATCTTGTTTTGATCCCTGGATGTAAAGGTTAATGTGTGGATAAAGAAAGGATCTTCACATGATCCAAAAAATATGAGCTCATTGGTTAAGCAAGGTGATGGCTTTGTCAGGGCTTGTGCTTGCATGGCTGCTTCTGGAACTGGCTCACTAATCTTTATTGATGATGTAACTCATGATGGAAGCAGCAGAATGAATTCAGAGGTTTACATTCCGTCATTTTGTCATTTACAGACATTCTGTCTGACAATTCATAAGTGACTCAAAACACACTGCCAGTTCAACAAAGGACTTCATCAGGAAGGTTTTAGACTTGGCAAGTCAATCTTCAGACCTTAACACAACTGTGCAGCATTTCGCCTCCTGAAGAAGGGACTGAAGGAAGAAGCCACCCAAAATAAACTACAACTGAGGTTGTGGTACACGTCAAGAAAAGAAGAATGCAACAGTTTGGTGACTTATTGCAATTATTGCAGTTAAAGGATATGCAAGTATATATGAAGTGTTATTTACTTTATGACTATATGTTCCTATACTTTTGTAGACCTAAAAGTTGGGTGGTCTACAAATGTGCCTTGTTCTAAATTGTTTATCACATCTAGATGTAAATATCAGGAAATAAAATCGGAAATTTTGAAATCTATCGTCTCATGTTCGCTTTCGGATCTCCAAACCCAAATGTCTTCAGTGAATAATAAAAACAATACAACTGGCCTTTGTGTTCCAGTACTTATAGAAAGGACTGTAGATATGTAGTAGGCTTTGATGCTAGTGAAACTCTGTATGGTTGTAGCAGAGACTACTCCAAGAACAAAGCAGAGCTGCAAACATTCTCAATGCAGAAACAAGCCGCCATTTCCTAAACCACAAAAGAATAACGTGAAGGAGAAAGTGCCAGAAAGTTGTTATGAATGACGGAGAGAAGAGCGTGCTGTTACATGGCCGCATATGTACGTGATACCGTCCTGTAAAAGGTTTTATTAATTACTAATGTAGCTAACATGTATTCTGTCAGATATTTAGGAACTAATCATTCCCATTATATTTGGAACATTCTTAAATTAGTCCAGATCCTTGTTATAATGTACTGTATATAGAGAAAAAAGCTCCATCACTACATTTTTTAAAACTTTTTGGTTTTAAAATCTTTTGTTTCTGACATTATTTTATATAACTGATCATTAGAAATGGTCTGGATGTTATTTGGACAGTAGTTCATATGATGTGATCCAGAACTATTTCTTCACACAGCATTGTGGTATTGGATTAATCTTGCCAGTTAATTCCTTTCAACCCACAAGTTCAATCAGATATGTTCAATGTTTTAATAAAAATGGCATTATTCTCTGGTTCTGACTGGGAAAATGATGGTCCAAAACATTTGAAATTCACAGTATAATAGTACCTCTCATTCTCTGGTTTTCCCCTTAGCATTGTTCAGGCGCACACAGGTGTGTGTATACACACATAATAGGGGAAAGAACAGAATAAGCAAATTTACTCTGTTTACTTTTTTTTCTTTCTCAAACAGAGAAGTCCAATGCTCCCTGATAGAGGAATTACAAAGTCTACCAACTGTAGGAGTATTGCACAATCCAGCTGCGTAGCGGAACAAAGAAGGTGCAGACAACTGCCAGCTGTGCCTGGAGTTACAACTGCTGATACAGTAATTAACGTACAAATGTGTGCTCTGTATCTAATTTCCATTGTGCAGGTGATGGAAACCTGTGCACCATGTTTTGGGGAGTCTGTATGTATGTAGGCCTATATAAAGCAATAGGCACATCCACACCTCCACCCTCCATCTTCAGAATAAAGCCACATCCTGCAGAACTTTTGTAATGTGTGCAGAGCAATGTGACTTCAACATACAGCATGCACCTCATAAACAGGAAACAGCTCTGTTTCATATCACGCATCAGGCAAGTGAGAGAGTACATAGTCCGGAAAGTGTGGTGACTGATAACTATTCCATCGCTCCTCACCTGAGAAAAATACATCTACATGGCAGCATTTTTAAGCCTTTGGTCATATGAATCTTTGTTTGAAACCACTATAAAAAGTGAGATCAGCTCAACACTTCATAATTATATTTAAAAAGAGAGGGATTATACCATTCATAAACCTCCACCAACAGATCAATCATATGATCAGTGGTAAAGTAGGTGAAATGACTCTGTGTGGGTATGTAAACAGGGATTTTCCATCAACCTGGCAAAATTACACAATACCAGACCACAAGTTAACACCTTAAGTTTTTCAAAATGAGCTCTTGCGGTCATTCAGTGGCCCTCATGACTCACTAACACTGGTTTATTCACAGTATGTGGTGGAATTGGAGTTAGTCCAGAGTTCAGAGTACCCTCCTCTCAGTCCCAATATATTTCTGAATGTTCAGAGTAATCTAGGGACACCGATTTCCCACCAGTCTATCTGTGTATACAAGCACACTCAGCTGAAGTTTGATCTGAAGATCAATACCCCACCAATCCAGCCTACCAATGACGAGGGTTCTCTGAGGAACTCCCTCATTACACAAACTGCTATCGATAATTGCAAGCATTTGGAAAGAAATCACAATTATTCATGTGTTTTAACATCAAGACAGATCTATTTTCATTTTACATGTACTAAACACTCACAAAACACCACTCCACACTCAGGGTTTTCTGAAAAATATGGGGTTTATTGGTTTTAACTGCAAATCAGTCATTACAAAAAAAAAAAAAAAAAAAAAAATATGCAATCATCTTTATATAAACTCACAGAAATTACTGTAGTGAACAGCAAACGCTGTTTAAAATACATTCAACAGTTTAGGCTAGATACTTTCTTTGTGTCTATCCTGTTAACCAATCTTCAACAACTGAGGAATAACTACTCAAACGTAGCTTCTGCATCGTTATTCAAGGCAAGGAGCATATGCTCAATGGAATGTATAAAAAGAGGCACTTTACATTTGGGTTGGAAGTAGTATTAAAATAAATCCAATTATTAAACAAAAAAAAAAGAAAAGGGATGCCTATTCTCCAACCCATTTGGTCACAGTTATTGCCTGCAATTCATCTAATTAACACATGTAACTGGAGGAACTGCTTTTAACACTGAAGTTTTGTAACCTGCATTGATATCACACCACAATCAGCTTCACTGAACACAACGCAACATTAAAATGCACTTCAGGGTGGTACCTAGAATGTAAGATGCTTTAAGGCCATCATCTTGAATCAAACTATCTCTGGTAACAATATTCCAGGATATCTAGTGCTCATAACATACAGTTCAATATTACTGATACCGTATCTTTCATTACCACCTCTGGCACTAAGGGGAAAATGCTACATGCAAGGACTAAACCTGCCCAAAAAAACCAAACAAACAAAAATAACAGTGGGGTGGGGGTTTTAAAAAAAAAAATAGACTACAAAAATAAGATGAATGCACTGTCACACTAGTGAGTATAAATCAAAGAAACATTAGACCTAATGGTTTTGCAGTCCAATATTTGGGAAGAATGAATGGAAAAATCTACAATAAATAATCAAAACACAGGATTTTTTTTTTTTGTTTTTGCTTTAAATTAAGTTTCATTTTTATCAAAGTGTAGTTGCAAACAAGTCATTGTAGTACAATATATTAAACTGTGAAAAAAAAGAAAAAAAGTTGACAAGTCTTCACAATCTTAAGATTAATACAGAAGATCATAATTTAACATAAAAGAAAATATATTCTATCGTTTCATTAAGATAAATACAAACAAAATTAACAAAAAAATGCATATGATCACCAATAAATATGTCTGATAAGTTAAATAAGCAGTGACAAGCAAAACCTTCTGTCTTGAAAGTTTTCTTTTCCAAACAATAATAATATAACCATAATAACAATGACAAGAAGTCAAATGGGGGGAGAAAAAAAAAAAAAAAAAAAAAAGAGAGAGAGATGGAAAGATATTATGAAATTACCAGGTGCTCTTCTGAGCAGATTTTATGGAAAAGCAAGTTAGCTTGAAGATCTAAAGTGAAGTTGCAGGAAGTTCAGCTGCACCTTGGGAATGTTGGAATTCCCCTTCACTGATAGGAAGGTGAGTAAAAAGTCAGTGTTTAAGATTATAATCACCAGTTAAGGCCATTCCTTCACAAAAAAACAAAAAACAAAAAACAAAAAAAACACCAAGTGACCATCCACAGTGGGGGGTGGGGTGGACTATAGCAATGGGGCAGTGAAGTTGTTCATTTATAAGTGAAGGTGTCCAATCTTACAGCTTGTGCTAGTTTTAGGACCAAGCTGGAGCACATGATGAATGTGCCAAATACTCTGACTCCCAGTTTCATTCAACTCAAGTTCATTCTCCAAACTGACAGAGTCTGCAAACTAACTAAGGGGTAGAATGCTCAAGAGCAAGAGCTACTATATTAGGTCGCTAGAAAGTAATGAAAAGTGACAGTAGTCCTTTCACCTCAACATTTAAACCCCAAGCACTTTTTTCTTCTTGAAGTCTGCATCAGACAGCTGTGAATGATTTGAGCGAGACTTTAGCAAAGCCATTTAGATAGTTAGAAGTGTCCTTGAGTGGTACTTTGTGGGGGGAGGATCCTCAGAACAGACTTTTCCCTGAACGCACCACCTGTGGCTCACCTTTGCACTACTGAGGCAGAAGGACCTGGCACAACAGTCTCTTACCTTTCACCAATCCACATCCTGGTCTAGCTGTTTTGGCACAGTCACATGTCATGGCAAGGCATTGGAGATAAGGCCAAGGCAGCAAACAGGCATTGGGCCAAAGAGAATCGGGGAAAAGGTTTTGCTTGTTGTGGTTAAATGAAGATTCAAATAAGAGTTCCCTTAATTGACTGCATCTTTTCAAAGCCTAACTGATACAAGGGAAGTTTACTGCCCCTAGAAGGCTAATGAGTAGACAGGAGGTAGAGGGCATGTTCATCCCTCATGCTCTCTGCCCACTGCGGAGTTCGAATAGAGGATCTGCAGCTTATGCACCTTAATCATCCGAGATGGACAGCCTGCTGAAGATGGGCAGTCGGCGGGTGGTATCAAGGATGGGTGATTCTGACCCACTCAGGCTCCCACCTGAGCTGCTCTGGTAGCCCTCCTGGTCAGAGAGCGAGTCTGGCTGGCTGGACGGAGACTCAAAGAGGTGGGGGGACTCGGACATGGGCCTAAAGGAGTAGGGGGTGTTGGATGGAGAAGATGGTGCATGGACAGTGTGATCAGCACCAGATCCACTGCCCAAGCTGGGGCAGAAGAGATTGGCCAGCTCCTGGCTGGAATAAGTGAAGGGATTGCTGCTGGGCCACTCAGGCAGCTCGTCTGGGGAGAAGATGGGTGGAGGCGTGACAGAAGTGGGGCTGTCTCTTAGGCCTCCAGAGCTGGGAAACCCTGCAAAACTGTAGCTGTGCTGGAGCCGTGGCCTATCCAGCTTATTGGATGTGGAGAGTGGGGATGGGGCAGCTGGAGGTCCACGACGCTCTTCTGCATTGTGGATGAAGTGGCAGCGTGGCCCATATGGGCAGAAGCCAATGGTGTGGAAGGTGCGGCAGAGTTCTGTCTTGTACTTAGGGTGGCGGTTAAGGCTGCGGAGCTCGTGGATGCCATGGGCAAACTGGCACTTGTCACCATACTTGCATGCACCATTCTCCTCGAATGGCCTGCACAGCTCTGTTTTGTAGCGGCTTGAGTTCACCTGACTGCTTCCAGTGCCACCAGAGCTTGTGCACTTCTGCATCAGCCGGTCCCCGGTCTCTGAGAAAGACCGATCTCGGAGTCGGTTCTCTTTGTTGCTGCTGCTGCCCATCCCAGGGCTTACCAATGCCGGATCTGTTTTCCCATTGTTAAGGAACTGGTTCTGGTTGAGCTTGCTGCTGGGCAAAGTGACTGAGTGCCGTCGTTGGTAAACCCCACCAATGGTGGGTGTCCCCACAGCCTTCCTGTCCAGCAGGCTCCCAGTGGGGTTTGAGATGGTCAGATTCGCACCAGTGCAAGGCACAGACATGGTGTGTGAAGCACCAAGTATGTTGTTATTGTAATTCAGCATTTTGTTGTTCTGGAAATCAAAGTAAAACATAAAAGATTGGTTAGTGTATGGCTTCATTAATGCAACCTGTATAAACAGACTGTGGATCACTATCATAGAACTTTAAGCATTTAATTAGTCTGGTGATGTTAGGCAAGACATAAACGGTGTAAACAAAGCTTGTGTCTTTGGGTTGCTGGCAATCCATTAGGCTCCTTTAATTTTAAACTCATGACCTAATAAGACTATATAGTTCACCCGGTTTGGTGAGCTGCCACTACAGGTATGCATTTCTGTTTAAGTAAATGAAATGCATGGAAGAGGAGTGTAAGCAGCAGGCTGATGTTGCAGAACAAACAACATTGTTCTGCAGTGACCAGACAAATTCACACAGGAGTATTTATTTACATCACCTAGAAACTCATTTACTAAGTCCACAGGGTCTCCGATTTCTTCTTCGGTTAAAACGCTCTACTTTTGTTCATAGAAACAACAAATGTAAACTTTGCTTGGTATGCAAATTAACCAAAGCTTTTTGAAGAAATGAACGTCCTTGAGGAGGGAAAAACAAAACTAGCTGAAAAAAAGAAGTAGGCACTGTGTGTGTAACAGCTGCTTCCTAGCCAACAGTCTACTTTGTTAAAGATATGCAAATTCATTGCAGTGGCTAAAAAAAGCAGTTTGATTCACGTGTCTAGTGTAAAACTACTCAACAAGGCACATGGGTGTAAAATGAAGAATGACCCGTGCCTGCTGTATGAGCAGTTACCACACATACAGTCCTAAATAAGTCAGCAAGTTAAGAAGCTAGTCAGATAGCAACTTGTCTACAGAGACATGAAGTACTTCATTTATGTGCAGTGTGCTCAGTTTGTCTTAGTGGACGACTTTTCTTTAATGCCTGCCAGTTCTCGCTTAACCAAGGGCCCGCGATGAGCGTTTAGTTCGTTTACAAACACAAAACTCGTTTGATTTGTGTTGTGAGATTGAAAAGCTGAAGTGTGACGAAGAACGCCGTTTGTCTGCATGGGGCTCTATTAAGACAAGCACCATTCAATTTTGGTACAGGTTGTACTTCTGGATAGTTTTCCCACTAAGGCGTGGCCTTAGTTGAGTTTAGCTGAAAACTTTATAAGCCTGTATTTTGTCTAACAAAACGTCGAACGAACAGTGAACTACGTTGGGCCCAACACACGCACGCGCACGCACAACATACACACAAATCTCAGCCTAATGCTTTGCTTTAGCTAAAAAAATTCCCACTTGTTAGGCTCCCCCCCCCCCAAGAGCGACACAAAAACCCAGACCAGTGTTTATGAACCGGAGTTATTTTCACGTTGTTGTTGTTGTTAAATAAAAGGAAGCGCGCGCCAAAAACAAGCTCAGTAGCACATTCCACAGCACCAACCAAAGGAACTGAGCTAACGATCAGCATTAAAAAAAACAACAAAACTTTTTCGTACCTTGTTGTTGATGATAACTTCGCTGTAGTCGAACAGAGGCGACACCACAGCCGTGGTCATTTTCGGAAAATAAATAAATAAACCTCGCGAAACTAAAGGGCTCTTTGCGGTGTTACAGCTGGATTCTCGGCGTGTGAACTTTCCTGCGCCCTTACAGAGAACCCCCTCTTACCCAGCCTGTGTTGCGACGCGTTCACTTTATAAAACCACGCAGGAGGAGCTACAGGCGCGTCAAGACCCAAGGGCGTTGCTTTTCTACGTTTGTTCCTCTGGTGAATCAGTTTTTCCCCTCCCTCTATAACCCAGACCTGCAGAGAGCACAGGCCTACTTTCACAATAGTTATTTCATGATCTTGTGCACGCATGCATGCATGCTTCAGCTTGCAAGTATTAATAATGCCAGGACTTGCATGTATGTATGTATGTATGTATGTATGTATGCATGCATGCATGCGTGGGTAGATAACTTGTAGATAAAGATAAATAAAACCACAACTCAGTTTGCATAATACACGACCAGAGCAAAAGTGGGCTGAAAGGATGCTAAATACATTTGTTGTGTTGTCTGTTTTGGGTTGTTTTGTATGCGTGTGTCTTTACTTCTTGCTGTTTTGTCAGATTCAACAAGTGAGCAACAGGTAGCTCAGTCTTCTCATTCATTGAATAAATTCTGTTTGACTTCTTATCTCATTGATTCACAGGATAACAGCTAGGGTCAAAAAACTGGATTTGTTTGCTCACTTACATGGTGTTTTAGTATTAGACTAACAACATATCTTTTGCACTGTAATATATATCTTGTACTACACTTAGATTCCACAGCAAGGCATGAAAAATCTTCTTATGTATATTGCAGAAATTGAATAAGCTCTAAAGGGATCTACATGGAAAGGAAAAAAACCTCTGTTGTAAGGTTCTGCAAAGACCATTATGAGGTTTCAGTGTAGCACCTTGTTTGAGAGTTTACGAAAATGGCCAATAATCAAACAGCTTGCTTAAAACAGTTCGCACAAACAATATGACAATAAAGACTGGATTTTAGTTGGATTCATAGAAATGTACTTTTGGTGTTGCAAATATAGCAGCTGAAGAATGTGGTTTCAAACCTTCACCTATGGTAATGGACGTATTGTATTAGTATGTGTTTTGGAAGCTTGGCTCACTTGATTGCACTTAGTGGATTTCAATTGAAAAGAGGATTACTCTTTCAGGATGTTTTTTGTCTGCAAAAAATCCATAGGGACCCCCAAAGTTGTGATATCCATTCTGCTTTTAGATAACAGTGGGAACTATGAAATCCTTTTTTGTGACTAGAGTGTAATTTTACCACATCTATTGTAGCCAACCAAAGTCTTCCTGCTCCTGTTCCCTGACTGGGCAGCTGCTTGATATGCATATGGGCAGTGTCATTCACTGGCTGATTGGTGGAGGACGAAAAAAAAGCAGAGCCGGGAGAAGAAAAGAAGTTGTTTACAAGAAGGTTAGTAGGGGGGAAGAGAGAAGGAGGAAGATTTACTGAGCACATTTATTACCACACTTCAGGGTGTGTGTGTGGGTGGTGGGGTAGGGGTAGGAGTGGAGGTTTATGGGTGTTGCTTGGCTTGAGGTGGAAGTCCTCAGATTGGGCTTTTGTGTGGAAAGATGATAGATAAAATGACTTTATGACTTTTACACATTACCAGAAAAACCTTCAAGGTATTCGCCAGGTATTTTATATGCCCTGGACATGCAGTCATGATGATTAAAAAGTGTGAACAGGAAGGTATGTTTTTTATTCACATAAATTAAGTTTTACAGGTTTTCCAAACAGAGGAATCTCCCCTACACGAGACTGTAGGCTGATAGAATCAAAACATGTGATAGCTTCAGCCAACAGGAAAGAATGGTTAATGTGGGTACACTAAACCTTTTCAAGAGTTAGATGTTAGTCATGTGTCACCTGTAGCTGATGCCTAAAGATGCACTTCATAATAGTCATTTCCACGGTCATCACATTTGTTTTCTAATGATTTTATTATGTAAAAAAAAAAAAACTAAACAAAACAATAAAGTAACCATGAATAATTTTGTCATTAATATGTGAATTTTGACAAGCTGAGAGTCAGAGCGAGGATTCAGAAAAAAAACAACAAACTACACTTCAATATTCAAGTGTAGGTTTTCATACACACTTTTTAGACAGTCCTGCAGTGTAGCACACTTACCTGTAGATGGTGTTTGCAATTCCACCAACACCTACACATGACTACTACACACCATGCTGTCTAGATTATATTTGCAGCACATATAAATACAGATTAAATGAATTTTAGGATTGTCCAATCCAATTTCTATGTTTAGACATGAACCTGAAAATTTGTAATAAAGTAGAATCCATGTAAGAAATGTTCGGTCACACTATAAAGTAGTGTTTCAATACTGTTTAAATAAAAGCATGCTCTTTGTCGATCATGCACAATATGTGCTCTGTGATTTCAGTTGCTCCATTTGTTTCGTGCCACTCAAGCCAAGCTTTTTCAGAGGAAAGAAAATTTTAAATGAGAAGAAATTAATTGACCATAAAAACTTGGCCACAGCATTGTTAGTGGTGCACCACCCGTCTTTAGTCATTCTGTTCCCATGAAATGCTTCTGAGAGGCCAGTGTTTGTCTTCTGTCCCTTTTTATACATGAATTTTAGATGAACCATGATTTTTTTGGACAAGAAGGGCTTTTTCTTTTGGAACTAAAAAGTGTGATTTCTTTTGCCAGCTGTTTAGTAAGGATGTGCTTGCTGGTGTGTATAGTTTGACTGTGAATTAAACACACCACACTTTCCCTTATTTGGGTGTTCTTTTCTATCTTAATTTCTATGCTATTTTAATTTTGTTCCCTTCCTCTTAAAAGATCACAGGCACACTGACCGCTGCAGCCGTCTATAAATCTAGTGTACGGCAATGACCCCTAAATCCCAGGAGAGGAAAAAATGATCAAAGTTCAATAACAACAGGAAATAAAGAGAACGATGAATGTTACCATTAAAATAAAATTTGCTGACTAGAGTGTCTGTCCATAGAGATGAGCATGTGAAATGTCAGGTCAGTTTCCTTCTTGACCAGGTTTCCTGCCCTAGACCCAGAGGAAGGGTGGAATGAGCTATAATTCAAATAAACAAAATTAGGACTGCACAATGAATGAGACATACAGATGGAAGGCAAATTAAAGGACAATCAAACCTGGCTCTTTTATTTTGTGGGCTTTTAAAAGTCGTATTTTGGGAATATTTGTCGCATTAGAGCGAAATATCTGAAAATCAATACAAAGTTAGTCTAACTGATCACCTTTATCTTATGCTGAAACATTTTTGTCATCATAGAAATGGTTTCTTCTAGGAAGACAGCAGAGATTTTAGGCCAGTGTTTGGCCAGCACTTCCTACCATCATCATCAAAACAAAAATTGTGGGACATTCTTTTGGAAGAATGGTGTTTGATAGTGTCTCCACTCCTGTTCTAAAGACTTGTAATATATTTGCTGAGGCACGCTGAAGCTGACTCTTTTGGCTCGTGGTGGACCAGCATGTTACTAAGACACTTCGTAATGTTTTTTCTTTAAACCTGTCACCAATCTGTACATACCACATAATCCATATCGCATTGCAGCTGCTTTGAATTCAGTGATTTTGAGAACTTCCCAAGGGTGGGCGTCCTTGTGACCTGACTCAGAAACAGGTGTCGTGGCTGGGTTGCAGACACCACTGAAATGAGATATTAGTGAGCCGTTCACTCAGCACATGCAGAATCGATGAACATTGAGAATGACAAACAGCGTGGGAACATTGCAAGCCTTTCTCTTGATGAGAACTGACCTCAGTCCATCTGTCTCCATTCTGCAGCCAACCATCCCCTCTGGACCTTACCTGTGTGGCTATCACTGGACTAGAATTACTCAGCCCATGTGTGCAGAGCTGGACAATAAACAAGGCTCAGGACATGTGTCATTGTGGGAGATGCTCAGTCAATCATGCTGATGCTACAATGATTTGTGTTGGGGTGTTTCTCCATTTATCACTTTAGAGCTTTTTCCAGGTAAGACTAGTTACATTAATTTGAGTTACTACATGTACTCCCAAACCTTATTAAAATCTCAGTCTTGAGATAACCTGTGGCTGGTTGAGCCTGAGACCCCTTTTACTGTCTCTCTTGCCTTTATTTATGAGCTATGATCTGCTCATTTCTGTTGACAATCTACTCAGCAGTCCTCCTCCTATACCTCAGATTGATATTTGTAGATTTGTCTCAGTTATGTAATCTGAGTGCGAACAGTTAACACACTGTCATTGTTGTTTTTTTTTTAGAGGCAAATGCTTTTTTTCAGTCATTAGTAAACTAATTATTTCCGCAATGTTTATGTTACTACTCATAATAAAGTTACAGGTGTCTCCAAACTCTGAGAAAAACCCTAAACCTCATCATTGTTCTAATGTAAACCTTGGAATTTAATATGTCTGTTCCTGCCCTGTTGTAATGCTCTTAGTCATTTCTCGTATTAATGATTAGGATGGGAAAGAGAAGCCCACTGTGCAATGCTAAAGGTATTTGGGCTGAGGTTGTGCAACCGCAAGGCTGTAAGTTGCTCATTTCTCTGTTTTTATTCTGAGATCAAGCAAGACAGAGGATTTAAACAGACTTTCATGTGCTCTGCCAGAAAAGCTCAGTGTTTGACCTTTGATTTTGATTTCACAAATGGTTTCAATCATATGCTTAGAAACTGCCTTTCACTGCTCACAGTCCATGTATAGTGCACAGTCTAATGCTCATTAAATATTGTTTGGTAAAAGAGTTGTCTGTTCACACTGTTTTCTTTCTTTTAAGAATCTGACACATTATGTTTTAAATATGGGGCTGAAATGAACAAAAAAAAACTGCTTAAAGATACCAGGGTGATCCAGGATGAACGCTTTAAAATTTCCTTTCACCTACTTTTTTTTTTTTTTTTACTTCTCGTGAGACAGAGTAGATGTGAGTCATAGCCAAAAGAGATATTTCTGTGGCTTTTTCAAGAATGTTTTTCAAACAGCCATTCTCACAGTTCATTCAGATGCTTTTGAAGCTAGCAGAAAAGTAGGGAACATACTGATGAAAGATGAATTCTACCTCAACTCTTTAATGCATGAAACTGTTATGTATTGTGGGACACACCAAGTTTTGTTTATGGGAAAAAAAAAAGTTCAAAATTCGAGCTCTATTATCAGATGTAACGGAGAAACCTCCGTCTGTATTTCTGATTTTGCTTTGGGGCCGAGATGCAGCTGTGTGGAGTCCTCAGGGTTTCATAATGGAACTAATCATCTCATTTGCTTGTGTTGTTCCCCCGTTTCTGCAGTTGACTAAGTTGTGCCAGATCCGAGTGTAGACCAGTGTTCTCACTCCCCTGTTCTGCATTTAAACTTTATACTGTGCTCCAGGCTGAGAATAAAGGATATTGACTATCCTATATCCATCTCTGTTTGTCAGGGGGTATGCTTTGCTCATTTTTCATCCCTATTTAGGTTTCAGAATAATACATGTGTATGAATATGGCAAAAAGAAGGAGAGTGAGTGTGAGAGAGGGAGCAAGCCAACAGGAAACTGGAATCAATTAAGCCCTCCACCCTGTGTGTCCACTGTGGATACTGCTGGCATACCCATGCATATATACAAGCCCCTAACCTCAGGCTCTCCAAGCCAACCCCATTTCTCAAACGCTACTCTCTCATAGCTGCCCACACTGTTTTGTCAGCTCTTTCAATGTCCCAACATTATGTCTCTATTGTGTGACCGTGGTGTATGGAAACTCTTTTGGTGCATGTTTAATAGTGCTGGTTTGCATTTTGTTTGCCTTGTGTGCTTATACGCTATTTGAAATCCAGTAAAATAAGATGGCTTTCCCAGAATCAATGCTTTATGAGCCCTCATTTCCCCCATTCCAGGACTTTTTCATCAAACCTTGGCTGCTACTGGCACTTTTCCCAGTTACATCCACTATCTGTTTAGATATCTCTCCTTCAGCAATGTTACTTCAGCGATCACTGTGCCAGTGATCCCGGTGGCTTCCGAGGAACCGCCTTGTAGAGGAACCCACAACAGTATCAGGACTGGCAAACGCTTGATGTCTTACTTACTTCTTATTGACATTTCTGGCCCTGTGTTTAACCACCATCCAGGCTGTTCAGTCCTCCAACGAATGTGAGTTGAAAATAATGAAAAAGTGGATAGAATGGTTTCCAGATGAAAAACATGACTATCAGTGGAGGGAAAGGCTATTAATACATTTAATATGTGACCTCAACAATACAGCCTTCCTGAAATTAAACAATCAAGGGTGAGCGTGCATACATCTGGCTTAAAGTGCTGTTTCAACACTTCCCAACTGAGTGGCTACATTAATGAACAACTCATCAAGTGCTATATTTAACAACAGATTAACAAATGAAAAGTGTTTTTGTGCTCAGAAAGTTATACTTTGTCCATGTTTGTGTCATGTTATTTTGTATTAATATGACGCAAAGGCACATTAACTGCTCTATTTATTTTGCATGCAATTTATGGCTGTCAACTGGTAAAAGCCTTGGTGTTAAAAGTGACAGTGTATGATGGAATCATATTTCCTGTGTGGGAGTTCCTGCTGGGCCCTGTACTGTAAATGTAATACGCATTGTAGACGTTCACTGTGGGCATATTAGCTCCATTCTTAAAATGAGTAATGAGAAGTGGGTTTTTTTTACTGTGCTCTTTCAAAGGATAGTTAAAGTTGTGACCTTTAGAATTGACATGAGAAGGCTTGGTGAGAGTGTGCATTTGAGGTTAGATCAATGTTCAACTCCTACACCAGCATGTAGACTCGGATGAAGGAACAGAACAGTGGAAAATCTGTTTTGATATTTTTTATTTATTTATTTTTGAAGTGGTGTGTGTGTGTGTGTGTGCGCGAGTGCAATCACTTGGTTAATATCCGTTAAATTCAGTTCCATTCTACAGATCAAACATAAAGTTCTCAAGCCAAAGATGTTAAGAAAGTAATTTGAGAAAGTTTTTTTCTCTCTGAAATCTTCCTCATATGTGTTGCAGCTTGTCCCGTCTTAATATGCTTAAATATAATAATGAACCTCTTAGAACAAAGAGAGCTCAAAAGCTAGACAGGTGTAAAAACATTGACCTTTCCTAATTTGTTGTACGGTTGTTAACTACAGTTTGCTTGACAAGCTCTCTCTCACTGTTATTTAGCTGAGGATTCACTTGTGGTTTCCATTAAGCAGTTTTGACTATAGAGGGAAGAGAGGGAGAGAAAGCCATGCTAGAAGAACTCAAGCTAAACGATGGCTGGGTTTGTGTTTGTAAAAGTCAGGGACATCATTTATCAGGGATGAAATAGAATCATGCTCCGGCAGCTCTTAGCTTCGACAAGACTCTCCCAGCCATATTAAAAGCATGCTGCTATTCCTGTTTAATGGAGTGATGGATGAAAATGTTCCTGCTTGTTTATGAAATCTGACACAAGGCATCTGCCGGATTGTGATAGGGCCTCTGGCACCAGGGTTAGCCTTCCATTTAAATTTATATCTTCCTAACCCGAAAGATGTTTCAAGTGAGTGAGCCCTGATAAGGCAACAGGAAAAGCCTCGTTAAACTAATTTGGAATCAAGATTTTTCTTGCTTTCAATAAGAGCTTTGGCCTTGAACTCCTCATTAAAGAGGTCGTATTTAAAAGAGAACACATTTCATTGCTCTGTTTCATTAACACTAATCCCTGTGCCTGCCCGTGAGCTCAACTATGCAATCCCACAAATATAAATCATTGTCTTTCTCAATATCCCATCTGCGGAAGACAGATCCAAGACAACATTCTTGCTGTGAACGGAAATGACCAAGAAAGCTCCAGTGTACACCTAACCTAAAACTTAAGCAAAATCAGACATCTCATTGTACAATTAAAACCAAGATTTTAAGAGGGTAATATAATAACAAGCTGCTCTAAGATAAGCGTGTTTAGCTGAAGGGACTATGTCTCTCGCTTCATGTTCTTTTTTGGCTCCCAGAGCAACAGTACAGGAAACATCTGGAAGTAGATCAGCAGTTGTCTGCTGGGAGAGTCTGGATGACAGCGAGTTTGCCTCTAGACTGCTCTATGTACAGGGAAGTGCATGGATTCTGTCGAGGTCTCGTAAGAGACCCTGCACAAACAAATACACTCATGAAGCAAAACAGCCACAAGAATGAGATCCTTGAAGCAGCTTGTAATTGCCATCTGATCGTTTTTTTATGTGGTATAAATATGGCTGCAGTGCAAAGTGAAGTATGTTGGCCATAGACAGAGCATGAGGTTAGGTTTTATTCTATGGGTTAAGAGGACCGCAGATGTTTACTGTTTCTGTGGTGATTATGGGTTGAAGAAGCAAACGTTTTGTTCTCTCTGTTTTCACACATGATGGCCCTGATGTACTAAAGGTTTCCTTTTGTATAACACATGCAAACTTGACAACAGCTACAAAATATGTGCTAGCAGATTTATGGAGAGAGTTTTGTGTCTGTTTCCAAATGATTACAATATGATGTTTTTGCATGGTTTTTTCCTTAATAAATATGCAGTTTGCATGTTTTTATCTAAAGATATGCCATAAAGGCAGATACAAACATCTTCTTTAAGCAACCACAGTGTGAACGATAAATCTTTAAGGCATGTTAGCAGTGTTAACAAAATCTGAAAGCCCCTTCAGGAATAGTGAGTTTGTGTGTCCAGAAATTACAGATAATATTTGCATAATGTATGTCTGTTTATCCCAGATGCAGACAAAATGAAAACATTCTTTATTTTTTTTTAATGAGATAATGAGATTCTTAAAAAACTGCTCTGCAAATTTCTTACAAAGTGAAAATATCTTGGATATTCTCAACCATATAATCTGGTAGCTTAGTGGTTACGATGTTGGACTACTGATTGAAAGGTTGTGAGTTTGAATCCCAGGTCCACCAAGCTGCAACTGCTGGGCCCCTGAGCAAGGCCCTTAACCCTCAACTGCTCAGTTGTACAAAATGAGATAAAAAGTAAGTCTCTCTGGATAAGGGTGTCTGCTAAATGACAGAAATGTAAATGTATTATGGTTGAACACAGCGCAAGTCTAGGTCTCCCATCAGCCACTGTAGTATTTAAGTCATGTCTTGTACAGCACTTTTCTCGTGTTTTGTACCTTGTTCACGTTATATTCAAGTTGTTGACCCGCTTCGCTATTCTCATTTTGTTTGTGAACACTTTCCTTTGCTTCCCTCAGAAACCAATCCCCTGTTTATTTACACTCTCACAGACTCCCATTCTCTGCCTCCTGATTGGTTACCTGTCACTGTTTAGCCAGACTTCTAGTTTGACACCTAAGTTTTTTATACTACAACATTTGACATATCTGAGCATTTAACTTAACTGTGTTTACATTTCCAGCCAGTTTCAGCCTGACTCCTATGACACAGCCCTGACTGTAAAGTACTTTTACAAAGATGACTCACAGCAGCTCAGGAACATCATATTATACATTGTATTCTCTCATGACTCAACAAACATGTCTCAAACTTCATCTCACATATTGTAGACTGTAGAATGTAACGGTCACAAATCTGGCTTCTGCTGTTCACTACACATTCACACCTCCGATGCCTGTGAAGTGTGAACAGACTTTTGTGTTCATATTGTATTTTCTAAAGACTTTTTTCATGTATTTCACAGCCCTTAATTTGTGTTACAGAGATCTGAATGTTCAATGGCTGTTCAAATAGTCAAATATAGTAAACACAAAATATTTTACATGTTTTAAAAATTTCCACTCATTTGTATGTTCTGTAATTCACACAATTATTCTTTGTATGTCGGTCATAACTTTTTGTGTACATACAAATTAGCAGGTTATTTAGTATTTTGGTAAATCAGGGCATAACTTTCCGCCACACACACATGCAGTTCATCCCATTTCACTCATACTCATAAACCTCCATAAACCCTTCACACTTTGAGTCACATGTATTTAGGAAGCCCGCTAATCTCCAACCCCCCCCCCCCCCATGTGCATTCATGCATCCCACAAATATCTCCCTCACTCTGACACACAGTTAGATACCCACCAGCTCACTTGCTAGCCCTGCAACTACAACCTGGTTTCTATTCAGCTCTCAAACAAATCTTTGTTTCTCCTTTTTTTCTCAAACCAAACTTCATCTCTGCCTCTGCAGAAAAAGTGCCTGAAGTAACAAGTGAGACAAACAGTAAGAGGAAGTCCAGGTTAAGACGATGTTAAGAAAGAAAGACAGGAGAAAGTGAGAGAGAGAGAGAGACAAAGAAGGAGAGACATACACACTCGCAGAGAAGTGAGTTAGAAGGAGGAGAATGCCATTAGGGAGAAAGTGCGTAGTCATGCTGCAGGAATGCTGGAGGGGAGATAGCTGGCGTGACTGCCGCCATTTTTCACAGCCTTAATCAGAGACACCTGTCAGTGTGCGAGGTGGAGGAGTGGTGTGGGATAGCGTAGAAGAGGCAGAAGTGGAGGTGGAGGGCCTGCTGTGCTTGGTGGAGCTGGAGTCCACATGAGGCTTATTTATTTTTCTATAGCAGAGGGAGAGGGTAGAGAGAAAAAGAGAGAAAAGGAGAGAACAGAGCCAGGCAGAACTCTCTAAAGGGGGCAGGGTGAGCCTTCCATCCTTTCATCCTTCCTTCCTTCCTGCTGCTGCTGTGTTGCTGGCCTGCATTCAGCAGGATATATGACCACCTCCTTGTCATGGTGTAATTGCACTAGTCATGGTGTAATCTCATACTCATCTTAAATTACAGCAATTTCTGTCTACTATACTACTTTATAGCTCCCAAACAAAGTTACTCCATCAAAGTGTGATCAAGGTGCTTTATCTTTAGTGGCGGTGTTTATTACCTTGTTTGTATCACCACGCATACCAGGTTATCCGGAATGTATTAGAGCTCTGCATATATCATACACACCCTATGAGCGCGCCTCTCTTTGCATTTCTGAATTTGACCCCATCTCCTTTATGTCTCATATTAGAATGAGTGATGTCACTGCACTCCTTTGTCAACATAAGGATGCATTTATTTATGCTTGTCTGGATACATAATAGAAACCCGAGGGAGGGAAGCATCACCACAGAGAGTTGTGTAAACATCGGCACAGGAAGACTGGCTCGGTTTAAACAGGACAAACATTTATGCAATAGAGTGAAGGTGAAATAAGCAAGCTTCTAGTTTGTTTACGTCCACTGAAAGTGTATTGTGGAATGGGTTTGGTCTGCCATGGCAACTTTTAATGAGCTTACTAATGTTTTTTTTTCATTTGTTCCAACCAAAACTTCCTTCCTTCATGGAGTTTGCAAAGTGTTTCACAGTACATTTATTTACATTCATTTATTTGGCAAGCACTTTTATACAAAATAATTCAAGCATACTGCTAAGCACTTGAGAGTCAAAGGCCTTGCCCGAGCATTCAGCAGTTCAGCAGAGTCTCTAGCAGGCCTAAGAGCTGAACTCACAAGTTAGTAGCACAGACCGTTAAGCATTGAGCCAGCACTGCTGCTAAAGTAAGCTCTGATAAGAATACTGATGTCAGGTGCTGATTCACTCAGTGATGGCTGGAAGGCGAGGGCTTGGACGGGGATCAGACACTTGGCTCGGGACCCATTTTCCATAATATATTCTTCTTGAAAGAACTATATGCAGTAGATAAAATGCAGATGATGATGTTGATGGCTGCTGAAGTAAAGTAAGCCGCTGATATATCAGTGAAATGTGAACAAAGTTTTAGTCAGAACTAAAAGGAAGTCAGTATATCAACTATTTCCAGTGTGTACTAATTAATGATTAGCAAGCATTAAGCAAATAGGTTACCGCACGACCAAAGTCTTTTGCCTACACCATTTTTTCTTATTCTTCTTCAAGTGAAATAGGATTAATCCCTTAAATTCCTAGTACCTATTGGTGGGTGCTGACTTACATTTATCTTTTCACTACATATTGGAGTGTAAAGCAATGCCACTGTCTTTATCTGTATTTGTTTGATGCTACAATTATCTGTTTCTGTATTTGAATGAATATCAGAAGTGGTTGTAGCCTAAACCATACCAGGCAGTTACTAAGGATAAAATAATGAATGCTGTAAATAAAAGTATGGTATTTTTGTTGTGTTACGTGAGATTCCAGTCCCAATCCTCAGCTTTACTCTCAAGTAGGAGATACCATGTGAACCTTTATAAAGCAGCTCCTATTCATATTACCTTTTCATTCAGCGCATTTGAAAGAGTATTTTGCATTTTGTTATCTTACTGTGGTTACTGAATAATTCATATTAGTTACCAAATACTACGCTGAATAATAAGTCTTCAAGGAGTTAATGTAAACACAGTTTTGGAGGATGTGACGACACATTCTGATGTTTTCGGTATTTACCAAGACCACAGCAAGTGTGATCAAACCTGACCAAAGAGTATGTGTTTGTGTTCTATTTTGGTCTTGACGAACTCCCCTATCTGAGCTTTCATTTCCTGTGCATGTCTTATCTGATGGTTAGTGTTGGTTAGTGTAGTTCCTCAGTTGGATATCCCCCACATGTCTGGGTATGTGGCTGTGGATTTTCTGTGTTTAAAACATAGACCTGTCCTTTGTCCTCACATATCCTCTGTTATCAGGGCTTGAGTGCAGGCTGACACTACTATGACCTCTTTTTTTGTTTGACCTCCATAGACCAAAGCTCAGAACCACTGTGGCCCAATCCTGGTGGGAATATTTATCAGCCCTATTGCTAAACACACTCTGTGGCTTTTGTCACATTCTAAGAGCTAATGCAAATGCACCACTGAAATTCGCTAAATTTCAGAAATGTGTTTTTAATTCCAAGATGTGGGGTGATTAGCAGATTTGCTTATCATTGATATGTAATCAAATTAAGAGTTATCATGAGGAGACTTTTCTCAAGGAGCTGGGGGGCATTCTTGGTACTTTCCGGGACACTTGGTGTTGTCACTATGAGTCATCCAGTGAACCTGGTCCTTTAGAGAGTTAGAGAGTTCAACAGTCAAATTTAATGTTTCACAATGAGTACTCGTCTCTGAGGGCTCTCTCTCTCTCTCTCTCTCTCTCTCTCTCTGTCTCTCACTCTCTGTCTCTCTCTCTCTCTCTCTCTCTCTCTCTCTCTTTGTTTGTCTATTTGTCTGGATCCTAACTTTACAGGTTCCAAACTGCCCACTATTTGTAAAAATTAGCAACTCACAGGCACAAGTCATCTGGCTCTTTATTGATTAAATATTTTGTATATGTAACATGTAAAAAATTTTTAACTAAAGAGTTGTGGTATGACGTATGCAAGATGGTGTGACACCTTGCTCTCTACTTCCTTTGGTCTAAGCAGACCATTTGTCAGTTGTCAGGAAGTGAAGTCATTTCCTACCCCAGTGTGGAAAGTTGCCACCCAGTAGAAATAAAATGACATTTCCAAATGGCATGTAAAGATGGTCTATGGTGTGACTGAAAATCATGCTACGTATATTTAGAAATGCAGTGCAGTAGACATATAATATTGAACAATGTATTGTTTTTATAGGTTTTTTTAATTTTTTTACTGCACTTTATTCATCCGAATGCCTTAATAATTAACCTAGAGTTGTGCATCAATGATAAATGTACACAGTGATGATTAACTCATTGAGGCTAAAGTCTCCTGTTCAGCAGGACACCAAAAAAGGCAAATACAGATGAGAAATCTAGATATAAAATAGCTAGGATAGAAATGCTGCAACTAAAAATACAGTAAACTAGCTAGCTAAATGTGACCTGAACTGAGTAAATGAAAAAGAATCATTTGACGTCAGAAAATGAGGAAATTGAAACTTTGAAATCTGACCTATGATGTGATCACCAGTGCTGATGTTTACTTCTAAAGGTTAGAACCTAGAATGGTAAGCTATTTTTTCCAAGTACTTGAAAAAAGAAAACATGGTTTGTTGCCTCAGCAGTAACAAAACAATGTGCATTATGGTATAAAACCTTCAAGCAATTTCACTACTGAAATGGCAAAGCTCAAATAAATTATGATCTTTATCATAAATGCAACTTTAGGTAGAAAGGAGGACATAACAAAAGAGGCAAAGTACATGTGAGTTTTCCTTTTGTCTTTAAGCAAACAGAGTATGACTCAGAGTATTTGCGCTGAATCTTTGGCTGTTCTCAGACTGAGACGTGACAGACTCTGTACAGTAATCCTATAGAAAGGGACAAATTGTTCCTTTTGACACAGAGGTTGTTAGTAAATGTTGGTTTAGTTTTTTGACAGGTATTTTTGATGCAGATTTCTCCTGGAGACCTGAAAAACCTGTTCTACTTCTGTGACTGAATCACATCAGTATATTGTAGATCTCTGAGCTTCTGAGAAGATTTTAGGGAATCTCCCTCCCTCTTCAAATTACAATATCAGCCATCAGTAATCTTTCTGTCTGATGTTAGCGACATTGGGGGCTTTCTAAATCTACCATCCATAACAAAATGTATGACTTTTTAGTATTTTTTTCTTGGCTGATAGAGTATTCTGTGTGTGTGTGTGTGTGTGTGTGTACGAGAGAGAGAGAGAGAGAGAGAGAGAGGCAAAACAGGAGAAAATAACCTCAAAACATCCTGCCCCATTTCTAAAAATCTTTTTCAGTCTCAGTGGAACATGCAGAGGTGTTAAGAAGCATTATTTTCACTGCACATACATGTGCATACATTTGCAACCCACAGAAAGCCTATGCATTTAACCCTTTCCAAACCCACACCGGAATCTCCATCATACTTTAATAAAACATGAACACCTACTAACTAGCACTCTGTTTACAGGAAGTGGTTTCTCATTAATTCTACTGAACTTTTATTATTTCACCCAGGAAATTATATACAAGCATTCTGTGTGAATGCCTGCTTCCACTTTCCACCATGGAGCACCAGAGGCTATATGTTGTTGTTTTGCAATATAATGTGTTGATGGTGGGCTGTAATATCCTTTGTCTTGTCTTGTCTGCTCTTGTAGTTTTCATTACTAACTCACAGAATCAGCTGGTAGGGTTTGGGGTGAACCACTAACACCCTTCCCAATGTTGGCCTAGCAAACATAGCACTCTCTGGTCCCTTGTGTTTGTTCACAAGGGTGATTACGGGAAAGGCCAGGATAAGTGGGTTTAAATAGAGCCAGAGTGGCTTCCTCTGGGAATGGGTTAATGATATAAAGAGCCTAAAAACAAACCCTAGGAAACAAGAAGTACTTTTACAAAACTTACTCGAGCTACAAACTGCTTTAATGTCATCAATGTTGTTAGAATCACTTGTTTTACATTTTGAGCTCTTCATGATGGAAAATTGTGTGTTACGCAAGCGTTAGTATATGTGTTAGTACTGCAAGCGTTTTAATGTTGGAACAGGAGACAGGTCCAGGTGTGCTCGTAGGTATGTGTGTATAGGCAGGCTAGTGTTCAGGAGGGGGGAGGAGGTTAAATTGGTTTGGCTCGAACTGTAATGCAAATGCTAATAAAGTAAGCGGCCAAATTACCAAAGCTAAAATAATTTCCTGTAGTGATGCTTAAAATCAGCTATTTCTGACTCGCCTTGTTTGTTTTGGTGGGGGAGGGGGAGGAGGGGTAGACAGGGGTCTGTGGACACATAATCCTCCCCTAAAAAAGTGACTTATTTATGAATTCCAGCCCTGAGTCCCCCTCCCTTCTCCCCTTGCAGACCTCGGGAGAGAGCACAAGCCTGCCAGAAGTCATTGGCTGATGTTTACAGGACTGGATTGGCTATTTCCCATGGTGCCCTGTGATATCTTATTTATATAAGGCCCGATATGGGAGAACTGAACGGTTTATTTTGGGATATTCCCCATAGATGGATTTGATTCCTGCAACTGGAGCAATTTCCTAAATACGTGCCACCCTCCAGGTTTTGGAGTGTGCTTGTGGTCAATGGCCAGAGTTTAGTACTTCACACGTTTAGCAGACATGTCTTCATTCTCTTTAGGAAACACAGCTGTAAGATCTTTGCTGAATGTACAGCCGTGCATTTGGACCCATCTTCTGTTAAGAAAAGGCAAAGTAGCTACACAAATAATTACATTATCTCTATTCTCAGTAGATGTGTTACTTTTGGTTTCTAAAGCTGGATCAAATACACGTGCCAGAGAACATTTGAACATTTCTTGCAATAAAATACAATATCAAGTTTTTGGATCTTGTTTCCTAAATGTTTGAGTGCTGAAGCAGAAATAAACAAAAACAGAACATATTTTCAGCATTAAAGCAGTCATCTGGCTTTTATAACACCTTGCGTCATGGTGCGTGGCTCTTTCTGCCACTCCCAGCCCTCCCCCACCTAATATTCTGCAGCTCTTTCATTTTACTGGGTTCTCTCATGGCGTGTAATCCATGACAGACCCGTAGTGGGAAGTATGTTCTGGCTAAAAAGATCAGGGAACTAATGAGCACAGACTTACTGTGGAGGGAATTATGGGAAAGAGCTACGTGCTTCCTGGCTACGTCAACACTCAAGCCCAGATGTGCACTGGCACAGAGGTGTGAGTATGTTATAATGCTATAATGTGTGTTTAAGCTTGTCTTGCTCATTGAGAAACTTTAAAAGCCCCATCTCCAGCTTTGAGCTGTTACTTCCAAGTTAGGAAGTGGAGGAGGTTAAAGTGGCATCTCCCCAGCAATGACATCTGCAGCAGTACTTTTTAGGCCTTTGTTAGCTTGCATTTCTCATCCAGCAAATTTATGAGGCCTGGATGGAGTCATTATGATTGGCCTGAAAACAGCACTTTTCCCAAACGCATTGGGCAGCACTACTCCAACTATTTCAAACTGAAATGGATCTCAGCTGAACTGTTTACTCAACTTTCCCTTGGGCCTGCACTCATTCAGCTGGGTTACAGTGTATTTATGTACCGGAATGAGGTGAAATATCCAACTTTTTGTCATTTCATGTCAGAACGGTCTGCTTGTATAATCCTTGAACATAAAAAAAAACAATACTGTGTGATTTTTTTTCTTCATATGTTGAAGATGCCATCCAAGCATTCCTTCATTTGCTCTGTGGTTTAGTGGATAAATACATTCAGAAGTTTCTCATCTCTACACCACCACTGCTCTCTCTGTCCACAATCTCCAGCAGCTTCATACACAGATCAGTAGGGTAGAGAGTTATAAATTTAAATCCCAGCTGAAACTCCTCTAACATTGTCTTGTGTTTAGGTTTGGCTGCTTTAATCCAAGAGAAGCCAGCTTTGAGAAGTAATCAATGTTGGCTCGATTACTGAGGAAATGTAATCTGGTACTGATTACAAATTATAACTAAAGATTTAATTACATGTCATCAGATGTGTTTTCTTTTAGCCGTTTTTTCTTTTAGAACTTGTTGATTCATATGTTTATGTAGAAGTGGCCTATTAAGAGAACAAAAAAAGGAAGAGGAACATATACATCATGTACTTCTCATATTATTACTAAGAAAAACAAACAAAGAGACCCTTGAAATGCAAAATTTTTCAATACCAAAAAAAAAAAAACCCAACCAAACACACACATTATTTCTCAATAGCCAAAGCTCACCTTTCCAAAACAAAACTCTAAACACCGTTCATTTCTATAATCGCCTCTGAGTCCACTCTCATTAGAATTTCCCAACATATCCAAATAGTTTTTTTATATTTAGCAACACAAAGACGTGTATATCTGGTATATTTACAGAACACTGACCTCACTGAGAGAAGATTTTCACGACATTTCAGTATCTTATAATACAGAAAAAGAAAAGGGAAGTCAACATGTCAATTTCTAAAGAAGATATAATACAAGCACACACAGATAGGCATCAAGGTTTAAGAAAGTGTCATATATTTATTGATTATCCTTAAACAGAAATGACAAGCGCTTATTGTAAGTAGGGAATGACCATCCAAATGAACCCTCCAAACAGGATGACTGGACATTAAAATACACATGAATAAAACAGTAATAAAAAGTCTATTTTACACTGGAGAAGCTTGGAGGAAACAAAGGGAATGAAAGGAGAGAGAATAGTAGAGAGAGTAGAGGTAGAGCAAGAGCTACAGAAGAAGGAGTGAAGTATAAGCTCTCTGTCAAGAAGGCAAAGAAATGGAATGCTTGATTTACTAGTTGACCATGTAAGATGTCTGATGTACTTTTAAAAGTAGATAAATATCATTTTGGATTGTATGTGATTTCACTGGTTTATTTTTCAGTTCATTTTCTGTTATAGAAATTAACTAATTAATTATACTTAGATGTACAAGGTAAATAAATTAAAGTCGTTTCTCTGTAATTGTCTAGGTGATGCTAGTGCACATGTTGTCACTGCTATGTCCTCAATTAATGAGCACAGTGTTGAAAAACAGTTTCAGATCAGTGTGTGAGATCAGATTACTATCTGTATGGAGTTTCACGTGTTCTCCCCTGTGTATCTGTGGGTTTCCTCCAGGTTCTCCAGTTTCCTCCTAAAACAAGCTGGATTAGCTATGCTAAATTGCATTTAGATAATAAAGTAAATAACTTTGTTAATGTCTACTGTGTCGTCAGATGGCCTGGGATCCTGGCCCAACTATTATTGCAGGCTCACTACAGTGGCAGCTTATGTGTTTTAAAATAGGGGAAGTACAGGATTGTTATTGACTGTCTGTGTTGGTTCTGTTTTATCTATTTCATCTGTTGATCTGGCCACTGTTTCTCCAGCTCTCCTCATAAGAGAAGTAAGTAAGAGTGTCCAAAATCAAATTTACAAATTCAGCGAATGGCATTGTCACACTAAAAAGCATCTAAACTGATAACTAGCTAGCTAAATTTCACGAATAAAGGTAGTGCCAGCCAGCTAGCTATACCTGTAAATAAACAAACAAGTTTTAAAACCTACACAAACAATCAAAAATAACTTAACCATACTTGCAAAATTTTTTTCCTAAGCTTACCAATTGCAAAGATAAAACTAACAAGGCTACTGACCACTACTGCAGCTCTGAGCACACTGTGAGTCAGAGTAACACCAATATGTTTGTGATGTCAGTCATTTTCATTATCTTTTCAGTGATTGGCAGTTGATTATGAGGTTCAGCCCTTTTGAGAGATCTCCCAATCATCAGACATCCAACTGTGTGTCCAAATGGGACAAGCAAAAGACGCACTGTTCAATAAGTCTTTCTATGCAAAACCCATCCTTCCATATACCCACTTGCTCCCAGTGACCCAGAAAGCCTGCTGTCCAATGTTTATCTTTGCACAAATTTAAATCTGTCATGGGATCCCAGTGAAGCCATGTGTTGACTGAATTCTACTGACAATGTGCCCACAGGCTTCAAAACAGATCTTGACACAGACTTTGCTGTCCACCAAAACTAGTTTTGTATTACATAATAGAAGAGCACGCTATTGCAGTTGATTTTAAGATCTGCTAAAATATTGAATTTCACCAAGCATGCTGAAAAATACAGAGACATTTGTAAACATTTCATTGCCGCATTTTAATCAAATTTTAAGGCAGGCTAGGCTTCCCATGTAGTCATAAAGTAATCGGCTGTCAGTCACAAAGTACAGATTACTGTCTGTTATAACCAAACACTGGAAGCAACCAGGAGCCAACTGGTGGAACAGGAACATAGTGAGCTTCTCAACTTACAAGAGCATCTCATAAGAGAGAGAGAGAGCAGATGAATCCCTTTCATATGAGCTTTAGCTTCAGGCTTCAGGGTTCAATACAAGTGCTGCAGTGGTTTCAACAGCGGCTGAGCTCAATAAGTCCTTTTGTATGACATTGTAACTCTTGTTAAAAAAGTATGCTTGTTCTGTTGAAATTTAATTTAGATCACATTTTATTATCATGTTTTTTTTTTTGTTTGTTTGTTTTTTTCTTCAACCCAACATGAACGCATGAGATTTAGAAGGATTTTCTATAACATCTTCCTCTAAGGCTGATGACGCATTATGCAGATAAAATGCTTGTGTTATGAATTAGTCTTGGCCTTTCACTAAATTTGCCCTAATTTCAGTATGACTCAGTTTAGAATGAATGGTTCGATATAACCCATGATACGAATGAAACTTCTCTATGGAAATGTTATAGTTTTCTGTAAGCTTTTAAAACCTTTTACCTTTTTTTTTTGGTAGTTGAATGTTTATCATTTTACTTGTTAAAAAACGAAGAACCAGAAACATGACACAACTGCTAAAAAAGAAATTTTATTTATTTTTTTTATTATTATTTATTATTTTATTAGTTTTTATTTTATTTTATTATTATTATCATTAATTCATATTCATTCAATGACATTTATTTTAGCAACTGATTTGTAACGAGCCAATAATATGATCACTACTTTTTCACCTTTTGGATCATTTGATATTAGTTTAAAATAATCTATCTAGCACAATTACAGCTAATTGTAAGTTGAGAATGGGAACATTTAACTAAAATAAGGTTGTAATTGTACCTGGAGTGAACATGAAATGAAATAACGTTTTCAGGCTAATGAGCCATAGTATTATCAAAGACCTATTTACTCATTTTGTTTTTTATTCTAGTCCAGCTCATATTTCTGTAATAGGTTCCAGGATCTAGACCTACATTGTTACAGACACCCAGTTCTTAGAGCACTAATTTCAGCAGCTTCCTTAGTTTTCTACACAATGCTAGACTTTTCTCTAGCTGATTATTAACTCAGGTTTTGGGTTTCTAAAGCTTACTCTTCTGTTTTAGTATTACATATAGAGTTACTTCCACAAATCCTAAAGTGTCTCTGGCTCAATTAATGAAAAATACATATATTCAATTTAATATTCAACCCTGACCAACAGAGACATTGGATTTAGGAGATTTGATTTTTAGGAGATTGGATTTCAGGAGTTTAAGAAAAACCAAAACTAAAATAGGGAAACATCTGAGATTTAGCAGTTAAGCTTTCATAGTATAATCATGTTTCTTAGAAATATAAAAGTCTAAAAGTTTAAGAGCTATTATTTCGTTCTTTCGTTCCCTCTTAGTCACACTGCACATGACCACTTCTGTGATATTGTGCAACTTCCTCTGATTGAGAAGTAGAGTAGTTACCAAAAATGTGACTTCCAGATTTAACATTTTTTTTCCTGAAGCAGCAGAAATTCAGAAAGTCACTGCATGTGATTTTACTCATGTTTAGGGGTGTTGGGTTGAAAGGTTAGGGTTACATGTATTACATTACATTAGTTGGGGTTGAGGTAAGGGTTGGGGTTAGGGATTATGGTGATGTTGGGGGTAGGTTTAGTGTTTCAGTGATCGATGCCATAAAGAAGAAGAAGAAGAAGAAGAAGAAGAAGAAGAAGAAGAAGAAGAAGAAGAAGAAGGAACTAGGAAGCTTAAAAAAGGGGAGAAACATTGAAAACACAAAATTGTTATAAATTAATATTTATTCAGTCAGTTTGTTAGAGTGTTTCAAAGGCCTGCTGTTTCCACTCAAGTAAAAGAAAGTAAGGCAAAACACCTCAGTGATGTGAATGACTTCTTGGCTGAAAGCAACTCGCATATAAATATATTGTATGTACATATTGCAAACATATGCTCTCAATGGTCAACCAATCACATCTTATTATGCACATCAGACCATAGTATATTGCACTCCTGTCTGACAGTTTGATGAAAACTGTGTCCTTACCGTCTGACAAGATGTCACTGACACTGACATATAACCACAGATGTTACATGTCATCATGTCAACAAATGTAGTTCTAGCTTATCAAATGTATTTTACACAAGTTTGCTCAGGTTTCTTTTTAAACCATCCCTTTTTACTGTGCTTTTTCAGAGGTTTATCTCCTCTCCTCTTTCCTTTTCTCTCATGTCTTTTCCTTTCTTTTGTTATCCTTTCCTTTCCTTTCCTTTCCTTTCCTTTCCTTTCCTTTCCTTTCCATTCCTTTCCTTTATTCATTCCATCTGCTTAAGTTGTATTCCTCAGAGCAGTGTAAAAGCAGTGAAGAGGGTTTTTTGGCCCTGGACTCGTGCTTATATTATATCCAAACGTTTCTTCAGTGGTCCTCCGCCCACTGCTTTCCTCCCTTTCTGATTCTGTAAGTATTTATATTTATTTAATTTGTGGTAAAGAGAAAAAAGAGAGAAGAGGAGATGTTCGAGGCAAAGTGTGTGTGTGTGTGTGTGTGTGTGTGAGAGAGAGAGAGAGAGAGAGAGAGAGAGAGAGAAAGAATCTGAAGGGCATAAATCGGTAGGGGAGTTATTTTTGAGCAACACTGAAGCCTGTAGGGGTTCCTGTGAGGTCATAGGGTTCATACCGCAAGTTAAGGAAGTCAATTCAGAATCTGGTTAAAACTCAAATTCCAGTTCAGTCTCTGAGATTTTCTTTTATTTTTCCCCATACCTTTTGAAGTCAAAGTGACCAGAAACTCAAGAGTAAATACACACAGATGTTTCTAGTTTGCTACAGTAAGCAGACTGTTAATATAATGATTTCAGTGAAACTAACAAAGGCAGTGTTGAATGATATGAATGATGTGTAAACTCTATCACTAGGACAGATTCATGAGATTAACTGATGATTTAGAAACTAGCAGACGTCCAGTTCGTGAGAACAGATGTACTTGCACTTATATCCTTTTTCAAATGATAAGATTATAAATAAATAAATAAACAAATACTCTTAAAATAAAGAGTAAGTGTAGAATAATGTTATTCTAGCTTATAGCTAATACACAAGTCAGTGGAAAGTGTGAGTTTTGTGAGGACATTACTGTGTATAGTGGGGGGTTTTTTTGTAAGCAAACCTGAAGCTTTTACTTAAAAGATGAGTGAGCTTTAGGTTTAAGGTTACTTTTAGCTGTAGGCTAATCATTATAATTAACATCATTCATTATTATGGCAGTGGAAGGTCCTTACACGGATATTAAAATGAACTTGTATGTGTTGTAGGTCTCACATAACCAGTTATATCAAAGTCTGTCTACGGGAAGTGCAGAAGTGTCACATGATGCTGTTAGAATCGCTAAGAATGTCGCCATGTAGCATTCACATGAACAACTATAAACACAAACACACACTGGCTGTCGAGAGTGTGTCGAAACCAAGTTCCTGACCCTTGAGTTTGGATATTGCAAGGAAGTTAGTGATGACAGTGTGTGCTCTGTAAAGTCAGAGGTCAGGCTAGGGAGGGGTCAGTCAGATGCAGGGTGTTGATGGATAGCCTACAAGCTTGTGTGTGTGTGTGTGTGTGTATCTGTGTGTGTGTGTCTGTGTGTGTGTGTCTGTGTGTGTGTGTCTGTGTACATTTAGTATGTGTATATATTTTGTGTATGTGTTGTTTGGACCTAGTCTCTTGTCTCATTTTTTTTATCTTCTCTCTCTGTCCTAAACAGGAACCTGTTCTGCTTCAGGAGCAGCCATGTACAATGATAAATATCTTGACACACTGATAAACACTGTTTACTTCATATTTGACCTCCCTCTCTCTCTCTCTCTCATTCACTCTCTCTCTCTCTCTCACCCACACACACAGACAGGCAGGAAAACAGGGTGAATAAAAGATGCCATAACCTCATTTACAGCAATGTAGGCAATAGATAAGAAATAAAGTAATAAAGAATAATATACCACTTACCACCAGAGAGAGAGAGAGAGAGAGAGAGAGAGAGATGATTTATAGGATCAAATTTTAATTACAGTATATAACGTTAGATGTGGTACCATTAGAGTCATAAGACACATAAGACATTATGTGCTTAGCGCTTTTTTTTTGGAAACATGCATGCTGCTCAAATCTTGAATCTTGAAAATCTATGTCAGAAAGTAAAGTCAAGCTCTCTCTTGTAATACTAAAGTAAGGATGCTATATACACTGAGCTTGAGAATTTCTAGTGAAAAGGCTACAGTAGACCACTGTGTTGGTTTATTTTGGGGAAGAAGCATACACTGCCAACTGCTGTTGTCTCTGTGTACTGCATCCCTGTGTTCATGTTTATTGATGCACTTTACCACGAAGTCACTTTTTTTTGTAAATGAATAACCACATTAACACACAATAAACTAGACTAGTCCAATTCCAACACAAACATAAGCACGCGGATGTGCTATTGCCCTCTAGGTTTAAAAACAAAAAAGAAAACTGCATTTATATAATGTTAATACTAACAATATGAGATTTGCCTATACTGATATGCAGATATTTAAGTTTTATGACAGTTGGGATAGAGCATAAAGATGCCATTGTTTCAAGGTCTGGTTTATCAGTTGTTCTGGCATACTAATGGAGTATTTTGTGTTATGTGGGTCAGTGGCAGTTACATAAGGTTGATAGATGACTGATCGGTAGATAGCATATCAGGATGTGCTGAGCACAGAGGGATTGCTGGAGAGAGGTGTGGATATGTGCCAGGTTTTAGGGCTATTGTAATTGAGTAAAGCTGATAAGGAGGTCAAGTGGAGATAACTAACCTCAAATATAAACCAAATTGTTTGGATAGATTATCTCTGTGAATTAGACCTGAATTGAAAGCAGGTTTATACTGTATATGCTTTTAGGGGTCTGTAATGTACTATAAATGAAATGTTTACTGTGTTGATACAGAGGGTTGAAAATCAACTGTTTCCCAATCAAAATCATGGCTCAAATGAAACGTGTGCTTTATTAGTTTTACACTTCCATTGATGGAGTCTGCTCTTCTGTTTACACTCTGGAATTCTTTCACTGGATTCTTCAGCACTGACAGACAGTACTGTGTCTTTTCTCCAGGACAGGACAGGTGTCCACATTGGAGGTGCCAGGACAGCTCCAGGCCTGGCTCCACTGCCATCCCACTCAGGGTCAGAGGTTAATGGAGGCGAGCTGAGCCTCCCTCCCCCTGGATTTTAGTGGATTTGGTAAACAGTGGTGCTGTCACAGCAGATTAATAATGAGACAGGAGCACTGCACAGGGGGCTAATGGTCTCTTAGCCAGCCATGAAACTACTTACCACAACAGAGAGAGACAAGGTAGAGACAGAAAGTAAGAGACAAGGGGTATGACTCATAGGTTCATATTCTAATTATAGTACATTAGATGTGTCAGAAAAAACATTAGAATCATAAACAAGAATGACTTTCAGTTGAATTTTTAATTGACTCAACCTCTTGCAGCACTTTAGATTTAGCTATGGTAAATGCCAGAACATGCTGTTGCCTTCTAATGTCTTCTGTCTGGCATCTAGCTCTCACAGCCGCAAAGCTTCGTCTTAAGGAAGCTATTTCATTCCATCAAAACCTTGGACACCTCAGGACTTTCCACCATGTCTCCAGGTCCAAGCACAGCTAAACTCTAAAAATGATACTTCATTTATGTATGTGAAATGCACAACCTCCTGTGATAGAAACTGAGCTAAAACATTTTCAAGCCTTTCCAGTCTCTCTCTCTCTCTCTCTCTCTCTCTATATATATATATATATATATACACTATATTGCCAAAAGTATTCGCTCACCTGCCTTGACTCGCATATGAAATTAAGTGACATCCCATTCCTAATCCATAGGGTTCGATATGACGTCGGTCCACCCTTTGCAGCTATAACAGCTTCAACTCTTCTGGGAAGGCTGTCCACAAGGTTTAGGAGTGTGTTTATGGGAATTTTTGACCATTCTTCCAGAAGCGCATTTGTGAGGTCACACACTGATGTTGGACGAGAAGGCCTGGCTCTCAGTCTCCACTCTAATTCATCCCAAAGGTGTTCTGTCGGGTTGAGGTCAGGACTCTGTGCAGGCCAGTCAAGTTCCTCCACACCAGACTCTGTCATCCATGTCTTTATGGACCTTGCTTTGTGCACTGGTGCACAGTCATGTTGGAAGAGGAAGGGGCCAGCTCCAAACTGTTCCCACAAAGTTGGGAGCATGGAATTGTCCAAAATGTCTTGGTATGCTGAAGCATTCAGAGTTCCTTTCACTGGAACTAAGGGGCCAAGTCCAGCTCCTGAAAAACAACCCCACACCATAATCCCCCCTCCACCAAACTTTACACTTGGCACAATGCAGTCAGACAAGTACTGTTCTCCTGGCAACCGCCAAACCCAGACTCGTCCATCAGATTGCCAGATGGAGAAGCGCGATTCGTCACTCCAGAGAACACGTCTCCATTGCTCTAGAGTCCAGTGGCGGCGTGCTTTACACCACTGCATCCGACGCTTTGCATTGCACTTGGTGATGTATGGCTTGGATGCAGCTGCTCGGCCATGGAAACCCATTCCATGAAGCTCTCTGCGCACTGTTCTTGAGCTAATCTGAAGGCCACATGAAGTTTGGAGGTCTGTAGCGATTGACTCTACAGAAAGTTGGCGACCTCTTCGCACTATGCGCCTCAGCATCCGCTGACCCTGCTCCGTCAGTTTACGTGGCCTACCACTTCGTGGCTGAGTTGCTGTCGTTCCCAAACACTTTCACGTTCTTATAATACAGCTGACAGTTGACTGTGGAATATTTAGGAGCGAGGAAATTTCACGACTGGATTTGTTGCACAGGTGGCATCCTATCACAGTTCCACACTGGAATTTACTGAGCTCCTGAGAGCGACCCATTCTTTCACAAATGTTTGTAAAAACAGTCTGCATGCCTAGGTGCTTGATTTTATACACCTGTGGCCATGGAAGTGATTGGAACACCTGATTCTGATTATTTGGATGGGTGAGCGAATACTTTTGGCAATATAGTGTATATATATATATATATATATATATATATATATATATATATATATATACTACCGCTCAAAAGTTTGGGATCACTTGCAGATTTCAGCTACGGAGGAAGACTCCATCAGCCAATCCATCTTGTAGGAGATGCTCCAGGAAGCATGGGGTGAAATCTCATCAGATTATCTTGAAAAATTGACAGCTAGAATGCCCGTGCTATAATTGCTGCAAATGTGGGTTTTTTTTTGATGAAGGCAAAGCTTGAAGAAAACATTCATCATTTCCATCAAAACCACTATTATTAGCTCTAACATGTCAGCATGCCTGTTCTTTTGCTATATTCAGACTAATTTTGTGTGTGTATATATATATATATACATATATACACACACACGCATACACAAACATGTATACTCTCACACAGAGGGAGCTGTCAGTTGGCCAGCAGGAGGTCAAACCTTCTGCTTTCTTCTAGTTCTTTTACTAGCCTTCATTGTACAGAGTTCACAATAGAAATAAGACTTTGATCTTTAGGGGGCACAACAGAAACACCCCCATCTGAAGCTCCCTCTTTCTAAGCCTTGACCTTCCTCCCCACCACTCAAATGGCAATGGTGGACATTAGGAAATTAAGAAGGCGGGGTGGTGATCGTTAAATAACTGCCATTTTAATGTTTACAATGAGACTTCTGTTTCTTATTTATTACATCACATATTTTCATTCTTTTATTTTCCACTTCCTCACTAACATTAGGACAGGAGGAACAGGGTGGTTAGACATTCTTGAAGGACAAGAGTGAAGTGTCAGGTAGTAGTACTGTATGAGCTTAATGTTTTGGCCTAGAACACATATCACCACTGTTTCTAGTTATGCACAGTCTCAGGGCCACATCTCTGATTGGGATTCCCAGGCTATAGTTTGGCTCTCACCACTGTATTCAGCTCCCCTCTCCATCCTTTTTTCTCCTCCCCCTCTCTAAGTTTTTTAGGCTTCCAGCTGCCCTCACTTTCTCCAATAGGCCAACGCTCCAGTGAGCCTTTATAGAGGCCATGCCAAATCTGCATTGTCTCTCCTGCTTGGCTCTCTGCCAATACCTCGCCTGCTTTTCGAAAACTCGTCCAACTCAAACTCCCAACCTTTTCTGCTCTCCTTTCTTTTCTTTCCTTCTTTTTATCTTCTCTTTTCATTTGAGCTCCTTTCTCTCCCTGGCTTTGCTTTTATTCCCTCTCTACACCATGGAGCTGGTGAATATTTATTGATGCTGCTGTAGAATGCCATTGTCTAAATGAATGGCTGGAGTACAGGAGAGGAGGGACTGACAGAATGCTGCTCTCACTCAATGAACAATATGTTTCCCTTGATTAACAGAGAATACACATACACACACACACACACACACACAAAGAATTAGTTACTAATTCAGGTTGCTAGTCTATGCTTGTCAAAGTCTACCCCTCCTCCAATTTTTAACTCTCTCTCTCTCTCTCTCTCTCTCTCTCTTGCTTTTTCTCGGGTGTGTTGTAATGTATGAACATGGCCCATGGCCGTTCAGGGCAGCTCTGTGTGAGAGCAAATGAATTTGTCCTCATGTGAACATCCCTGTTCACCCCTTTGCAACACAATAGTTTGATCCCCTCAGGCCTCTCAAGTCAGTCACACCATCCTCCCACAATCAGGGGGAAGGATAGCAGTGCCCTCCATGACATTCCCTTCACACCTGAAGTAAACACAGGTGACACATGACAAATGGGCCTTCGGTATCAGGTGTCGTAAGGGAGGGAAATTTATAAAGTAACAGACAAAGACAAGCAGACACAAAAAGTCCATATCTAACATTACAGCTCAGGAGACTGCCCCATTGCTGAGCGCTCAACTTAAGTCTAACCACAAGAACAAGCATGCTTCGGTCCCAAATCCCTCCTCTTATATCCATGGAGCTGGACTGGTGTTCTCATGCTCTGTCCTGTTTTCTTGAACACAGTTCATCAGGACGACCTGCTCTGATTAAATCCAGACGGCAGGACACAGCACAAGGCCCTCTCTCATGGCGCCTGACTCTTTGTCCCTTTCCTCCCTCTCCCTTACAAAGCCTGGCTGGAGACCCTCACTGGGCAGGAAGTTGTGCGTTAACTGCACAGCCAGGTCAAAACAGACATTCAGTTGTGTATGTCATCTAATCTCTGCTGGTGGTCATGTTTTTGGGGTGGCTTGTTGTAATTGCTGGTGAGTGAGGAGGTTATTTGACTGAAAACATCTTCTTCAAGTGCCTGTGAATGGCCTTCATGGCTATTGTGTCATCTGTGGATGCTTTGCACTCAGGTTTGGTCTGTTTACAGAAACTCTGGAGCTTAAAAGAGGTCAAATGTTGTCACACCCACTCTGCCCTCTGAGTTTAAGAACTCCATTAATTATGCTGTGGTGTGTTTCCTGTCTGCCAACAGCTGGGTGACCATTCAGCTTTGACCTCCTCATCATGGATAATGTTGTCATCCACATGGGGCAGAGATCAGTAGACTCAACTGTTTTAAACATGTTAATTTAAAGTAAAGTCTCCTTGTTTTTCTTCTCTTCATTCTCTTGCTATGTGCCAGTGTCCCTGTATAAGGCTTAAATACCTAACTGTGCCAAAAGACATCCCTAGTCCCTAGTGTAAAGCAGCACATCCCATTGGAGGCACAGAGTGGAACTGTCTCAGTCTGTCTCACTCATTTACCCTCTGTTTTAAATGGAAGTCATGCCCACTTTTGTTATTTAGTGAAAAAGTTGATGGTAGGACTAGGGAGCACAAAAGCAGCAAGGCCCTAGGCCAAACATCACCTAACCCCACCCAAGAGAGCTCTCAAAGGAGATGTAACAAGAGACCCACACTGCAGCACACATTGTAAAACACACACACACAGACACACACACACACCCCAGAGATATGCAGTATGTACCACTCTCCCAATTCTAATAAATAGATTTTTATTCTACAATTTTTTAAACGATACAGTTTATACTTAATGTTTATGATTGGTTTATTCTACCACTCAAAATACCTTTACAGGAGGTCCCCAGTTAATAACTAAGGTCCTCGCTAGGTTTCAAACATGACAAATGACAAAGCACCTCTTCAGTTTCACATTCTTTGGCAATCATGAGGTTAACCTCTCTGCTCATTCTCACTGTGTGTCAAAATCTGGTCATTAGCTGTGGGCTATAGAGTGAGCTGCACTGGGGATTGTGGTGTTGCTGGTCAGTTGTCTGAAGTAAGTAAATGACGAGTTGTCAGAGGGGATTGGCCAGGGCCCATTGGGCACAGTGAGAGGTTGACGAGGGTCAGATGGGCCAGGGGCAGGGTTAATAACTGACCCAAAACTAGAGTTTGCTTTCCTGTGAATGGCTGGTCTTTAATGTGTGCCACTGATTACTGTGCCCCCTGCTGTTCTGGCACAGAGATCCGGTGTGTGTGTAGTTCTTTGTGGGTTTTACTGATGCTCAGTGAATAGGCCATTTGTGACAATGAGGGGGAACACAGCAGCAAATCAAATAATGATTGACCTGACTATATCAAAGGGCCACTTTAGTTTGGGTTAAACTGGGACACATAATTCCCTTTTGTCTCGGGCTGTCAAATCTTCTTTCATTGGGACTCATGCCTGATGCTTGATCATTGAGCAACAAGAATTTTAAATCTGAACTTAACAAACAGGAATTCAGTAATTTCTTTACACTGTTATGTTGTTACTGCATTATGCTAATCTGAAATGTTCTTCACAATTGGGATTACACAATAACTTGTTTTCTGTGTAAACAAGGTGCCTGGCTTGCTGGAATTTGCTGTAGATTAGTTATATCTCAAAAGCCTTGAGATGAGATTGTAGAATCTTGTCTGTATTCTCTGGCCACCCGATATCATTAGGTTCAAAAGAGTGAGTTTAGAGTTCAGAAGTGTTTTTTTGCAAACTAGGTAGAGGAATTATTAAAGTATGTTATCGCACATATTAGAAGCCCAAAACATTTTCTGATTTGTTTATGCTGTATTGGTCACCTACTGGAGTTATTCTATACTTGATAGATGTAATGAGTTCGGATTAGGACAGTAATGCTGGCTTAACCAAATGAACTAACTTAACCAAGTTAACCAAATATTATTATATTTATTGGAACACACCAGCTCATTGGTTTTGAATTTAGATTTGAAGAAGTCCTCTTTACTACCTTATATGACTGCTATCTGAACTCATGCAAGTGTTTCATTGTATATGAAGAGCTCCGGGGTTCTTCATTCATCAAGTCATTATAACATTCTTTCAACACTATAACCTAACCATATTGTACTACATTAGAGTTTGATCAAACATAATGACTTTTTGTCATAATGGCACATTATGTTTTTACAATCCAAACACTGAGAACGACTCTATTGTGCTGTTTATTTGCTTATTAGATTAGATTAGAACTGACAAAAATGACAAGTGTTGAATAGTGTAGTAAACATGACTGATTATGCTTGTTGGTCTAATAAAGGGGGCAATTTGGATTTTTTCCTCTGAAAAAGACAAATGAAAGACAAGCACAGCCTATAAATATCTCACCTTAAAGCAGTGGCTACATCTCTCAGCCCCATTATGCCTGTACCACATACTCAGTTTTCTTGATAAATACATTCACATGGTGCTGGGAGATGAGAAACAGCAAAAACGTTTCTGGATATCCCCATGGGCGCTAAAGAGCACAGACAGAATTGGCGGTAGGACACTGACTCATAAATACAGCCAATGTGATTGCGCAATTCGAAAAACCACTAAGCTGTTTGACTGCATTTTTTTCCGAACACTGCTCTTCTGTCATTCTAGAATAAACCACCTTTGTGCCAGTAAAACGCAGAACATTGTGAAATGTTTATCAAAATAAAATTGCGAAATACTAAATATAGCAGCCTCCCATGGCTGGTCTTTAAATATTAGCTCGCTGTTTATTTTGTGTCTGCTGAAGCTTACCAGTTTAATATATTTGATAAATAACTGTAAACTAGCAGGCATACTACTCACCAATCATGTGAGCATGATTAAACTCAAGGCCATGGTGGCTAGGGCATTGTCACGATTCAAACCATTAACCATTGATTCTGACACGTAGACAGTTACAGCATTTGTAAACAAAAACGTGGCTAAAACTCACCTGGCAGCATAGCAGGATAGCAGGGCATAAGCTGAACAATGAACAAATGAAGAACACACAAAATATTTTTGCTGCTTTGAAATGTCAAATGCAGAGGGACCTCTGTGTGGGTGTGTGTGTGAATTTGTGTGTGTGAGAGTTTGTGTGTGTGTGTGTGTGTGTGTTTTACAGATACATTTCTCTGCTATTGAGTTAGACTGTGTAAAAGAAGAAAGACCTTAATCTGTTTCAGAGTGAGTCCAGGCTTCAAACTAAAGCTGGTTCTTGTTTCTGGACTATTATTACAGCTGCTCCAGCTGCGAGCACCACGGACACGCTCAACCCTCTTCCTCCCTGAGATGGACACCTTCAGAGTCCGCCCACTAGGGTTGTCACCTTTAACCTTGAGGTCAGTTGCTCAGAGGTCTCTGTTAGTACTGTTTTGTTTCAGGCTCCTCTGTCACAGAGTCTCCAGGCTTCAGTCGTTGCTGTCACTATCGGTGATTTGCCCGAGATGAACTGATTAGCAAGCTTTGGCCTTTCTTTTATATGTCTCAAAGAGTAGAACTCAGGCCCTGGCCACAGGGTTATCTGATCTCATGTGTGAATGAAATCATGAGCACGCTTTTTCATTTTGTGTGCGTGAGTGAGTGTGTGAGTGTGTGCGTGAGTGTCTGTGTGTGTGTGTGTATGTGTGTGTGTAATTACAGACTTCAGGTAATGTACACCCTCAGACACTCCCCATAGAAAGCCTGTGTGTTTGAGCCTTGTTTATTGAAATGTGGAGTTTAGGAGGGATTGAGCATTAACAATAGCGCATAGCTGAACTAATAAGCAATGTCTCACTATCTTGGACATTTTCTTTAGGACCGTATCATTTTACACAAACATCACCCATCACCCCATTTCACCTCCATACTCATAATAAAAACAAATTGAAGAATAATCCAAAATATTTACGAGCTAAGATAACACCACTGCATCTGAAGCATACAGTAAGTTAATTCACAGATGCACAAGAATTTACTATTAAATATGTTTCCCTGTATTGAGCAGAAATTTACTTGAAACTTATTATGGAAGACTTAGGGCATTAAAGTAATTCCATGTATTAATGCTTACAAAATACCAAATAAGCTTTTAATATGACACAGACATTAGAAAATGTTATATCAATGGTGTTATATGTTGCCTTTTTTGAATTAGATTTTCAAAGCAGGGGCAATTGAGGAAAAGCAAAGTCCAGTTTCTTGCACTGTCGGGAAGATTTACTGGTAGATTTTGAGGCATTCCAGTGTTTACTTTAAACGACTGTGATAACATTAGAAACATGTTGTTCCCTGTACAAAGTGTCTCTGAAAACTGGAAAACTTACAAGTGTTTAATTTACAAAGAACTTTGACCGAAGCTTACAAAAATATGTCTTTTGCCGAAATGTTCATCAAATACCCCACTGACCACATTTTGGAGACGTTTATAAGTGAGTTTTGAGTAAACAGGTTTTTCATTTCATGCTAAAGGGAAATGTACTGAAATTCCTGTACACAGGAGTCACACATGTAACAGATCCATTACATAAACAATGACGGAGTAATTCTTTAATTAAACGGCCCTTTGTTGAAATCAGCTCCTGGATGAAAGTCTATCCTAAATGAAATGTGATGTCACAAAAGTGAAACATAATATTATATTACAAGATCAACTTAGCCACTGACATATACCACATTCCATGTAATGTCAAACTGTGTTAAAGTTATTTTCTTGACTGCATTCATGCATAACAGACAGCTGCGACAGAACAAGGTTTTTAATCTCTTTCGACAGTCAACGAAGATGTCTGCAACATTTTTTTTTCCTGGAATAAATGAATTAAGGAGATTTGTGTCTGATATCTGGAGTGTTCCAAGCTGTTGTTTACTCCTTCCTCTCTCTCTTTCTCAGGTCAGGGGCTGAGGTGAAGATGCTCATAGTGTTCCAGTGTTGCATCTGTCTTCATTTTCAACTGTCTGGAACATCTTTAACCCCTGGATCACCAACAATCGCTTATACACACAAACAATAGCACACACACACACACACTCATGCATGTCATGAGAATGTTTATAATAATGCAAGAACTTTTTAAAAGTTTTGATTGTTTTGTTGGATTGAGACCTGAGATATGGACATACATGAAACAGAACGCTGTTGTTTTCAAGTCAAACAGACCTTCTGGTTAACAACATGGTTAATGAATAGGATGAGTGAATGTGTAGGTTGAGTATATTCTTCTTAGGAAGATGAAAATGGAATAAATTCATATTTATTGAGACAGGCTAAGATTCAAGTACAAGAAAAGATGATGAAGAAGAGTGAGTGGTGAGTGAGAGAGAGAGAGAGCTCTGATCAGTGGTTTGGCTGAACTCACCATGAACCATGACAAATTTATTTTCTCCAGAGTCTTTCTCTCTCCCAGAGGGATCCAGATTTACATCTCTCTCTCTCTCTCTCTCTCTCTCTCTCTCTCTCTCTCTCTCTCTCTCTCTCACTCTCTCACAGACAGGAACTCAAGGAGGTTGGGGGCTTGTTTTTGAGGCCCAACATTGAACTATGTGTCCACAGTGTAGTCCACATATATTTGTAGTAAAAACTGTCCTGAAGCTGAAGACTTGCTTCATGCTCTAAAACCTATCCATCAGGCAACCTTGGCTGAGTTGAGCTGATTAACTGCAGTCTAGTGTGCAGACTTGGTCAGGAATTATCTCTACATATTCAGTCATGAGTATCACTTTATATTAGAATTATGATTGAGGCAAAGACTGGAGCATTGATGGATGTGTGGATAGCAGAGTGCATGCATATGTGTGTGTGTGTGTGTGTGTGTGTGTGTGTGTGAGAGAGAGAGAGAGAGAGAGAGAGAGAGAGAGAAGTAGTGTGCTGTAGTGTTGAAGTGATTGATGTTAATAGATGGATGCTGAGAGACCCACCACACCACATTCATAAATATGTTGAGTACGTTGAATAAATATGCAGGCACATGATATGGCAAGGTAATGGAGAATGTGTGCATGCATTTGTGTGGATGTTTGTATGCGTCTCAACTCTAGGTGAACTTAGCGCTGAGTGAGGGGACAAACTCAAGCTGACTTTATAGTGTGTGTATGTGTGTGTGTGTGTGTGTGAGAGAGAGAGAGAGAGAGAGAGAGAGAGAGAGATAGAAAGAATGTTACATCTCTAGCTTTATTAATTGTGTACTCATCAATGCATGCCACGTGCAGTAGGTTTTATATATCTATGTAAATGAAACATTTGAAATAAAAAGCACAATTCTAATGTGTATGTGATGATTGTAGAAAAAACATTAAAATTGAATTTGTGTGCATTTTGTAAGTGTGTATTATTGTTTCAAACACACAGTGACTGCTGCTGGAGATTTACTTCAAATAATTCATGACTGGTAACATTGTTTAGAAACCATCATGCAGATTGCAAGCTAGTGTGATGGATGATAGTTAACAAGAAATTTATAAGAAACATACAAACATTAAGCATCTCTCTCTCTCTCTTTCTCTCTCTCTCTCGCTCTCTGAGTGTTTCATAAAAAAAGTACTGACACAGCCAGAATACTGTTATTGGCTGTCACAGAGAGCATGTCACATTATGTGTTGCCGTTCTCAGCTCACTAACAACAAACACATTCTTCTTTACAATGTGTGATTTCTGTCTGTTAGAGCAAGATCAAGCTGAACATTGTGCAGTGCGTAACGAATTTGCATGATCATTTATATACTCATACTCTAACTTTCTCCTACACCCACACACTCACACATTCTCCTATACCCACACAGACCATACACACATAAACACAAACACACACACACACAAAGAGAGAGATAGAGATAGAGATAGAGATAGAGAGAGAGAGAAGCTGTGGTTTATCTAAAGTTCAGATGGCTCCACCCAGCTGAACAGAAACATGAGGATCTTTTTACGGAACTAACAGAGGTGCAGGCCTCCTGGAGTACAGCCACCGGGGCGGAAAGCTTGGAAAGCTTTAGCCAAATCATTAATTACTCTAATTACAAACTATGCCTCACTCACTTTCTCATTCAGCCTGTGAAAGAGCAAGGTGGGGCTGCACAGGCACACCCACACATAAACCCTTAGATGCCCAGGTATGCAGAGGTAGGGGCAGGTAAAAACTTGCCGAAAGCCCCGTAGCAGTCCAACACACACACACACACACACACACACACACACACACACACACACTACACACATGCTTGATCCAGAGCCAGATGAGATTTGGCCAAATTCTCTCTGTATGTATATACAGTATGTGTGTGAGTGATATGTTCTGTGTCACTGAGTGAAACTTAATCATGACAGCTATCTCTTTGTAGCTTCGGTCAGTTTATTTTTCCCTAGCCACTGCTCCTCTTCTTAGGCTTTCAGTAGCGCAAACACTCAACACACACACACACACACAGACATGGTTGAGAGCTGTTTTTTTTTTTTTTTTGTATCCATTGCCTCCAAAACATATTCACTCCACACCGATTATTTCTATTAAGGAAAAGAAACAAAATTAAATTAAGTAGATTAGATTTCCTCAACATTATTTGAAAATTAAGTAGTATGATATACCCCCTCATTGTGAATCGTCCTTTTGAAAAACTAGAGAGTTGGTCTCATAACTATATGAACTTTGCATATTTTGCTTTAGCTATTTCAAATCCTGCTACAGATTTATAATTGGATTTATGTCTTGGGCTTCACTTGGCTATTCCAAAACAAAAAGCCATTCCTTTGTATTTGGCTCACTGTGCTTTGGCTCACTGCCCTCTTTGTCTTATTGGAACATATATTTTTGCCTAAATTCAGCTTTCTGGCTGACTGGAACAGGTTCTCCTCAACAGTTTGCTTATATTTGGCATCATCCATGTTGCCTGTGATGGCAACAAGATTTCCAGTTCCTCCTGCTGCAAAGCTACATTAGAGAATGATGCCACCACCACCATGTTGGATCACAGGAATGGTGTTTCCTGGGTTTTGGGCTGTATTTTGTTTCTGCCAAACATTATGCTTTGGCATTATACCAACTTTCTTCTCATCACAATATCTTTTTCCAAAAGCTCTCAGATGTTCTAGCATGGCTCTTATTCAGCAGTGGCTTCCTTCTGGCCATACTCCTACAGAGGCTGGATTTGTGAAGAGCCCATATTGTCCGCACAGGTTCTCCTATTTCATGCAGTGAGCTCTGTAACCCTTTCAGTGTTGTAGCAGCTCTCTTGACAGTTTCTCTTCTTGCCAGAGAGTTAAATTTGGCCTGATCTTGGTAGTGTCTGGGGTTGTACCATATTTTTCCACTTTATCATAATGGATTTAACAGTGCTCATTTTTAATAACATCTTTTTTCCATCTAACATCTTCATCTCGACGGTTCACGGCAGTTCCTCAGTGGTCCTGAACTTTTTTTTTATATTTTTAAATAATTCTGAGGACTAAACACTGTCATAATACATATCAAATGGAGAAGAAAAAATCCCATTCTAATATATTGGTGGGGGGTGGATAATTTCTAAAGGCACTGTGTGTAAGGAAGTTGTTACTCTTGAAGTGTGATTTAATTGCTTTATCGGAAACATCTTTTTAAAAAAACAAGAGTTGTGTCATTAGCCTAAAAGTGAGTTTCACTGTCAGCTGCATGCCTGAGGGAGTGTGACACAGACACTTGTTGAAGATTGCACTGTATGTAGTCAGTTGGTTTGGGCAAGCAATCAGGGCAGGGCAGGCAATTATTCAGATAAATACAAATTAATGTTCAATATAATTTTCTAGGAAATGTCTGTGTAGCAATAACATAACAGATAGTAATATTCACAATGGAATGCTTACTGTATCTGCCAATGCACATCAGTAGTGCTTTACTGATTTTACAATATAAAATATTTATACAATTCAATGCAGAGTAAAGCTTAAAGAGTTAAATTGTAGGGAGACATTTCAAGCCATGGTTAGGCAAAACAACAACAACATCAAGTCAAAATACAGCAAGCTTTGTCAGGTACGAAGAAAATAAATGGCTACCTTTAAGCACCCAAACAGTCATTACTTAGTTGTCTCTGAGCCAATTTATCTGATTCATTGCGAAAAGAAATTTTCATCCCCTTGCTCTTGCTCTTAGAGCAAATGAATATTTCAGTGGAGTGGAAATTGGCTCACACACAATGACCAGAATTCAGAAATACACCTGTACATGTGTCTTCTCACACAACAACTCCATTTTAACCTGAGGCCTTGAAGATTATGTCAATATTATATAATTCGCCTGTGGAAATTCACCTGCAACTTTACTGGCATTCATTCCGATTACTTTCTAGGCATGGGAATGTTTTTATTCACTACACATTCTCATTCTCTAGCAGTTATGCCACAAGTTACTGTCAGGTGAAGACTGACTGAGAGGAATCACTAATGTTTCATTTGGCACAAAAACTCACTAAACAACATTCTCATCTTCTTTTGTGTTTAATGCCAGTAAGAGTCATAAAAGATCATATTATGAAATCGATTTAAAAAGTATCGCTTTGTACTATTTCTATAAACAACACAAGACAACTCAGTAGAGCACAGTCCAAGTGCCCTTCACTCAGCCACTCAGTCAACCAGAGAGCACAGCACGACCACTGACCCAGCTCACTGCTTCTCCCTTTTGTTTCTCTTTTCTAGGGTCTGCTTGCTGGTGCTGGAGCGATACATGATAGAGGTTAACTCTGTATGTGCTGGTTTTGTGAAACCAGGGCACATGGGTTTTTCAAATATGGAGCACACATGCCACCTGGCAGATAGAAAGTGAACAGCAACATGTCTATTCTTTTTCTGGATCTGACTCTGGAAAATGTGTATCATCTTGTCATTATCAATCCATGATTCTTATACAAAAGATTGGTCTAAACAAGCAATTTTTTTACTATAAATTGTAATATAGGTTCACATTGTTGTTGTTTCACAGGTAAACTGATTAAGCTTTTGAAAGGTTATTTGGATAGTTGAGGGTTCTTTACTTTCTAAATCAGTGATAAAGTTCAGTCCGCATGGCACCTTTAAGGGTTCCTCAAAAGGAAAACCCAAAGAACCCTTAAAGCTCATAGACATACATTAACTGAGAGTCTGCTTATATTTTCCCCAAAATTTTGTGAAATCAAGTTGTTAGCTGGATCAGTCAAGCCTTCACGATATAGTGAAGGTTCTGAGAGACTCTCCTACACCAACTTTCAAGGCTAGCCTAGTCAAAACTGCCCCAAAAGACTGAGAGTGCATTTTCTTCATTAAGTCCAATTTATGCTTCAGTTATCCTGCAGTGTGAACACGTATTTGCATCTTAAAATTATGAAGCAGAAAGAAATGTCATGGAAAAGGTGTGGAACACAAAATCCTGAAAGTGTTCAGTGTCTAGAAAAAAAGAACTGGCCTTGGTGTTCCGATACTTTTGGAAGGGGCTGTAAATGGGTTGTGTAGATTGGGACATCTGGTGTTTGAACAATGTAACTGCATCAGAAACATATTTAACAGACTGGTGATTCCCATGATGGTATTCCCACCATACATCATTATGCCCAGAGTCAGTAGCTACTGTGGACCCAGGATTTAGACAAGACAACTCCTGAGCACAAAGTACTACTGGGAAACCATGGTAGTTGTCATACTCCACATAGGTTCAGGCCAAAGATCACAGTACCTCACCAGGTGGAAAATGTCCAACTTTTCACCCATTTCTCATTGGCCAGGATTGGAAGGTCAATAGTTCAAATCTCAGCACTGTCAAGCTACCACTTGGCCCTTAACCCTAAACTGTTCAGCTGTATAAATGAATTTAAGTCACTCGGGATAACAGTGTCAGCCAAATGCAATAAATGTAAATAGAGACATGACCACAATCCTAGTAACCAAAGAAATCATTCGAATCTCGATGCATGATTTACTTACCAGCATTGGTGTTTATGGAAAAAAAAAATGTATGTTAGATGATAGCTTTTGGTCTGAATTCATTTTTCTTTGCCAGACTTTATTGACAAGCTCTAGGATGCCACAGAGGCCAGACTTGTTTGTCTAAACAGAAATTTTATTAACAGCTTTTGGAACAGTGGAAAGGAGTGCAAAAACTGTTATGACTGTTATGAATAATTACAGAGCTCATGTTTGACTACTGATCTTTCAGTAGGAGCTTCATTGAGACATATCAGTAGCTGAGATATCATTATGGAATAGGGGCCTTAAGAATGCTATGTGGCAAATTGTCAAAACTCTGCAAATACTATATCTTAATATTTTGTTACCAGACACTATTATAGTGAATAGCCTAGGTCTGGTTCTGCTGCTAGCCTTCCCTTTATGCTATACTCTAGATTTCATCTTTAACCTTCAACATTACTTGGCTCCTCTCTCTCTATCTCTCTCTCTCTCTCTCTCTCTCTCTCTCTTTCTCTCTCTCTCTCTGGGATAACAGCTGTGTGACAGATGTGGAGACAGTTGCTCTCAGGACCAAGTTTGGCATTCTCTGCTGCTCAAAACGCCCTGCCCCATCAGCCAAGAAGCCTTTAGTTCTGAGTCATGCTAGCTCTTAGCAACTTCTCAAATAGTGCATTATGCATTGTTGATTTACACAAACACAGTATCAGTCACTGAGATGATATTTGAGGACGTTTAGGATAGAGTGTTGGTGATTCAGGTTTCTGGAAGAAAATAAGAAATCTGAACTGGGTGACATGGCTCTTGGCATATACAATCCACTTAGGCTCCCACTTTAGACTTGCTTACTGGGCTGAAGCTACCTGCAGTCTGAGGGTCAGCAAAAGGTTTTTGTTCAACATGTACACACCTTGTACCTTGTGTGCATGAATGAGAGTGAACTCATATTTCCCCTAAGAAAAATAATTCTCATTAGTTAACTTTATCAGAACTTTTTATCAAAAACATATGAGACAAAATTAAGACATATTCAATGAAGATTTAAAATAAATGCTATACTGTTGTCATACTTGTATTCAGAAATATTCTGTGTTCAAAACATTGTTTTCAGTCTCCAAGAACTCCAACTGGAAAAAAAAAAGGCAGAATTCACACAATGGATATAACAGATTGCAGAAGTCATGTCATGTTTCGTAATCAACTATCAGACACCACAAGATGTAAAACGTGTTGGTGGATCATTATAGTTTTTCCAGAGATTTTGTGCCTAGTGATCCAAATACTTGAAGGAAGATTGATGGTGTTGTAGATTTTCCTAAATACCAGGTGATTTTTGGTATGATGAAAAAAGAGAACAGATTTGTACAGCTAGGGGCACCATGTGTATAACCCAGACCATTTACACACGAGTTACCCTTTTTATTTCACTAGACATACACAATTGTGCTCTAAATCAGAGCAATGTTTTCATTGTTTTCCTCAGTGGTTTTGCAGTGCTTTAGGCCTTCACCCCCACAAGGGATGACATCTGCAGGCCAGGCATTAATCACAACAGCAGAGCAGAGGCACATTATAACTTCACACACACACACATGCACACACCAAGATAGAGAGAGAGAGAGAGAGTAAGACATTATGCTATATCTATAGAATCTATACCTATACCTATATATAGATATATAAATAGAATAGAATTTTCCCCTCAGTGTCACTGTTAAAAGCAATAGGAACATGATAGTGGAGACACAGACATTGGGCCATATGTCGGTACTCAGTCTGTCTCTTATTGCCAGTGCTGTAGTGAGGCACCCATATGAACGAAAGAGCTTGTTTATATAACATTTCAACATTTATTCAGTCTATATTGGTCTTTCTCTGTCTCCATCTCTCACTTCACTCTTCATTAACATGCACACACACAAACACATGCACATTCTCATAGCAGACTTGTTTTCAGTACAGTACTCTATAAAGTGTACTGTTTTTCCTCTCTTTTCCTCAAGTGCTTATTCCATCTGTCTGGGTCTGCTAAAGCCATCACTGAGCTTGCATCATTCCTCTCTTCTACTCTCTTTTTTTCCCTCTTTTTCTTTTACTCTGTGCATTTAACATTGTAATATCTGCAAAAAGCTTCAAATGATCAAAATCGTTCCTATGTCACTCTCTTCAGAGAGCATGGACTGTCAGATAGAGAGACTTTTCTTATTTAGCTGTAGATTGTTCTTCTGGGCTGGGTACACTGGCAAGATGGCACTGGGTTCAGGGAGTGCTGCAGCAAATCGGAAGCAGCTGGAGAGTGACAAAGAGAGAGAGCCAAGAATAGAGACACTGATGATCTGTATGGGCTTTAACATACCCACTCGCAACACTTTAGCTGTCCACACATGGCTGTCAATGAAAATTCTATGGCTCATTGTTGGAGGAAGCGTACCACAAATATTCCGTTATGTGAATGTCTGATTCAATTTAATATACCAAAAAACACAAAATAAAATGGTTTGGAGTTCCAAAGTAATATTCTTTCGGGGGACCAGAGTTTCTGCCTATATTACCTACATACATATGTGTATAGTGTTGCTGCAAAAAGTACCACAAAAGAATGTCCAATAATCTGCATACACAAGCATAAAGATATGCAAACACACACTTGATAATACACTGAGTTGCCAGTTGATTAGATGAAAATACTAACATTAATAGTCTATTAATCAGGTATACCTACCACATTGTCACACTTTATATACATGGCTTTGGTATTAAACACAGTATATACGGCCACTTTTTATACACGTATACTACTGTACTAATCCAAGTGATCCTTCTGTACCTCAATCACCTGTGACCAATAAGTAATATATTCATGTTATGTCAGTTTCCCTGTGAATATGATCTTTAACCAGTTAGGTCAGTGGTAGCCTTATGGTGGTCTCTTGCCATTAATGGCTGGGTTACATGATCAAAGTCAAAGTCAAAGTCAAAGAAGCTTTATTGTCACTTCAACCATATAGAGCTGATGCAGTACACAGTGAAATAAAACAACGGTCCTCCTAGACCAAAGGTGCTACACATAACAAAGGCAAAGTACAGGTGACGCAGACAAACATAGAGCTAAACATAGAAATAAAGCTAACTATACTTAAGGTGCAATCTTTAGAAACTAGACATACAACAGAATTGTACAGGATGACAAGACAAGACAGTGCAGACAAACAGGACATATAACGCCGACTCTGTGACATATTGTATATGCTGTGTCCTTTTACTTCCAGTAGACTTGCATTTAACAATCATAAGAACATAAAAGCAAAAAAAAGAAAGAGGCTCACAAACAATTGCTGTGTCACTTTCCTAACAGTACCCCCCCACACCTGTTCACTGCCTGAATAAAATACATAGATGTGATAGGTCAAGCTGACCCCACTACATCATTATGGGAAAACACTGAAACATATTACATAAACATTTTAACAACATATTTCACTGGCTCCAACAACACAGCCACTTATGGGTTAAATCTCTCAGTGTCCATTCCAAGCCTAAATGGGAGGGTTGCATCAAGAAGGGCATCTGGCGTAAAACCTGTGACCCCAAACAGGGAGCAGTTCAAGTACAACAACAACAAAACAACATTTCATTGGCTCCAACAAAATACAGATGTCCCTGATAAAAATGACCAATACATATAATTAGTTATACCAAATAAACATCTCGATGTAAAAGTAAACAAAAGCAGCGTTCACAAAGAACTCACCAACCTATAGGTAGTATAGTGCTATGATAGATAGATAGATAGATAGATAGATAGATAGATAGATAGATAGATAGATAGATAGATAGATAGATAGATAGATAGATAGAGCTATGTCCATTTTCTTTTCTTTAGTATCTCTCCCTGACTACAAATAAAGACCAAATTCTATGTCAAGGTGTCAGCATATGGGAGCAGACCCATAATCTGAGCCACCAAATAAATTTAGAATCTGTTGTGTAAATTTCATTTGTCTTGTCTTGATTTGTAATGTAGTGGTAGATATTAAAATAGAGCAATTCTCGGTTACTCCACTAGGTGGCAACATAGAGCACGAAGCACAGTGTCATAAAATCAGCTACCTCAAAATGTGCTAATTCATTAGCAAGCTAAAAAAAAGAAGAAGGAAAATCCACGTGTAACCCCAAGAAAGTCAATTGAAGATTAGTTCAATTGAATAGGAAAGAACTGTGTGGTAAAACCATACCTTGGAATACCACACTTTTTGTTGTTGTTAATAAAAATCTGTTTTAAATGATATATATCATAAAATGCACCTTTCAGATAAAATCCATTTAATCAACAAATTGAATAGGCGACATTGGTGTGTTTATTGGTCTACTAAACTGTTTGTTTGTTTCAATGTGTAATGTGGTCTGTTACCTAGAAGGTGTTTGAGGTCTTATCCCTGCTCTAGTTTCTTCTAGCTCCCTCATGGATACTGGAGCTCAAAAACGTGTGTTCTCTGTTAAATCCCATCTGCCCTCAGTGACGTGTTTGTCTGTGCAAAGCACTATGATGGATAATGATGGGATGTCTTGGTGTTGTAGTATTTTTCCCTCAACTTCCTAAGTCTCTTTCCTCATGCTAAAAACAAAAGGATTGTTTGGTTTAGTCAACCACCGTCCCTCAGATGTGGAACTGTCCTCCTTTGGTGATGACATCTGAAATGAGGGGTGAGTGGATGACTGAGTTTGTGTGTGTGTTTGTACATGTCTGTGTGTAAGGATTGGGGTTGCGTAGAGTGGGGGTGGAGGTGTGTTTGTGTGTGTCTGTGAACGTGGCAGGTTATACACACAGATGTTAAATAACTCTTCACACAGGGGGAGCCCTTGAGTGCTTGAGAACATGTACGTGTGTGTGTGTGTGTGTGTGTGTCCTTAAGCTCTTGAGATTTTGTTAATGACAGTATACATCTCTTGTGGATTTTCTGTTCAGTAACTAAATGAAGGCGTCCAAGCCAGATATCCCACCACATGCTCCCTGAGCCCAAACACACTTTTCTTTCAGCTCTGCTTTGATTTTGAAGAATAATGATTATAAGAATTATGACTAGCAATTGCATAACTACAGTCAGCAATGAGACATACAGCACAGAATGAGATGTTCATGACAATAGACGTATTGACGTATTACATGCACAGGTGTTGTTTAAGCTCTCAACTGTCTCCTTATGTTAAGAGCAAAAGGGACAATAGCAGACGTTGGTAAAGTACAGTGTGAGCAGCAGAAATTAGGGGCTTGTGTGTTGGTGATAAGCAACCGCCAGTCTCATGGCCTGTGATTTAAAGATCACTGTGTTAGTCACTAACACTATTTTTATCCGGACACTTTAAGTTAGGTTATTTTAAACTTTAAAATGGGTAGCTGCTCTAGCACTGGCTCTACAGCAGACTTTTAAACCGCTTTCACACATTTTCAAGCGTTCCAGCAATTTACCAAGGCAGGGTTATGTGTAATTATGAGTCGAAATGCTTGGAAAAGTCACAATTGGAAATCAAACTCTGGGAAATAGCCAGTTGAGGTTGGCATAAGCGTAAGCAAGAAGAATTCTATGAGCTAGGATCGTGCATTTTACCCTGCATTTGTCCTATGGCTTGCTTTTAGCTGAGAGATTTAATGTTGTCATGGACTTTTAGACAGAATGTCTCATCTTACTGCTTTGTAAATTCTTTTATCACTTCCATTGTGCATCAGCCATGGTATTCTGTATTCCCAGGATTATGTGTGAATGTTCATGGCCATGTTCTGAAAAAATACTGTGTATATGTTTATGTACAAATTAAAAAAAAAAATTTAAAGGCAATAACGGTTTACTTGGAACTTGGAAGTTCTGGGCTTTTATGAGGATTTACAAGCACCATCACTGCTACTGGAATCACACTTTTCATAGTAACACTCTGAAGTTTCCAAAGCAATACCATCATTAACACAAAAGGCTGACCTTCACCTTTTGCCCTCACTTATCATACCTCACAGATTGACTGGGGTAACAAGGACAAGGACTTACAAAAAAGTTAAAACGTTAAAATTCCAATTAAAAATCATTTCAGTCTATTCTTGTCTTGTCTTGTGGTTCCATTAGCTTTACACAACACTGTGTTGTTGCTTTTACACTTGTTTTGCATTTTCCCTTTTGTTCAAAAAAAAAGAAAGAAAAAGATTTTCAACACGCCCTGCTTCAGAAGTTCCAGAGAGCCTAGCCAAATGGTAATAAAATGTTCAGAGGACATGACAGAAAAAAGGGTAGGGAAACACAGAAAGAGGACTTATTTGTAACAACTTTAACAAACTCTCAAGAGGTTAAACAGGGCAGTAGCGCGTGAGTGGAGTCTCTGCTATGCCATTGCTGTGACCTCAACATGTGGCTGTGTTTTTCTGAGGCACTCGCCGAACCTTGACCTGCACCATGCCTCTGCGAGCAGATTGGATCTGTGCAGGAGGCCTATCAGAAAGCTGACTTACACCCACCCTTAGAGTTGAGTGAGCTACACATAGTGCAGTCTAATCTTACTTCGCTTTCTGGCTGCACAACAGTGGATCAGGCATTACACACCAACTGTGCAGGACTGTCAGGAGTTGTTTTGACTGAGAGCAGTGGAGCTCTCGCTTTATCTTTCTTACTCCTTCTTAGGGAGCATTGATGCAGCACCCCACTAACAGTGGGGGCGGGAAGAACAATATCATATCACTGCAGTGACTAAAATAGTGCACAAGATTTTTATTGCACATGCATTTGTCAAACCTACACTGTCTGTACATTTTGCAAAAAAAAAATATTAATGGAATTTCAGATTTAATCTGTGCTCTTGACTGCAGCGGATTCGTTGTTTTAAAGAGGCATTGAGTGCGATGACAGACCAGCCAACTTCCCTGTACTGTATACAGGAGGGTGCGGCTTACAATGACCTCACCACTCCACACTTTATAAGTTATGAGACAAGCCTTTACAAACCAGGACAAACATCCAACTACTCAAGACACGGAGAAGCCCTGCTTTCCTTGCTAGATTATCCAAACCACTGTATGCTTTGCATGATTCAAATCTGTGTACTGCTTTATGTACTCGGAGAGTTCCTCTGAGAAGCTCCAATAACTCATTAAGAAAGAAATACAGAAAAATAAATGAAATGAGCATCATGCTTGTAATCGGGTGGCGTATACCTAGTACGTACAGTACATCTGTCTCTATGACGGCATTGGATCACAGCATTTCGGAAACTTAATGATCTTTAACCTAATAATCAGGGAATTCAATTTTGTAAGGTAGTTCAATTTAATAGCACTTAACAGGAATGCAAACTGCTCTCACAAAACTTGCTAATTACACTCACAAACTTTTTTATTGTCTGGTAATGCTAACTTATAGCGATGAACCTTCACACCATCATTTAACTGGGTTGGCTAAGAATGTAAAACCAATAAAGTAGCCATGGCCTGAAAAGTGTGGTTTTTAAATGGGTACCCCTCTACTGCACACATTATACTCAGGAAAAAAAAATATTGCAATATTGCGTTTTATTACATTCAATTAATAAAAATGAAAAATTGTATTTTTATTGGTAGTTTAGGGAATATTTTGGAGGTGCATTGCCATATGGGAACACAACAATGCAAAAGGTTTGGTTTGCATTTTACTTATTTTATTATCACTGTTACTATTTTTTTGTCACTGTTGAAGGAGAGGTACATATTGCATATAGGGTATTTACTCCAGGGTTTTTCTTCTTTAAATAAAAAGGTTCTGTGTGTAAACTTTGCTAACTTTTGATCGAAATCAATCTGTAGCTGTCTCCTGTGTGCTGTATTGCAACTAAAATTGATTCTTCCTTTCTTGCTGCATTATTGGTGCATTTCTACCTCTCCTGGTCTAAATAATCCTCACTATTATCTAGGAATATCCAAAGCCAGCATCTTCATAAAACATTTCCATGTTCTGACAAGAAGATATAAAGAATTTTATTAATGCAAAATTAGAAATGAACAATAAATCAATAATACATTTAGATAATAATTATGAAATAATACAATTCTTATTTACAAATCAATCAATCAATTCTTTCATTCATTCATTCATTCATTCATCTCCAGTATCTACTTTGTCCTTGTCAGGGTATATATATATATATATATATATATATATATATATATATATATATATATATATATATATGCATGTGCACCTATGGCATGTTAGCATAGCCAGTTCACCTACATGCATTTTTAGGTAAAAGGAAACTGAAAAAATGGATCTGCATATATATATATATATATATATATATATATATATATATATATATATATGATAATATTGCTCCTAAATTCAAAATATAACTATTGTTATTTAGACTGTATATTTAAAGGAAGTGACAACACATCAAAATAACACAAGATCATGCAGTATTTGCAGTGCTTTAATAACTCAAATAAAACGAAATGCAAATAATTTGTAAACAAATTGTGTTAATGCTTTGGCTAAATTAACATTAGGAAATCACTATTTGGTGGAATAACCCCGATTTGAATGTTTTTTGGCTCTATGCTCTCCACCAGTTTTTCACATTGCTGTTGGGTAACTTTATACCACTCTTTTTGCAAAAAAGCAAACAGCTCAGTTTTGCTTGATGGTTTGTGACCATCCATCTTCCTCTTGATGACATTCCAGAGGTTTTCAACAGGGCTCAAATCTGGAGATTTGACAGTGGTCTTCATCTTCTAACAGGGTAGACTAAAAAAATAACACAGCTCTCAGTTAACACAGCTCTAAAATGTTTTCTTGCACGGTTTTGATTGTTATGGTATATTCTGATAGCTTTGCCTACTGTTACACTGTGAAATAAATAAACTGTAAAAAAAAATTACAATGGAAGTCAGTGTAGAGATAATGAAATCCAACTGATCTGTAACTGTGGCACTTGTGTGCTAGCTTACAAGCCGTAAAAGAACTAGCTAATTATTAGGAGTAAAAAGATTTGGATCAATGCAAAAAATTGAAAGCAAGAACTGAAATGAATAGAAGCAACAATTATAAATTAAGCATATTATGGATTATAACTGATCAAAAATTGATTATTGGTGAAAAGGGGAAGACAACTGGTGTGTAAAAAAAATCATATTTTAAACTGATATAAATAGGTAATCAAGGTGCTCTGATTTGTAGAATAGTCATTCTCTACATCTTCATCATTCAAGGCTCTAGAGTAGGCTCATCCCAGGTTCTGAACAAAATTGGTCACATATAGATTGGGTGGTTACTAAACCGAATCATGTTTTATCATATCATGACAGATTCAGTGGTATGATCAAATATTAAATCATTGCCTAATGAATCATAATTATATTGTATCGTATCGTATCAGATAAAGTGGTACAAGCAAACAGTGAACTGCTGCTCCAAATCATAACATTTACCATGTGGAAGCTTGAAGTTTATAGCCATTTTGGAAACAATTAAAGGGGTACTTCCAAATGTGTATGCAGAGACCTTGTCGTTTTAAATAAGGGGAAATTATGCAGGTCATTTTCAGAAGTCTGTGCGTGAAAAATATTTCTTATTCTACAATAAAATGTTTTAAAAATGTTTTAAAAATACTTTTTACACTCTCTTCCAGAGAAAACAGTGTGAAGCCAATTCCTATTCCTAAAGTTCCTAAAATATGAATCAAATGACATCACTACACCATTATTATACCATGACAATTTATTCAGATTATTTCTTGCTTTTGAAATCTGACGCAATTTCCTGTGAAGGAGGGGGGGGGGCGGTAGTAACCCAGGGGGCGTGGCTACGGAGTCATTTGAGCTTGCGTTCGGCTCTTTAAAGGAAAATGAACGGAGCGAATGAGGGCTCACGCTAAATCTATTCTAGCTGCTGTGGAGGAGAGAAGAGTGATCCTGGTCTACGGAGCGAGGAAGCCTGAAACTTATGGATCAGAGTAACACATGCGAATAAATGACTGCAGAGAACCTGCAGATGTGTGTGTGTGTGTGTGTGTGTGTGTGTGTGTGTGTGTGAGTGTGTGTGTGTGTGTGTGTGAGTGTGTGTGTGTGCGTGTGATGCTCCGGCTGTAGCGTTTGAACGTGGAAGCTTGGCGGTCTAGAGGAAGGTAAGCAGAACCAGCTGTCTCCTTGCACATGCCTATAAGTTGGTAAAAGGTCGTGGGATTAGTGAAATGTGTTTGCTCCTTTGATGTGTTTAGTTAGCAAGTACTTTTGTTGTCATGTGCAATAGAATTTGTGTTCGTTATGTATCAGATACCAGCTCTGTATTTTAGTGAACTCTCAAGTAGCGCTTTTAGGATGGACGAGCCGGGGGTCGTTTGGACAGCGTGTGTGTGTGTGTGTGTGTGAGAGAGAGAGAGAGAGAGAGAGAGAGAGAGAGAGAGACTTACTGACTGACACACCTGTACGCGTGACCATTTTTGGACAAAGTTTCACAGCAGCGCTCGAGACCCCGGTGACGTTTTATTGCTGTTTTACAGAGAAACCCTGAGTGTTATATAAACACCAAGAGTGTTTGTAAAAGTCCAGCTACACACAGTATAGGTGTAAACTCAGCACTGAGGATGCTGCTTATACTCTAGAGAGATAGACTCAGCATTATGAGAAGTGAGGAGGTTTTTTTTTTTTCTTTCATGGTCTAATAGTTGGTTTCATTTGTCTAGTACTGCGGTAATTAAGAGGTAATAAGATATTTATGCATGGTGTATGCTCATATCTCATCTTCTGGAAGTGGTGGCTCAGTGGTTTGGGCTATGATCAGTAAGGTTTTGATCCCAACACAAAGCTACCATGGTTTGGTCTTTAAACAAAAACATCCGCTGCTTAATCACTGAACATTTTCATCCTTAAATCACTTTTGTCCAGAAATGTCTAAAACTCCCTTTGTCTAAAATTTGATTATTATTTAATCCATATACAAGTGTACACTGAAACATAGTCTCAAGCGTCTAGAATCATAATGTGACACGATAATAAAGGAAGCTAAAAGTAAGTGAAACCGTGCAGCACTGTACCATAAATACACAGGACATTGCAGCACGATGCATAGACTACTGTGCATTTGACTACACATCAGACAGATCATAAACTACCAAAAGTTGATTATATGATTGATCTATAATTACTAATAATGATTAACATGTTGTCAGTGTGCTACAATGTACTGTATGATCTAAAAGTAGCAAAATATCAGCTTGTAAACTGTCACGGTAATACAAACATCAGATGTATATATCACCCCATAAGTAAATATTATATATGTTGTAAAGTGTAAAGAATAAAGGTGTTTAGGAGTCATTTTTTTCTTCTTCTTTTTAGAATTGCTCAGTTCAGTTTGATACTGATGTGTTTGGGTCTCTTATTTCTTACTCTGGCTATCTGGTTCTTCCCAATGAATAAATGTAAATGTTTAAGCAAGGAAACACCAAACTATGTGGACTTTGGCCGTCTAGGACTGAATGGGTGGATCTCCCCAACATTCAACCTTACATACATACCTTTTTTCACCAGACTAAGCAAAATGAGGTTCCCTAACTTAGTTGATTTCTGATTAATGATCAGTATATTATTTAAAAGCCTGAGTGGCAGTCCATGTCCCATGCCAGAAATTAAGGCATGTGCAAGTGTGTGTGCGTTGCCTGGCTTATAGCCATGAAAAGTTTTAGACCTCAGCCCAACTGTATGTCTTAGACCGGATTTATACTTCTGTGAATGCATTTATGCAAGCCTATCATGGTGTCATGAGCAGACTCACGCAAAGATGTCTAGCTTCATATTTGTATGTTACATGTGTGTGTACACTAGGTTAAGAGTTACAGAATAGGAAAAGCGGAAAAAAAAGGAACTGGACTCGGAGCCAAAACAAAGCAGAGTGTTGGATTTTCACTGTAGTAATGATAATTAGAAGATAACTCGGGGGGGGGTAAATTGGTTTTGAAACATGGTGAAGGAAAAAAGCAGTCCTTGTGAGATCAGTTGCAATATAAGACAGTGAGATCGCTTTGAACACAATTCTGAAGCGATTTAACTTGTGTGCACCGAAGCAGTATTAAGTGGTTCATGTATTAACACACTTCAGCTTTAACTAATGTTTAGCTCTACAACTTAAAAAATGTAAATGAGTAGTTTACTTTACCAACATTGAGTCTTTACTGAGAGTCCACTCAAAGAAAATAAAAAATAATGTTTCTATTAAAATGAGAGCTGCATCTAGTAAAAAGCCTTGTACACTATATTCACAAATGCTACAATATCTTGACTCTTTTCATATTGATGTGTGACAACAAACATGAAATATAGGAAAAACCTGATCTGCATGATGATGTGATTGATGATTTCCTCCATTTCTGTGGTTATTATACATTATGTTAATGTATAGCATTAGCATACTAATGTTCATATGCTAGTGTTCCTAGCATATGAGACATGGAAAATAATCTATATTGTATTATTAGGTCAGTATTATTACTTTGACTATGGAAGAAGAATCAAAACAGGTCCTTACAACATTTCCGGTCATGCAAATGGATACATTTCTACTGGTGCACTTAAGACGGCAGATAAGTCAAACAGTGTGATACATACCCATAAACCCTGTTCTTTGCATCGTAACACAAATACACTTTAACACAGAAGTATAAACCAGCTCTAATTCTATATTTACTACGCGGGCTGATAATGAGGGTGGCCAGTTTACAGCAGTCTGTTATTAGTCTGCACGGTGCTTCTTTGAGACCAGAGCAAAGGGAGGAAGAGGGAAACAGTATGAAGCAGACAAGATGCAGGGGAGACAGGCTTCATCTGCAGCTGTTATATATGTTCTATTTATTCAACCAGTTACTGTGCCTTACCCTGCAACAGATGTCTTTCAAAATAAGAAGCTACTGTCATGCACTATCCACTGATGCTTTTCAGAATCATTAAGGCTCCTGTCCATATAGATGACCAAACAGTTGGAATTAGAGACTATGCTCTTTGTTTTCAGGAACCGTTACACAGTTCCATTTGCTTTACAGTTAGACAGCTCTCTAGTGCTAACGTCCGCAGTGACCATAAACTGTTGCACAGGCGCCGAATGGAAACTTATCTTCTGACTAGAAAGACAGAAACAAGAAGTCAGACTTCGTTTGTTTCATGCTCTCTTGGAAACATACAGAGCGGTAGTTTTGGAGACATCATAGAATAAATGATGTCTGTTATATTGTTGTTTGTGTATGTGGTAGAAAATACACACATCAGATGCTGATCTCACATGCTTGCACACACCACAGCCTGACCCAGATCCACACACTTATTTCCTGCTGATTTTAGTCATTTGGACGAAAGGTCGCATTCTTAAGGAATTGCTTGGATCTTGTCATGGATAATCAAAAAAAAAAGCCTGAGGGGATTTCTGATGTCTGATAGGATGATATCACCTAACCACCTAACCACTTACATCACCACAGCTGCATGACTATAGGGTGCTTTTGTGTGTTTCTGTGTTTGTATCAATAATGTGTGTGTGTGTGTGTGTGTGTATGAGTGAGAACAGGGACTAATAGGAGAGGTTCTAGTTTAATATGTGAAGAATCCTGAAAATTGTGTGTTCCTTTTTTGACCCTGACACACCTCTCTATTTGCAGTCATATTCTCTGTCATTTATTTAGCTGAGAACATATAAATGCTCAAGATGCTGTTCATCACTAATGTTAGCAGAGGTATCCTAGTTGAGCACAAAGGTTCTGGGGTAAAGGCTTTTGGGTCCTGAATGTGATTTGTCCAGGACCTTGGAGACTTGAAGATTTGGAGTTTAGTGACATCATGTTTCCAGAATAATCCAGGTGCTAAAACAAAAGGAACAAATGTTGTAAAACAAATACTAACATGACACTATACCTGATGCTTAAACTTTCAGCGTAAAATCTAAATCAGCCCAAAATGTAAATCTGATTAAAGGATCATAATGCTTGCAGTCATATACTTATATCTCAGCCATTTTGGTTTATTTCAAGTGATTATAGGACCTAAGCCTTGTGTATTCATGGACCTGCATCCTTAGGTTTGAGGACTGAGTGTCAGAGACGAGCATGCTTTTTATAATGCCTGTTTATAGTGGTGAGGTGAATGTCCAGATCTCTTTCTTTCTTTTTTTTTTTTTTTGTTTATAGAAGTCGTTCCATGCGTTGAGTTGAGAGATGAGAGAGAGAGGGGATGAGTCACAGTCTTTGCCAGCTGTGCTCGTGGCTGTGTTGGAGGCCGAGTGGCCCCCATTGTGCAACTCGCAAAGCAGCTCTGGCTGTTTTGATGGAAACTCAGAGAAAGCTTAGAGTCTGCCCCAGTAGTGTCTTTCTGCCTAGGGTTGCAAAAAAAAGCCATGCTGGAAAAAATATTTGGAAATACCAACCTGGGGATAGAATGAGGAAATGCTCTTTTTCATTAAAATCGGTTGGATGATAGATTGACACTGATTTGGAGAATCTGCCTTTCAAAACCACACGTAATCCCACATTCATATAAAAGCTGTGGGTGCTTTGCAGTACAATTTTTGAAGCTCTGAGTCTACCATTTAGGTAATCTTCTCCCATTCCCATATTTAAGAGCTCAGGGTGGAAAAACACTTGTCTTTGATGCGTTAGAGAAACTCTGGTGAACAAGCAAATAGATTATTTGCACCCTGCTGTCATATTTGGAAACTAACACAAGCTTTGGCTTTATTTGAGTTTTTTTCCTTATAACTCCAGATTCACAAACCTTGGGTCTCGGCTGTATGAACTGAATGGAGAGTTTTGAACGGTTGTTGAACGGATACTCCCGACAGAGGCCTTCTGTAATTTGCCAACAGGGCTATAGTTAGGAGGCTACTAATTGCACAGCGCCACATGGCACTGTTGTGGCGGTGTGCACTCGGAGCACTCTTGTGTCGTGCTCTGTCTGGGCCTGCCGCTCCATATCCATCTTCTCTACAACAGCCATCCTTTATTGTCTGGTAGGAGGAACCATAATGAAACCATAAACGTTACTGCTTTGGAACTAGAGAAAAGCATTTATTACAGAGACCTGAATTCCACTGTGGACATTTATGGTTGTTAGTCTTGTTTTTTTTATTTTTTCTTAATTTTCATAGTTTCCTCTGTCAAGTATGAGTATTATCTTTAATCATTTTTAGGCCAAAGACAGTAGTGTTGCTGCTGGACATATTTTGCGTCTGTAATGAGTTGTTTCTTTCCTGCTGCTTTGATTGACTGCTCCCCCCAGGATCCCAGAAGCCTTAGACAGACTGTTTGTTAAAGTGCCTAGCTTTTATTATTTGGCTTACAGGCAGTTCCATACAGGTAAGCATAATTTTCAAGCTCAGTTTTCCCACCATTGAAAGTCGCCGACATTCAGAAAGAGAGAGAGAGAAAGAGAGAGCGAAAGAAAGACCCCCCCTCCCACATATCTGTAATGGGACTGTCATGCAGAAAGACGCCATTGTGTAGGCCTAGATCCTGTTTCTGCAGGGGCCTGTAATTAAGAAGGGATTGCATAGGCAGGGACATTTGGGTGCCTGCTTCAGGGGAAGGGATTGGCCTGGTGGATAAGCTGTCTACAAAAGTGCCTAGCTGCTCAACACCCACACACAACCACAGAGTCGACACCGGGTCCAGTCGGGACTCAGCAGAAGGTTGTACCATACACAGAGAGAAAAAGAGAGACTCAGAAAAAAGGAAGACTTCATTTAAATGTGTCCTTTGAGTTTGTTGTTTCTCTGTTACCAAGGTAACTTGAGAAGAGTTCTCTTTTTGACGGAGAGAAACAGTAAAAGAAAGTGCGAAAGCTTTAAGCCGGGAGGGATTACTGCCAGAACTGTGATGTCAGCGGTGCACTCACCTTCTAGGAAATGTCAGCAGGAGTAAGATCAGAGCACAGCAGAACACTGGCTTAGGTAATATGGCCAAAGATATAATCATAGTACTTTAAAAACATTTTTGACAAATTACAGCAAATCACCAGCAAAACAATTTCAGCACAAAACAGGGAAAATAAAAGCTAGTGCACCGAAGTTGGTGGTGGTAGACTTCAGTTATACAGCACCCATGGTTATGGGATCTATGTATTTGGATTAAATGTGTCTGATTTAAATATTAAACTACCTAAACTAACCTTTGCCTATTGTTGCACTATATATATTTTTTTGCAATATTACACTCACTAGCCACTTTGATAGGAACACCAGTACACTTGTTTATTCATCCAATTATCCAATCAGCAGATCATCAGAAAAATGACTAAGATAGTGCAATACCTGTTAGTTATTGTTCACATCAAACATCAGGTTGTTCTTTCAGTCTTCAGTGTGGATGAACCTGTGCCCACTATAGTCTCAGATTCCTGTTCTTGGCTGATAGAAACTCAGTGTGAATCTCAATGTGCTCTCAAGGTTTGATGTGATGTGAGATATGAGACGCTTCCCTGCTCACCACAGATATAAAGAGTGTGTATTTGTATTACTGAAGCATTACTCTCAGCTCTGTCTGTCCATTCTTCTCTGAACTTTCTTCCACAGAACTGCCACTTAGTGGATGTTTTTTTGTTTTCTACACCATTCTGTATAAACTCTAGACTGTTGTGTATGAAAATCCCAGGAGCTCAGCAGTCTCTGGAAAACCCAAGCCAGCTGCTTGGCATCAACAAACATGCCACGTTCAAAGTCACAGAGATCCCATTTTCCTCATTCTGATATTTGATATTAACATTGACTGAAGCTCCTGACCTGTATTGACATGTGGTATGCCAGATTGATTGATTGATTGATTGGATAATTACAGGAAGAAGCAGGTGTGCATGTATTTCTATTAAAGTTAGTGTGTAATAGTGTCTGGTGAGTGGCTTCTAAGACATGTAATAACGAATTATAAACACCAGAGTAAAAGTAGAACAAAGGTGGTTGCACTGGAAAGTTGTGGAAGGCAGCAGTGCTCAATTAGTTTCACTTCACCCTTTCAAAGACTGCCTTTTCTGACATATGTTTTAAAGTTCATTGCATTGTTCAACCAGTTCACCATTTGGACCATTTGGCTTCTCTCTCTCTCTCTCTCTCTCTCTCTCTCTCACTCTCTTTGGCAGGTTAGGGCAGTCTTAATGGCAGAGGTGATGGAGGGAAGTGCAGCAGCTGCAGCAATGGCTGTTCCTAGTGCCAGCATGGACTGGCAGAAGAGATGCATCGCCCTTGAAATGCAGCTACTCCGCTTCCGACTGCAGGCAGGGAAAATTCGACAGCTGCTGGCTGAAAAGGTATTGGGTGACTGCACTTAAGTCAAACTTAAAGTTCTATTTTTGGCTCAAAAAGCACAATTAGCACTATTATTGATTTCAAACACGGATGTCCTTTATACATGGTACATGGTATGTCTAATAGTATTTCAGTCCAGATGTAAGTACTTGACTAGATTACATGTTGTTCTCCAGCTTGTCTTTATTTCCTTATGTTAGACATAAGGCTTGATTTAATGCTTAACCTTAACTGATGCATTCTCCTGCTTTCGCCATGCTCGTCCTCCTCCTCCTCCTCCTGGGGCAGTGGGTAAATCAATGCTTTCTCCTCTTCTTCCCTCTCTCTCCCCTGCACTCATTCATGCTCTGCTGACCTTGCTGTTGCAAGAAGCAGTTAATTGTCAGACTTGGCAGAGAGCCTTGCAAAAATGAGTGAGGAGACACAACTGGCTAATGTGAACGTGTGCTTATTTGATTTTCAAGTGTGCGTGTTTGAGCAAGTGTGAGTCTAAGTTTTTATTGAAAAGTGGAGCAGAGTGCAATAAATTTCCGTCCTTCAGGATTTCATCACGATTACAGCTGAATAGAATACATTCTTTTTCTTTAGAGAGATCTATGACTCAACAGCAAAAATGGACACACGTTTGATCAAACACAAGCATCCGTTTGACTTTCTGTTATCTACCTAAATGGCAGAACGTCTGCTTTTAAGTGAAGGGGCCACTCTCTGAACAGTGTGAGACACATCTGGTCTTGAGAATGGTATAGATAAGCAAGACTAGTCTTTAAACCGTGAACATGTGTGTAATAATAGTCATGTTTACTCAAAGGAACAATGTAGTGAAGACATCAGTCTTATGGGCTGTGCTTTTGTTTGTCTCATGTTGAAAGTGGGCCAAACTCTCATTAAAGGCCGTATTCAGAATAGAGCTACTGTATGTGCACTTAGTGAGGGGTGATTAGAGAAATTGCTTACATCGCTATTCAGACCTTAAATGTAAATGCACTCTTACAAACTATTCAGACAGTTACGTTGCTTCGATGCTTACACTGTAGTTGATATTGTGAGCTGTAAATACATTCAAAGAACAATGGAATGTCATAGGAGAACAATATTATTTACATGAATATGACACCAAACTATTAATCATATTGTCCTTGTAAAATTCACTAAAGTTTATTTTTTAAATGGAGGAGATCAGAGGAAACGCTTCCTTAGTTCTTTTTACCAGAGACAAAAATATGGAATTTGCATGTGTTTTGTGGTCCATTATTCAGCATTGAATTTCTTTATCATGTCATGCTCTACAGTGGTGTTTAATGGCTCAGCGCTTTAAGAATTTGTAGGGCTACATAAGTATTTCTGTTTCTACCTAGCCTACAATTGCCAGTATAATATTATATTATATCATACCAGCCAGTACTGGTAAAAGGGGTTAAAGTGAGCTGTAACCGTAGCAGCCGAGTGCTAGGTGAGATTATCTTTCAAAACTAAGGGCACTTCTTTTCAGGAGAGCACACTGATTTACAATTATTTTTGTAATTTTTAGTACGTTATTGCCACTTTAAACTGTGCACCTTAACTTTCAATGCATTATATATTTCAAGGAAAAAAAAAAATATATATAAAAACATTAAATACAAAATGACATACAATTTTTGAAGTCTAAGCTTCAAGATTTCTGACACTGTAATAATAGTGGATCAAGTGCAATTTTATAAGCTGCCAAATAACAAGGATCTCTCCACCTCCCTGTAAGTATTGGCATAAGTGTTAATGTTGAAAGAATACGGTCCTACGGTTGAACTGTGTGTGTCCTTCTTTCTTTCTCCCTGACTATTTATGCCTCTCTTTTGCTCTTCAAAAGCAGGATGTTTGCTGTCCAAACAAAGTTCACAGACTGATGTCTTACATCAGGTCTTGTCTCTCCTCAAGATATCTACCCTTCTATCGACCCCCCCTTTCTCTCTCTCTCCCTCTCCCTCTCTCCCTCTCTCTCTCTCTCTCTCTCTCTCTCCACTTAAGGACAGGATTAAATATCCCTCTTTTCTCTGTGTATGGTTGTTTTGTAAAAGGAGAGAGGGAGTGGAGAGAAGGGTGTTGACAGCTTGCAGGTCATGTTATTGCCGGAAGATTACTTCTGACACTCCAAGCCGTGTTAAGTGTTTCACACACTGGCCCACTTTGGAGCTGGGGAATAGCACAATGTAGCATGCGATGAGAGTTTGATTAGAGTTTTTGTAGAGTGAGACAGTTTTTTTGTGTTTTCTGATCAAGTTGCAGCACATGCTTATGTGCTGAAAAGAAAAAAAAATTCTCAGTACTAAACAAAGAAGTCGGGGAACTCCATGGCTGTACTATTTATAAAATGCTTGAATAAGTATTGACAGTGTGTGTATGTATATGTTTTATCAAACATCTCCACACTGATAGGAGTACATTAAAGATTTGACCTTCTGAGGACATATCTATGAAGGAAAAAAGGCAGCTTGTGTTTAATAAACATAAAAATCCAATACACTTCCCTTGGCTAGGAAGAGGCATGTCCTTATTTAGTCACGTTAATACAAAGGTTAGTATAAATACACACAACGGCAGTGTTTTAGCAGTGATTTTGCATGTGTGAATAATGTGAGGGCAAAGTGAGAGAGGGCTGGTGGTGGGGTAATTACTCTGGCTTCATAACCAGGTATCAGACAGGAGGATTAGCCTGAAATAGCAATATTCTGTCTCTTCCTCTGCTGTCTCTCTCACTCACACAGTCTTTATATCTTGTAGCCTTCAGCTGAATTTTTCTTGTCTCTTAATACTTGAGCTAGAGTTCACTGAAGCCCTGTTAGTATGTGAGGTGGTTAATGATTATGGAGCTGTTTCACATTGGCGAGTCCTGCAAGATCTTTAACTAAGGACAGTCACAGACAATGAAATTCACTAATATTCCTGGCACCACACTTATTCTCAAATCCTTCATTTATTTCATTAAGCAGGGATTTATCTGTGTGTAATGGTGTGGCTGGAGTTTGCTGTCTTTGCACTAAGATTTAAATCAAACTAGAAAGAGACACCTGACCTCCTGTTCCAAAGAGCAACTGCATGTGCAGTGAGACAACTGGTAAATATCTGACATGCTTATGCTTGTCCCCGTGCCCTCTCACCTCCCAGACTCAGAGTCCAGACCCTCCACTTTTTCCTTTTTCATCCATTTTATTTTTGCTGGTTAACAAAGACAGGACTGAATGTCTACAGGTTTATTTTTAGTCTTAGGCTGGCATTTAAAACATTGTTGGGTATATTGTAGCCTGTTAGACATTCATGCAAGATTCACTTAACGGGATCCATGTGCACAGGTTTGTTAATACCAGTCATGCGTACTGGGCTGTGTGAGATGTATAGCTAGAAAAAAATGGAATGCACTCAAGTTTTTTTTTTTTTTTTCTCTCTGAGCCTCTGCCATAAGCTCTACCTAAAGACACATTGGTTCTATGCATTTACTTTAGCATTCCTTGGGCTGCACATTCCTCTTTAGATGTATGAAATAGCTGATCTCAGCACATTACATTCTTTAGTGTTACTTTTCTCTGTTTTCTAGTCACTTCAAGTCTGCTCACTTTTCAAGCTTTGGATGATTTCTTTTTCTTTCTACCCTAAAAAGCTTTCAAAAACTTATCTTAGAGTACATTTTGGTGTTATTAGGCCAGTTCTTCATTTCCCTTTAAAACCCTGCCCTGCTTTTAGACTAGCAAATGTCAATTCCTCTGTGGGGAGACTCAGTTCTTAAACCATCACCAGTTGAACATCTGTGCTCTATATGTGTTCAAGTATGTGCACAACTGTTATGAGTAGCGGGTGGGAGGTAGGTTTACAGAAACGAGGTGCAGTCAGACATGCCCTAACCACCTCTCTCCTGTCAGCTGGTCATGGTGGTCTGGCAGAGGATTGGAGCAGACTGTGGTAGGCACATACCCAGCCTTACACTGATAATCCACAGACTAAATGTAGCATTTGGTGTCAGGCAAATTTATTTCACTATTAAGCATTTATTATTTAGCATTCAGCCAAGTAAATCCCATTGGGTTACATCCTTCCGCTGAAAAGGTGGTAATGTACAAAGATCTGGATTTCAAAGACATGTAAAAGACATGTGTGCTGTATACAGTTTAAAACAGTACATCATCAGGCATAGTGAACCATTTAGAAGTTTCCATTCACAATTTTAATGCATAATTAAGTTAAATTAATTCACCAATCTCTGCATGTCTTGCTGTAGATGCAAGAACTGGAGCAAAGAGTGACCGAGGCTGACGAGCGGGCTGAGAATGCAGAGAAACAAGTATGACCTCTTGTTCATTTTAAATAGTGCTAATTTCTGCCTCTTATTGCTTTTTTATTACTGTTTCAGGAGCACCGATTAAATGTGCTGTTTATTTTGGTATTCCGAAGGTACAGATAATGGAAGAGAAGCTTAAATCAGTGAATATGCATCCAAGTGAATCAGAAAGCTCCTTGTACAGGCGATATCAAGAGCTGACCAGTCAGATACAGGAGAAAGATATGATAGTAAAGAAACTTGAAGCACAGCTGGAAAAACAGGTAGGTAACGATCTGAGAGAGACGCATAGCCATGGATGTCAAAGGCTGGGATGATCTGACCTTGTCACAAAACTTTTTTTTTCTTTATCTCCAGAATTTGGTTCGTGCCCAAGAAGCCAAGGTTATAGAGGAGAAAGCAGCAAAAATCAAAGACTGGGTTACGTTTAAGTTACGAGAGGTAAGCTATGAGCTAGGAAAGGATCTTCAGTTTGTTATGTAGGGCTGTAAACTCCTTTTGAAAACTTGAGCAGTTACTGTGCTACAATTTTTAATAACTTTCTCAATGAATATCTTTCCCTTTCAGATGGAGATGGAGAACCAGCAATTGAAGATGACTAACCTGAAGCAGGCAGAACAGATCCTCCTGCTGCAGGACAAACTTCAGAGTAAACTTACCTCTCTTTTTAAATCATTCTCCTCCTGTTTTTCAATCATTTATTTACTTTGAAATTAATTCGTTTTTTTTCCAACTTTACAGCTGTACTGGAAAGGCCCATATCTCCATGTTCTCCCAAGCCTCTAGTGGTGGATGCCCAGCTGGCATCCTCCAGTCCCTTGCACAATCCCAGTTACTTTGGCGCATGCCCAACACATGATGAGAGCTTGAGGATGACGGGCTCATGCAAGCCTGGGTCCAACATGATCAGAGGCACGTCTTTAGATTCCCCACACAATTTACTGCATGACACACATGGAGTTGTGTGATGTTGCTTTTTTTCCTGTGTTATGTCTTTTTCATATGTTATGATTCATTTGTTGAGAATCTGGTTGGTCCTTTGAAAAAACAATAAAGTGTATTTTGTTCAGCAAATTATTTTTATCATAATGGTCAGCTTAGTCTACAGTAGAGGTAGTCTTTGAGTGAATTCCTTTTGTGACCATTACAGATGGGAAGAGGAAGGCATCTGAGGCACAAGACTCTCAGAATACATTTGAGCCCTTGACTCGACACAAATTCAGCACAGATAGAGGAGTCAATGCAACTGGAACAAAGGTAATGGACATGAGGGAAGGAATGGAGCCTTCTGCCATTATCGCACGGGAGAGAGGGGGCGGAGGAGCTTCAGAAAGAGACCACTCCTCTGATGAACTCAACAGCAAGTTCCGGTTACAGCGGCTTCGCTCCTCTTCATCCTCGTCTTCCTCTTCTTCCTCTGCCTATGAGACCTCGGGACCTCGTAGCTTTGACACTCCTACCCCCACTCCTAAGAGTCCACCTCCAGTGGGGGTTTCTCTATCTCATATAAACCCTGCACCCTTAGCTCTGCCTTCTGGCACCAGCATGACCCTACCCAAGGTCCGAACCCCTCTGACACCTCGTGACAGCATTCAACTCCTCAAGAAACACCACAGTCAGCCCCAGCCAGGCCTGGAAAGGCTCCATCATGTTAATGTCACTATAGACATCGGATCCTCCACTTCCCCGTACCGATGTAGTCTTCCTCTGGGTTCTGCCTCGACACTCGGGGTGGAAGAGACAGATATTGATGAGGGAAGCATGGTAGGGGTGGTAGAAGGCTTCACAGAAGAAGTAGCACCACATGATGGTGTCTCATTTGTGGGCTTGGCAGAGGAGCTGGAGATGCTGGATCCGGAAGCTCTGAAACCTCCTACTCCACCTTTGCACCGTTTTCCTTCCTGGGTATGATGGAGGAATGTGTATCTGAAACAAACTTATTCAAGACTTCTGTTCAGTACTTGGTTGATACTGACTGCCCTTTTATGCATTCATGTTTTCTGTAGGAGAGTCGTATTTATGCAGTTGCAAAGTCTGGTATGAGAGTTTCAGAAGCCAGCCCTGGAGCCAGAAATATGGGGAGAGGTAGGTGAACCGTTTGGCAGAAATTTCCGTCTGAGCACCAGAAATATTACAAACAACCATCAGTCAATCACCAAACAGTTACCAACCAGTTCATTCCATCAACAGCCAATCACCACAGCTCACTCTCAAGATGCACCATCAACAGACTGATATGGTTTAAGAATGTTTCTGTGGTTTTGCTTTTCTTGAGCTGTCAGTGAGAGGCCAGGTTTTGTTTGATGTCACTTCCTCTCACCTGGGGGAAGACACACACCTGGACAGCTGAGACTACCATTCACTAAAGCTTTTAAAGGCTTTTCAAGGTGTGTCAGAACAGAGACTGCGAATGGAATGACTTCTTTCTCATTAACCCTGATGAAAGGACAAAGGCAGTGTGTAATTTGCACTGTGCCTCCCCCTTTTTTCCTAACCCTAACCCACAGCTTCCATATTCCCAGAGCAGCTCTAGGAGATAGTGTTCTTGGGCATCCTGCATACTCATGAGGTATCCTAGACCTGGGAATCCTAGAGTTGCTCTGGTTATCTGAAAAATTATTAATTTAAAATTTTTAATGTAGAGCATTTAAATGTTAGACCTGACTGTTAAATTAAGTGTATAAAAAAATGAGGATTTGATTTTTTAGTCAAAGGGTTTTACATTGTTGGCTCATATAATCATAAATTCTTAATACTGAAATTACACACAGTGTATTCAGGTCTCAGATGTAACCACATACAGAATTTGCATAAATTTGTGTCTCGGTTACCTGACTGTGAATACAAGGGACATACTCATCTTTAATAACTGTTTTCAATAACCATTTGTGGTAAATTCACATTTACCACAACTGGTTATTGAAAACAGTTATTCTAGCTATACTAGGAACACTGGGTGTGAAGCAAGATTACATCCAGAATGGAAACATCACAGGGCATCATGCATTTACACATTCACATTCATGTTTATGGTCAGTTTACTCAGATAATCAACCTACATACATGATTTTTGGGAGGAAACTGAAGCACCTGGAGAAAACCGATGCAGACAAAATGTGTTATCTCAAGTGGTTGAGGCTCTGAGTTGTTGATAGAAAGGAGAAGCTTTTATTATCACCGCACACACTTAACAGCACAGTGGCATTCTTTGCTTCGCATATCCCAGCTAAGGAAGTTGGGGTCAGAGTGCTCGGGCAGCTATGACACGGCGCCCCTGGAGCTGAGAGGGTTAAGGGCCTTGCTCAATTGCCCAGCAGTGGCAGCTTGGCGGTGCTGGGGCATGAACCCCGATCACAACCAAGAGCCACTTGAGCTACAACTGCCAAGAAAGATCAGGGATCAAGCCCCAGCACTGCCAAGCTGCCACTGTTGGGCCCGTGAGCAAGGCCCTTAACTCTCTCTGCTCCAGGGGCACTGTATCATGGCTGGCCCTGTACTCTGATCCCAACATCCAAACCCGGGATATGTAAAGAAAGATTTTCACTGTGCTGTAACTCCACAGACAGTACCCCAAACTAAATCTGGGACTACCCCCTGGAGCTACCAACTATGCTAATGTGAAGAATTTTCTACACATAAATATCGACATATTCTTTAAAGCTTCAAAATGAATATGTCCTAAAAATCATTGATTTGAGTTCTTGCCTTGTAAAGCGGATGTTGGCAGAATCCACAGATATGTTTCCCAAATTGTTATGCTTAGTTTGCTGCTGAATGTAAATGACCACACAAACCCTCCCTCTGGCTATGATCCTTGTATTAGACATGAAACCTTGGGTTAGTCCTAGTTGTCTGGCTTCACCATGTATTCTTTGCCGACTGATCAGACCTGACCTTGCAAGACGTGTGTTTTGAAATGTTCTAATATTCGCCCAGTGTTTTTAGCACCATATTTCTACATGTGATTATTATTCTTATTTCTCTGCAGTGTCCACCTTCCCCCAGTACCCTGCAGCTGGTCCTTTCACAAACCTCATCTACAAGAATATCAGCATACCGGTGTACTCCACATTGAAAGGGGTGAGGCTTTATTATTTTTATAAACATATTTTTTCTTACTGATGCTACTGATGTTAATCTACATGCTGAAGATGTTCACTAGTAAAATTTAAGTTTTAGAGTTACACTTTGTTTGCAGAAAGCCACACAGATCAGCAGTGCTCCTCTCCCTGATGAAGACTCAGGCTCAGAGGATGACAGCAGCTCGCTGGCCAGCCTGCGCACCTCAACGGTGGGAATAGAGAAGAAGGGAAGTACCCCTGGGAGTCCTCGTGCTGTGAAGAGAGGTGAAAAAAACATAACCACCATTCTATATTTACAAAATTAAAGTTTTTACCCATTTAATACAACTTGCAAGCCTCAGAAGAGGAAGATAATTCCACACACTGAAATTTAGTTTAGGCTCTTCAGGGAATGGCTTTACCCCTCCAGTCTGAATGAACCGCAGCATCTCCATTTAAGACCTAGCTCTTTTGACAATCTCTAGGATAACACCTTTTGTGTTTACATTTTTGTATTCTGTTAATTTTTTATACACATTTTTTATTAGACAACCATAGCACTTATTTGCACCAGAATTAGTCTTTAGTCTCTAATCCTTAATCCTTACAGATTTTATAAGCTTCTTTTATTGTTGCACTTTCATATGTCTAAAAATCACTGGCAAATGACTAACTATAAATGCAGTTTTTAAGTGAATAATGTGTATTTGATTTGATCATGCTAGGTTGAAATCAGTTGTAGTCATTGCTCACACCGTTTGAGAATAAATTCAGACATTCCTGTGGTGAATTGTCTCTAGTTCACGATCTGTCTCTTTTGCCTTCTAGGGGTTTCCATGTCCTCTATCAGCTCGGAGAGTGATTATGCCATCCCTCCGGATGCCTACTCACTGGATAGTGACTACTCTGAGCCTGAGCAGAAAGTACAGCGTACTTCTTCCTACTCCTGTGAAAGTGTTGGACCTGTATGTATCTCACCAATAATTCCTTCACTCTCCTCACTCTACCATGTTACTTTCTACAAGGCTTTCTTTGATTTGCACATTTGTATTATTATTATTATTATTTTTATTATTTATTTATTTATTTTATTATATATAATTTTTTACAACATTTACTCAATTCAGAGATGTAGTCACATTTGTTATGATCAGTTTAAAGGGCTCATGTATAAGCCAACATTGTCTGAGACATTAATATATATCTTTCTGTAGGAGACTCTCGAGAAATCTGGCTACCTGCTGAAGATGGGAAGCCAGGTGAAGGCATGGAAAAGGCGCTGGTTCATCCTGAGGAATGGCGAGATCCTGTATTATAAATCTCCAGTGAGTAAAAGAGTGAGACTAATTACCACTGTGCCAGCGTCAGATAAATTGGTAGCTTTGTATGTGGGATGATGAGAGGATGATGACATGCTGAGAGAGACTGAAATAGCAAAGGCTGGTTATCGATTCATTTCCGACAGGCTTCTAAAGCTTAGAATAAAAAATGGATAAGGGAGGGGATTGAGTCAGTTCATAGTCAGTCTTTGAAAAGAGAAATCTAAACCCTAAATTTAAACCCATCTCTGAAGAAATTTGCCAGCAGGGATGTGTGTAAGGAATTGCCAGGAGCTACAACATGGATCCTGTAATGCCTTGAGCTGTCTTAGTACAGAACAGAGCTGTCTTAGTTAAACAGTGGAAACAAAAACTTAGGATGGATGTAGAACAGTGCCCTTCATATTTACTGAAAATGAGCTGAAATTAATACATAAAAAATAACACATGTATAACACAGTATAAATGGTGTTTTGAGCTCAGTTTTATATTCTCTATCTATCTATCTATCTATCTATCTATCTATCTATCTATCTATCTATCTATCTATCTATTATATTGTTTATTATCTAGTATTACTGTTATTGCAATCGATAAAAATGTTTAAGTAGTGCAGATTTTTTGCACTAGTTATACTTTAAAAAGCAGGGGCCACAGATGCAAAATCAAGTCAAATTAAGAAGTCTGAAAGTCTGAAATTTTGAGCTTAAATAGTATTTTAGAGATAAAATTACAGTAACTCTGTCAATGTTCACATAATTATGGACCTGTCTGTGCGGCAAGATATCTACTTTTCCATATAATATATTTTAAATATCATGGTCTCCTAAATCTGACTCTTAAGTTTAGGATTTCTGCTTGGTTTGGTCTGTGTCATGTTACCATTATGCTATATGTGACTTTATAATGTGACTTTTGTTTAATTACAACACACATCATACATGTTTTCTATTCATGTACGTGTATATTTTTGCATATTTAATTTGCAGTATTATTTGGTTGAAGGAGTTGTGTAAGTATGCTGCAGGAGTGATGTTTGTTTTGGTTGTCCTGCACTGTCCAGAGTGACGTGATTCGGAAGCCTCAAGGCCAGATTGAACTCAACTCTTCATGTCGGATAACCCGTGGAGAGGGAGCGCAGACTTTCCAAGTGAGACACGTACACGTGCACACACACACATGTAGACTTACCAGGTGAGACATGCACACACACACACACACACACACACACACACACACACACACTCTGCATTATGCCTCTAGACCACTTTAAGCAAATCTGTCAGCTGTGAGCTTCCCATTACAGCCTGCTGTAGATAGTATGTCTGCTTGATGTCTTAATCTCTCTTTGAACAGCACTCTGTCACAGAAATGAGTGTTTAGCCTTTTAGTGTTTACATTATTGGATTACCAAAAAAGCAATGGTAGCAGCTTTTTTTTTTCTTTTTTTTTACTTAAAAGATTGCAATTCCCTTTAGTCACTATACTGTAAGAATTTTATTGTTCTATATTTGGAAAACGTTTCTGGTAAGCCTCAGTTTTGTTGAGTTTCAAAAGCAGTTCTTTTTCTTAGTTAATCACAGAGAAGAAGACATACTGCCTAACTGCAGACTCTCCCAACATCTTGGAGGAATGGATCCGAGTTCTCCAGAACATTCTTAAAGTCCAGGCCAGTGGCCCATTCTCCACAGAGACACAAGCCAAGCCGACAGTCCGTGGCTGGCTGACTAAGGTGAGACACTAAGACTGTGTTCTCACTACACCCTGTGATTGTGCAGATGAACCCTAGAGTTTCCGGACAGGTCTACAGTGCCAGGACTCAATAACAGGGCTCTCAGGATCTGCACCATCAAACACTTGAAAGCCTTATTTTTATTCACCTGAAACAGCTGTTTGAAAGCATTCAGTCAGTAAGACTACCTCCTAATGTACATGGTTGTTTTTAAATAGGATTTGTCAGTATGCCAGTGGCTGTGATTTGTGTGTGTGGTGTGTGCGTGTGTATTTGTGGACAAGGTAAGGTTAAGAGGCTCTGGGCTCGATTGCTGGGTGGCTAACACATGTTGAGACAAAACCGAGGTCAACATGCCTGGAATTATTCCCAGCCTCTAGATCTTGATGTGAGCCAAATGCCCCCACAAGAATAGAAATTTCTGAAAGTCTTGATTTTGTATGAACATTTAAGTGGTCTTTACAATTCCCAACCTCTCCAACTGCCTCTGGTATTTAATTATTTATTTATTTATACAAAGCCAATTTATTTGAATACTAAAAGAATCAAAATTATTTTCCTGTCGGTTACTGTGGATAAGGTTAGATGTGTGTGTGTGTGTGTGTGTGTGTGTGTGCTTTTACGCAACTGTTTGTCTCGTGTTTTGGCAGCTCTGCTCATCTTTGTCATTTAATGTGTAGGTCAAGCATGGTCATTCAAAGCTTGTGTGGTGCACTCTAATAGGAAAGATTTTCTACTATTACCGTAACCAGGATGACAAGGTGACTGTACAATGCAATAATAATAATATTCATTTTCTCCTGCTGTTATCTGTGATGGCTATGTTGATCTGTCTGTGTCTGTGTGTGTCAGTTCCCATTAGGTCAGCTCCATGTGCGAGAGGCACGAGTCGAGGAGGTGGACAGGTCATGTGACTCAGATGAGGACTATGAAGCGGGAGGACGGGGTTTCCTCTCTTCTCACTGCACTTTAGTGGTCCATCCAAAAGAGCAAAGCCCCACCTACCTGCTCATTGGCACCAAGCAAGAAAAGGTAAGTCATTAATTTAAAGAAATATTAAATTCTTTTAAAAACTATTGTTTACATGGTGACAATCATGTTATAGAGAGTTTATTGATTTTTAACAGAAATGAATGTGGGCCTGTTACCTATGCCGGGTTAAAAAATATCTTATTTCTAATACTTCAGACCAGAAAGAGTGTTCTAAGCATACAAAAAATGTTGTGTTTAAGTTTGTTTTTTCAGGTTTTTACTTGGTACTAGTCATATTTTGCACAGTGCATAAGTTCATCATAAATAAGTGAAATTACTTCATTCACTTAATTAATTAATGTTTTCCCTTTAAGATTAATTTACTTTTGCCTACATATTTGCCCATCCTAATTATTGGTCTGTGTATCTATGCATACTGTACATGTGTAGGGAGAAATGACCTAATATCATTTCTTGTTATCTTATGACTGAGCAAATTTGATGAGCAAGCACTTTTTTTTACTATCCAGTCTAAAACAAGCAATATCAGTCCTACCTGAAGATCATTTATCATAAAGAAATACCGTGTCTACTATAACAGAATGATGTTTTTTTTAATTACATGTCTCTTTTTTGCTTTCTCTTAGGATACCTGGCTGTACCATCTAACTGTGGCAGCAGGAAACTGTGCCAGCCTGAAAGTGGCCACAGAGTATGAGCAGCTGATTGGAAAGCTTTTGGATGTGGATGGAGATCCAGGTGAGATATTGTTTTTAAATAACATAATTGTTTTAAATCAAAGCTGACCTTCCTAGAAGTTTCCTCCAGACATAAGACAGCGTTAATGGCAGTTACGGAAGGTTTGAAGTCTTCTGTAATGGCAATTAAATTTGTAACCGAATCTGCTAATGCTCTCTCTATCTCTCTCTCTCTCACCTCTCTGTGTGTATGTGTGTGTGCCAGACTCTCCTCTGTGGAAACATGAGGTGCTGTGCTTCAGTAAGGAGGGTTTGCGTTCCCCTTTGACCACATTGCCCTCTGAAGCACTTCAAACAGAGGCTCTCAAACTCTTTAAGGTTTGCACTTCTCTTTTTCCTCTCTTAGACACACACAGTTTTTTTTTCTCAGTGACCTTGTGTCCTGCTCTGGCTCTCCTCTCTCTTCTTTCTGTTCTTTTTCTGTTCCTTCTCTTTCTGTCTTTTTTCTCGTGTCCTCTTGTTCTCCCTTCCTTTACTCTCTAATTTAGTTCAGACCGACCTTTTTTCTTCAACTCCTCTCTCTCCTTTCCCATTTTTCATCTCTCCCTTTCCTTTTTTACTCCTTTACTGACCTTCTTATACAAGGAGGACTGATGGTGCAGCTCAGTGTGTTCTCATAGTGTCTAAGAGACTCTCTGTCGCTCCCACAGTCAGATCAAAGCGAGAGCAGCCAGGCCGCCACTCATTAGGGCGCTGTATGAAGATAATGGGCTGGATTAGGCTCTGATTGAGGCAAGCCTCAGCCACCCCTTTAACTTACTGTATAGAGCCCAGTGTTGTACAGCAGGGGAAAATCTTTCAGCTTGGGTTCAAAGAGAAGCCTTGATTTTGTCTTGGAGAGGCTTTTTTTTCACTCAGTCTTCTTGCTGCTACTTTTTTCCCAACCACCTCCAGTTGACAGTTTATATGCATTTCTCTATACTTACAATGCTTGCTGCATATGCATCTGTATAAAGCAAGTCAAGCCTTTTTAGCTAGACATTTGATCCTAAAGCAGACAGCATCTCTCCAGGTAATGGATGGGTTAGTTGACAGGTATATCCTGACATTAAGTAATTTAATGTATTTTCTCTGGGAGCACAAGTGGACCGTTAATGGGATATTAGTCCAATAATGCGCTTGCACTGTCTGCGTGTGTTCAGCTTGCCATCTAGTGGCAGTGCAAAGGCGTGATACTATAGTTGAAGACAATCTGACTAAATACACCAGGGGTGTATTTTCTGGGAAGCCAACCTAAAATGGACATTTAATGCTAACCCAAGCCTTGACCTCCCTTCATTTTATTTCAGATTTATCATTTAGGACTGAAGCTTTTTAAACATTTATGGTGTACAGTTTTAGTAAGGAAAGGATTTACAATCACGCTATTCAGTGTCACCTAGATAAGGATGGCTTCCCTTTTGATTCTGGTTCCTCTCAAGATTACACCCTCATATCGTCTCAGGGAGTTTTTTTCTCACCATAGTAGACTCTGGCTTGCTCAATAGGGATAAACTGATGAAATCAAAATTTTATCTGAAATGTATATATATCTGTACAGATGCATTTTGATGATGTTTATTGTTAAAAGTGATTTACAAACAAATGCGAACTGAATTGAACAAAAAAAAACCGTCTCAAACCCTCTAATATAGAGAACAAGATTGTTAACTATTTTTTAAAAAACAATGTGAATCGAAAGTCATAAAACAATTCCCTATCCTGTGACACAACACATTTACCTGTCCACAATTTTGCTTGTTAATGGCCAAAGTTGGAGAGGGAGTGACGTGAATAAATTTTTTTTCCTCACCTATGAGTGTAGAACGTTGTACTTAACAAACAGAAGACATTCAGTGGTGTGCATAGTTCATTCATTCTGATGACAGAAAAATAGGGAATCTTTTAAGTGACTATTGTTAATAAATAATGGACAATAATAACACAGAATTGATGGTTTATATTTCAGGCTATGTTTAAGTGAAAACTTATAGAGCTACTCCTCACATATAGTAGCTGTCAGTAAAATATTTGATCACATAATAATAATAATAATAATAATAATAATAATAATAATAAACATATTATATGAAACACCTACAAATTGTTACCAGTTCGATAAATTCTGGGTTTTTTCCACTAGGATTCGTACATACATGGATTTGCAAGGGATGCCTGATTCACTAAGTATGCCTTTTTAAATGTATTAATTTAAAAAACACTATATGTATTGTTTTCCTCTCTAGTCATGTCAGTTGTTCATCAATGTGCTGGTGGAGGCACCATCTATAGACTATCACACTTCCTTGGCCCAGAGTGCATTGCAGGTGTGTCTGACACACCCTGAGCTACAGAATGAGATGTACTGTCAGCTGATCAAACAGACCAACCGCCGAATGCCAAACAACTACTCTCTCACACAGGTTAGTCACGTACACACAAATGCACACATATACAATTCAGGCAAAGGCTGAGACTAAAGTGAGTCATAGAGTCTAATTTTAGATCCCCCGCCTTTCTCTCTCTCTCTCTCTCTCTCTCTCTCTCTCTCTCTCTCTCTCTCTCTCTTTCTCTCTCTCTTTCTCTGACAGTGTTGGCAGCTGTTGTCTGTGTGTGTTGCACTTTTCCTGCCCCAGCATCACTTCCTGTGGTACCTGCGGCAGTATTTGCAGAGAAACGCAGATCCAAAGTTATTATCTTTTTAAAATACAATACTTACATAATCACACTCAAGAGTCAGTAACTAAATGAGAAAAGCCATTTTTGTTTCTGCTATTTTTGTGAATGTGTGTGTGTGTAAAGGAGTGAGGTAGGAAAGTATGCAGTGTACTGTCAGCGGTCAGTGGAGAGAGTGTTGCAGAATGGAGAACGGGAAGCCAAGCCTTCCCGCATGGAAATCGTGTCTATTCTCCTGAGAAATCCATACCATCACTCGTTGCCCTTCAGCATACCTGTCCACTTTATGAACAACACCTACCAGGTATATACACATACTCTATAAGGCCAAACTCATGTGGACACCTGACAATATGTGGTTCTGTTGTCACAAAATTGGAGGTAGATTATTGTCTAAAATATCTTTGTATGTCAGCATTAAGATTCTTCTTTTACTTTGGGGCCTGATAAGCCGGTTAAGCCTGTTATGAAGTCTCTGTGTGCAATAATTTGCGAAGGTAGATGGAGAAGGACAGCACAGAACCATGATCTCAACCTAACTAAACACTTTTAGGATGAAGGTGTCCACATACTTTTGGCCACATATTTCTGTTTAAAATTTCTCTCTACTGGCACCCATCAAACACATAAAGATGTCACTAGCACAGCAACTGTAATGTAATTGAATAATTGGATGCTCTAGGTGGTGGGATTTGATGGATCCACCACAGTAGAGGAGTTTGTGAACACACTGAACCAGAGAGCAGGCATGAGGAAGCCCCAGCTTTCAGGTTTTGCCCTCTTCACAGACGACCCCTCAGGAAAAGACCTCGAGCACTGCCTCCAGCCTGCTACCAAGGTAATGCATACCAGAGCACAGCTTATTGTTGGAATATTGCACACACACACGTTGTACACCATCTTGTGTTTCTGAATATTTTTAAATGGCATTCATTTAAACAGAAATGCCAATCTAGTTTTTTGTATATGTGGTTAAGGTTGACAATTTGGCTGATGCGGGTAATGGATAAACATTAATAGGTATTTTGAAATAAATAATGCAAAAAAGAATAATATAAAAAATAATATAAATAAATTTAAGAAAGTATATGTACCAATCTCTAAATAGCTTCATCAAAACTACTAATTACTACAGTAAGATGTTAAAGTAGTATACCATTATTACCATTACCATTATTACAACTGGCCAGGAAATGTTTTGTTATGGATGCTAAAACCTCGTAGTGGCTGAACAAATTCGCAGCTCTCAAATTCTCAGTTGATAAAGATAATGTTTAAAACTGTGAACCCCATGGTCAAGGGATTGCATTTACATGGGGGATATTGTAACTTAGTGGTTAAGGTGTTGGGCCTCTGATTAAAAGGTTGTGAGCTTGATGGTGTAAATGTATATATCTAAATTTACCAGTTTACCTATTTGCATGTCAGATTTGCGATGTGATCTCAAAGTGGGAACAGGCCCTGAAAGAACTGCACCCAGGAAAGTGTGAGGGGACACGCATTGTGCGCTTAACATACAAAAGCAGGTATGTTATTAATACTCATTCTTCTTTCTAATTAAAAAGGATAACATTCAGCATTCTTTTATCCCAGTGTAGAGGTTACAGTAGCCTTGTATTCTGCACTTTCTAGGCTTTGTTTCCGAGCACAGGCGAAAGGAGAGACTGAGAGAGAGCGCCTCCTGCTGGCATATCAAGTGAATGAAGAAGTTCACCAAGGCCACTTTCCAGTCAGTAAAGAGTTGGCACTGGAGGTTGCTGCCCTCATGGCCCAGGTGTGTTGAAATAGAAAGCGTTGGGATGTGTGTTCATTTTTAGATATGAGAAATTGATCTTGTAGTTACAAGTATGTGATGCAGGTGGAACATGGAGACTTGGACAGAGCACCAGCGTCTCCTGGTGGCTCTCCACAGCCTAAGATCCAGCAGATTCTGCTGCAAGTTCTGGAGCGCTTCTACCCCAGACACTACAAACAGGACTGCAACACAGAGCAACTCAGGTAATATCACTGAGTGTCTGCTATTATATGCAACTGTACTGTCAGTAAACAGAAAGACAAGGACACAGGCACTCATGAATCCAGTTTAACATTTACCAGAACATAAAATATCAGTGAGATAAGCAGAGAAGCAAATAAACTTCAGATGATTACATTTTTAAAAAATGTTTTAATAAGGATTTTATTTATGTATATATATATATATATATATATATATATATATATATATATATATATATATATATATATATATATATATATATAGTTATATTGCATATATATATATATATATAGTTATATTGCATATATATTCTAATTATATATATTATTATATTGCAAATTAAAAAGAAAAATACAAATTTGTACAATAACTATAATAATTCTAATAAAAATATATTACATGTATTATGTTTTTACATTTTATTATGTTATAATTTAGGAAATAATCAAATGAAACCTGTTATACAGTATGTGAAGTGGTGTAGATCAAAAAAGCCTCTGGATGTCAGTGTGGCCAAATTCTGCAAAACAGCCAAAAATGACAAAAAAATTCTTTCTTTTTTTTTTCTTTTTTACAAGTGTGAAAAACTCTTTAGTTAACTTTAAAATGTTAGAACTTTACTTTAGGTTGAGATACATGCAAAAGAGACTGTAGTTCTCATATACAGTTTAAAATATGAAATAAAGTGCACACTCAGTATAAATCTAGCATTTTAAATCATCAGAAAGTGTTTGGTATTGACAGATTTATCCTTGGAGCTCTCAGGAGGTTCTCAGTCTTTGTGCAGGGCAACAATTCATTTAATTATAAGGCACATCATTTTAAAGTGTATATTAACATTTTGACTACTGGGCTATAGAGATTTATTCATTTATAAGCTTTCCATTCCCAAAATACATTTACTAAAATGATCATTAGATCAAGTCAACTATTTATAAGCCTACTTGTTTTTGAGTTGTGGTATTGATTCAATTCACATGACCCCTAAAGTTGTATATAACACAACAATAATGGTGGGCTGTCATTTTCTGTCGTTTTTTTTTATTTCCAATGAATAAATAAAAAAGTATATATAGACCCCTGATTTTCCCAGACTCACGTTAGCCTTAGAGATTGCAGACTGAATCCATGAGCACACATGATTTTGTTTCTTCCACAGGGAGCTGGCCGAGAGGTTGGCCACTAAGTGGTCTGTCCTGCAGGGGTGCACTGCTGCTGAATGTGTGAGGATCTATTTGACTGTGGCTCGCAAATGGCCACTGTTTGGAGCAAAACTATTTAGTGCAAAAGTAAGTGCTCACACTTTTCCGTATTAAATGAAAAAAGATGTCTTCATTGTTTATTTCAACTTATTTCATGTACTTTTTTTTTAACTCCCAGCCACTGCCTCCTTCTGCACTAGAGCAGACACAAGTGTGGCTTGCCGTCAGTGAGGACGGGTTAAGCGTATTAGATTACAGCATGGTGAGTGTGTGTGTGTGTGTGTGTGTGTGTGTGTATACAAGCCGCATTGCTATTACCGCTTTACATCTCAGACCATTAGTGCCCTGGCCAAATACCTTTCAGAGCAAAATTTGCCATTTTCTTGACTTGAGTTTTTGGAAATGTTTGGATTATTTAGCAAAGACTTGACTTGACTTGAGTACTTAAGGGTAGGCACTTATTCTTGACCCAAGCAGACATATTGGTTTGGAAAGATTTTCAGCTGCAGTGCTTCCAAAATCTCTGACCCAAATGGCCACTTACTGGCTTCCCCATGACCTCTCGTCGACTGAGCTCTGTAATTTGTTCTCTTTCCTTTTCAGTTTAACCCCATCTACTGATCATATGCACAAACTCCTTGTTAAAACATAAAAAAAATCAATATATGAATAACAGTCTCTCAGCAGTTCTGCTTGTTTGCAAGATCCTCTTGTTTATTTCAGTTTGAGGTTGATTTAATGTGTTTATTTTTATGTAGCACCTGCTGGTCACATATCCATATCAAACTGTGATAACCTTTGGTGGGTGCAAAGAGGACTTCATGGTAGTGGTCAGCCAGATTAAAGACCAGGCGCTGGGCAAGAAAACTGTGGACAAGCTCATTTTTGCAATGGCTAAACCAAAAGTAAGTGGGCTCACAACATATTAAATATATTGAACAACACCACCATCCATTTCAGTCCATTAAATGTCAGGATCCCAATACACTGCATACTGGTTACTGTTCTATCATTTATTTTATTGCATGGAAATACAATTTTATAGAGACCATGTGAACTAAGATAGACATTGAAAAGCACTTAATAAGCAAGATCCACTCCTATCATCACCTTCACTCATCTTTGCATGCATTCATTCAACATCCCTGAATGATGTCAGTTGCATTAGATAATTATGCAACACATAAAATGCCAATGAGCTCCAGCGTGTCATTTTCACACATTTATTATAGCTTTTGCGCTATGTATTGGTCCCAATGGCCATATTAAATACTTGAAATCAAATTATGTAGTGGTTACATGAAAAAACTCCTAACTCAGTTCTCTCTCATCTGCTTGGGCAGATCCTGGAGCTGACTTTACTGATGGCCAGCTACATTAACTGGACATCAGGCTTCTCAGCAGCCGGGATCCAGGCACAGTCATCCACACTGGGATCTCGAGACAGGAAGTTGCGCGACATAGACAGCAGACATTTCCCCTCAATGACATATACAACCAAAGGACCCACACTTTTATAAGCACCCATCATTCCTGAACAGTACACAGGAGAGCAAGCTGAAGAGAAAGTCATCCAGGTCATCATGGGCTGAATGCATTAGAGAGAGAGAGGGAGAGAGAAGAAAAAAACAACAGAACATTTTTGTCAATCAGAATAAAAATGAAGCACGGTCCTTTCTGGTATAAGCTACACATTCCTTGGAGTTCTACATATTGTGAGCCACTCAGAGAAAGGGATTTCAGGGTCACACAGATGCTCTTATCCTTTGCCTTTTCTCTTCCATACCGCTCATCTACTCCCTGCTGCAGTTACAATGGAAAAGACATTTATCCACTTCTGGAAAAGGAGAAATCAAACCACTAACTGAACAGACACAGACCATGACATATAAATTGTTGGTGCTTTTAAAAAGGGTTTCCAGTCAGAGTTCTGTCACATATATTTTATTCAGTTGTCCTACCATTTAACTAGCTTGCATCAACTTTTTTTTTTTTTTTTTGCTTATGTCTGTGTTAGATTAGTATTTCTTTTTATTCCTGTTGCTGGTTCAGACCATTTCACCTGCCACTTGTAGTTATGTTTTTTAGGTACACATCCTCTTTTTAATGACTACACTGTTGGGAAAGTGTAGCTTATGTAAGGCTTAAATGTAAGAATCTGTTTCCTGTCAGATATCATGCTTCTTGGAACAGTTAAAATAGTACAGAGAATATTTATTATATAACCAGTGACAGCAAAGCCTTTATTACTAGATGACCTCAGATATTTCAGTACCATTTCAGGGTATAAAAAAATATTCATTTAATTAGCATAATAAATACCAGTACGGGTAAGAGCTCTTTTTTTTTGTTGTTGATGAAATCACATTAACCTCTTCTAATCGGAACTGAAATGGAACAGACAAAAGCACTACGCTGGTTGTTGTTAACTGTTTTATTATGGATTAAGTACCTGAGGCGCAGTCCATCATGTCTGTTACATCGGAACCCTGTACTGGAACATATGGGAACTGCTACTCAGGAACAGTGCACATCTGTTTCACATGACAGAGCTACAAATCCAACATGATTATACCTGTTCAAACCTGCAGCAGTAAACTGTTGACATCAAGCGTAAAACAAACAAGTGTTTCAATAGGACACACCGCACCCTAATATGCAGTAACTTTAGAATGGGATGTTGATCTTCCCTGTGTGCTAATGTAGAAATTAATCTGCAAAAGAGCTATAAAATTAGTGACTTGAATTGTTCTATGGATCAAACCACTGTTTCTAAGTTTTTCTATTTATTCTTGTTCTTATAATGTTGCTACTTTTGGTACAAAAAACAGTTTGCTTTAGTAAATCATTTTGCAGGTCATTGAGTTGTTCTTTAGGTATCAGGCTATTATTCTTTGAACTGTGTGCATGCACAGTAGTTGAACGTGTTGTGAAGACGACAAATCTTCAATGCATGGTTGGCACCTTTTAAAAATAAAAGGTACAGTGTGTTCTTATTTTTTTGCATGTTTTTTTTTTGTTTTGTTTTAATTTTACAACTTCTAATAGTACAATACCAGCACACTATTAGCCCTGAGCAAGGCTGTACATCAGTCCGTCTTCACATTCATACATTCCTGCATTATTGAAGGAAAGACAACCTCTGAACCCTCACCTCGGAACATTTATATTTTTTCTCTGTTGTGGATAAAAATGAGTGAAGTTTAATTTCATTTAATCAACGCAACCCTTGTATCAGACTTCTCATTTTATGATCATTGTGATCATTTTATAACCTTACCAATTAAATGAGGTCTTTTTAATTCATGTATTAAATGAATAAGAAAGGAGATGAATAAGTAAATTAAGAATCAAATGAAAGAAAAGGATCAATACAAGTCTAGGCCAACATGCCAGTTTATGAACGTGGTGGAATTCCTCTGTATGCAGCTATGTCAAATTGCTAATGGCGTTTTCCTGCCAATGGCATGCTATAAATTTTTCATTTGGAAATTAAACAGGGAGGGAGAGCTCTCATTATGAAGAAAGACAGCAGTGTGCTTGTTTGTATACCTGCCTCTCAACACATCAACTCTGTGTCAGGAATCAGAGAATGCTATACAGAGCAGAAATATTTTGGCATGGTGAAGAGTCTGGTAGAACCTGTTTGTTTTTCTTTAGCCTGCATTTTTTTTTTTTTATGAGACATGTAGACATGGGCTGCAAGTACCTAACAGGTATCTGATATAAAGGGGGAACCAAGACACAGACATACATTGATTTTGTTTCATCATTTAATAGTTTATTGGTGCCTTATCTATGTAGGATGGATATAAAAATTCTACTAAACCTAATAAAATGGCAGGTAAAAAATGAAACCCAAGATCATTCAGGGCAGAACTTCTTCCACTCTCAATGTGAAATTATAATGTATAAAAATTAAATAAAAAAAGGGACAAAATAGGAAAAAAAAAAAGTTAAAATATCCTGGTTGTGTAAACTGTAATGTGTCTGTGTTCAGAATGAATCAATCACATTCAATCTCATGTTCAATAGTAATTATCATACAGCTGACATCAGTAAATTTATTCATATTAACCCCAAATAAAGAACAGCGGTTTCTGTAGAATTTTCTTCACTTCATGATTCATGAAATCATCTTGATTTCATCTGACCGCTGAAGCCATGGTCCACACAGAGCATGTTTGCTATCTCACTTGTTGAAAGATATCGATCAGCAGAGGGAACAAATAGAGAAAATTGAGTGACATCAGCAATTTATGAAACTTGCCAGTAAGGCTGTCAAGAGACCTACGACAACAGTAAAGGAGCTGCTGGAACATCTGACAAGTACAGATTACTCTCTGCATGTGACAATTTCTCATTTTCTGTCTGGGTTATAGGGTAGGACAGCTACCCCTTCTCACAAAAAAAAACAAAACAAAACACCCAAGCTCAATTAATCACCCCAAACCATATGGCAGTATGTGTTATGGTCTGATGACATTTCCAAAAGTTATAATAATTCCATCATTGCAAAAAGTATGTTCGGTGCAAAAAAAAAAAAGCCATCACTAAATTAACACTATCCCCATAACAAAACATGGTGGTGGCAGCATCATGCTTAAGAGTTGCTTTACTTCCACCAAAACTGGCTTATCACATGAATAGCTACAAATACCAATCAACTTTAATGCAAAACCTTCAGATGTCTGCTAGTAAGCTATCAATGAAAAGGAATTTTACTCTTTAACACTACTGTGACTCTGTTTCTTTGACTGAATGAGCTAGCAGGATTCCAGACCTGAATTCAGCTTATAATCTGTGGGGTGACCTAAAACGGGCTTTGCACAGGATAGGCCTTATAATTCAATGGATCTAGAATGTTTTTAAAAACAGAAAGAGTTTTAAAATATTACCATGATGTGTTACGCCAATAGACTCTTACTCAAAAACACTGTGCCAGCTGTACCCTATACTCCTGCAACTGCCACTACAGCCAGTATGTGTGTCCTTTTATCAAGTCACATGATCAGTGTACTTGGAAACCTGCATCTGAGTAATAAAATTGGTTACATGTATTAATTCTAGCCTGCAGCACACTAGTTGCTGCTGTTGTGCTGCACTCCTGCATTACAATTAGATTCCCCAAATGCTATGATGCATTATTCCTAACAATATTCCTCAGGGTCTTATGTTCATGTGGACTCATATTCAGTGAATCAGAAGCTGGCAATGGCTTCAGTCATCATAAGTCTGTCTGTATACCAGGTGGCTATACTCAGTTCCTCCTGTGCCCTTTATTACACTTTTGCATTCTTGCTTAAAGCTCATATAATTGGCTCATGTCTGCCATGAGCAGCGGTTTATTCTTCTCTTTCTAAGCACCCAAGCCTGAAGCAAAGGTGGGAATCTATTGAGGGTGGAGTTTTAACGATAACTAAAAGAGTCAGCCCATAAGTGGTTATTACAGAAAGACAAACTGGTTCTGCAAGGGAGCGGTGCTGTTAGTCTGAAATAAGACAAACAAGATATCCACGTCTAAAATTCACAAGAAAGATCCAGACTTGGAGGAAGCCTTACTTACAACTACAGTAAGTATACAGGTTAAAGGATGTATATACAGTGTTCATATACAGGAGATTTAAAATAGTGATAAAATAAAAGCATACCATGTATCTTACAGTTGTAGTAGGTTTGGAAGGTCTATTCACTACAAACTAATTTTAGATTTGTATTTGGCATAGATGGTTCACAAAATATCTTCATAAAAAGAATTACTAAATGATGAAAGCAAAAAACAGAATCTAATCTTTCAAGTTTTTAGACTCACTAGGCTAAGATCTTATTGGGTAAACTTTAAACGTTTCTTTTTCTGTGTGTGTGTGATCAGCTACATAAAATGAGTTGAAATGTTAAATGACTAACATGAAACCGTTATAATTTTACTGAGTTTTAGCCTAGGAGTACTTTAATGTTATATTTAATTAAAATATGAAAAGATGCAAATGCTTTCTTGATAAATAAAACATACAATCCTTGACATTCCCACACCTTTTTCACATATCTATATTTATTTTTCTCACTTTCATAACTACTGTAGTTTTTATTCATTTTTAAAATTCTTTATGATGATATACAGTGAGGGAAAAAATTATTTGATCCCCTGCTGATTTTGTATGTTTACCCACTGACAAAGAAATGATCAGTCTGTAATTTTAATGGTAGGTTTATCTGAACAGTGAGAGGCAGAATAACAACAAAAAAATCCAGAAAAAGGCATTTCAGAAAAGTTCTACATTGATTTGCATTTTAATGAGTGAAATAAGTATTTGACGCCTATCAATCAGAAAGAAACACAAAAGGACTGTCAATCTTCCTCAGTCTGGGGCTCCATGCAAGATCTCACCTCATGGAGTTTCAGTGATCATGAGAACGGCGAGGAATCAGCCCAGAATTACACTGGAGGATTTTGTCAACGATCTCAAGGCAGCTGAGACCATAGTCACCAAGAAAACAATTGGTAACACACTACGCTGTGAAAGACTGAAATCCAGTAGCGCCCGCAAGGTCCCCCTGCTAAAGAAAGCACATGTACAGGCTCATCTGAAGTTTGCCAATGAACATCTGAATGATTCAGAGGAGAACTGGGTGAAAGTGTTGTGGTCAAATGAGACCAAAATCCAGCTCTTTGGCATCAACTCAACTCGCCGTGTTTGGAGGAGGAGGAATGCTGCTTATGACTCCAAGAAGACCATCCCCACCGTCAAACATGGAGGTGGAAACATTATGCTTTGGGGGTGTTTTTCTGCTAAGGGGACAGGACAACCACACCGCATCAAAGGGACGATGGATGGAGCCATGTACCGTCAAATCTTGAGTGAGAACATCCTTCCCTCAGCCAGGGCACTGAAAATGGGTAGTGGATGGATATTCCAGCCTGACAACGACCCAAAACACACGGCCAAGGCAACAAAGGAGTGGTTCAAAAAGAAGCGCATTAAGGTCCTGTAGTGGCCTAGCCAGTCTCCAGACCTTAATCCCATAGAAAATCTGTGGAGGGAGCTGAAGGGTCAGCCACAAAACCTTAATGACTTGGAGAAGATCTGCAAAGAGGAGTGGACCCAAATTCCTTGAGATGTGAGATGTGTGCAAACCTGGTGGCCAACTACAAGGAATGTCTGACGTCTGTGATTGCCAACAAAGGTTTGCCACCAAGTACTAAGTCATGTTTTGCAAAGGTGTCAAATACTTATTTCACTCAATAAAATGCAAATCAATGTAGAACTTTTTTGAAATGTGTTTTTCTGGATTTTTTTGTTGTTATTCTGTCTATCACTGTTCAGATAAACCTACCATTAAAATTACAGACCGAACATTTCTTTGTCAGTGGGCAAACGTACAAAATCATCAGGGGATCAAATCATTTTTTCCCTCACTGTACTTTAAAAAGAATTGCTGTACTGTATAATAGTATGAGTAGTTTGGACGGTTGATTCAATACTAAAGCAAAAGATAACCATGCAAATATTACTGGAGTATTTGAATAAGATTTTTGTATATAGTTCCTGGGGCACATCAACAAGTATCCCACATTACCTGTATTCACACTATTTTTTTTGGTTTGTTTGTTATAGAAAATGTGATATAGGTATTCTCTACTAACTTTTATGTCCATCTTTTGCATTTGCTTTTTTGCATAACCTTGGTAGTTTTTGGATCCTCTTGGTTGTCACATGATGTCTTTTGTTCATGTTTTTTTGCCATATGATTGCTATCTCCTTACAGAGTACACCCTCTACTTCAACATGAGCAGTGGCTCACATTGAACAGGGAGGTTACACCTGCCTCAAAACAGTCAAGTCAAGTCAAGTCAAGTCAAGAAGCTTTTATTGTCATTACAACCACATATAGCTGACATGGTACATAGTAAAATGAGACAATGTTTCTCCAGGACCTGGGTGCATAAAACAGCACAACATATAGCTACAGAACAATAACAACAACACAGCTAAGGACAGAAAGTAGTTGTCCTAGCTACATAAAGCGCAATGTGTGCAACAGTGCAAGACAGAAGAACGTGCAGGAACAGAAAATACACACAGTGCTGAAAAAATGTGCAAACAAAAAAATGTGCACACTAGAACTGTAAACTTTCTTATAACATATGTTTTGTAAATATAGACATATAGCAATGTGCAAAAATAGCAGTAGCAGTTGAATACATAAACACATCCCTCTCTGCAGTCTTCACAAATTCTCAACTTGAGAAGGCATGATGAATTTTCTCTACTACTTCTTGGAGAAAAACCATCATACTTTAAGACTTTTGCTCATTTTTGCACAGTGTTATAACCTCTCACTTTTGCACATATCTATATTCTGTAAATATATACACATACACTGACCATGCATAACATTATGACCACCTGCCTAATATTGTGTTGGTCCCCCTTTTGCTGCCAAATCAGACCTGACCCATCATGCACTGTGTATTCTGACACCTTTCTATCAGAACCAGCATTAACTTCTTCAGCAATTTGAGCAACTGAGCTCGTCTGTTGAATCGGATCACACGGACCTGCCTTTGCTCCCCACGTGCATTGGTGAGCCTTGGCCAGCCATGACCCTGTCACTGGTTCACCACTGTTCCTTCCTTGGACCACTTTTGATAGAAACTGACCACTGCAGACCGGGAACACCCCACAAGAGCTGGAGTTTTGGAGATGCTCTGATCCAGTCGTCTAGCCATCACAATTTGTCCCTTGTCAAACTCGCACAAATCCTTACGCCAGGCCATTTTTCCTGCTTCTAACACATCAACTTTGAGGACAAAATATTCACTTGCTGCCTAATATATCCCACCCACTAACAGGTGCCATGATGAGGAGATAACCACTGTTATTCACTTCACCTCTCACTGCTCATAATGTTATGCCTGATCAGGGTATAATCAGTTACATTTGTGAAGTTGTTCAGTTTAACTTTCTACTTTCATTTGTCTCTTGTTTTGCTGCTGTAACACTAGAATTTCCGATCTGGGATTAATAGCATTATCTTCTTTCATTCTTTTACTCCTAGGAATTTGTGTAGGAAAATTCTAAAACTGAGATGTCAGCTTCAATTCTTTCAGTTCAATTCAATTAAAAAAATATATATATTTATCCCCAGGGGGCAATTTAAGGCACGCAGAATAGTTAAAAATAGATCAGTGCAATACAGTTGTTGTAAGTCCGTTAGTGCAAATAGCTTGAGTAAACATCTGTGTAAAATATCTGTAGATAAATATAAACTGTGAAAATAGGTACGGCTTAATAGTCGAAACAAATGAAGAGGAAGAAGAAGAAAGTAGAAGAAGGTGAAACAGATGGATGCATATATTAATAAATGAAACTTAAAGTGACAGCTTGGGGGGCTTATGTCACAAATACTATGTTTGTTCATAGGTTTTTATTAACTGTAGGTTAAAGTAAAGCGACAGAATGCATGGTGAAAAAATAAAACGCAGTCAATTTACAGCACTTATATTTACCGCTCGCTCAATGAAACTTAATAGCTCGGGTCTTTGGCTACCGGCAATGACGTAATAGGTTGTTAAAATTAAACCTTGATCGCAAGTCCAGCTCCGGTCCATGCGGTCCAGCTAAATGAGACGAGACCCAACTCTGAACAGTGAGGTCTACTGCTGCAGGCCAATCGGCTCTGTGTTCACTCATTTGAATAGCATAACAGAACAGGTAACTGTCGTAAACAGTAAAAAAACACGTGCTGTTTAACAGAAACCCTGTTAATATTAAACCACTTTATAATCAGGTTCAAGTTCCACTAGCTGGGACGAGTCTTGCTAGACAGTGCTACGCTGTAAAGCTGTGTGCTGGGATTATAAACAGATCACTGTAACACTGTGCATCACACTTTTCTAACCGCAGGCTAGCGATGACTGTGAATAGGAGTTTTGTGCGGGAAGCGTCTCATCAGATCATTGCAGGAGGATCAGCAGGTAGGTCCTCTAAAACAAGCCTATATTTAGCCAGGCTAACCTAGTTAGCTCTGTACCGTCACTTTACCGAAAACACACATCTGTAGGCACAGTTTATATTGTTCATAACGATGGCTCCGTTCTTGCACTTACCATCTGTGTGTATATATATTCCTTAAAATATAAGGAAAGAAGCATTCACAGCTTTTACATGGCTCACATTTCCTAACCGGAAGTGACCGCAGACTTCGGTCTTCAACTAGTTACGCCTTTAATCTGGTCCCCAGCAAATGACACTGGGCAGGAGGCAGAGTGTAGTACATGATACCTGCTTTTAACTTTAGATCAAACTCCAATTCTGTTTTACCATCTTACACGAGTCTAGTGGGCTATTAAATTGTTAGTTTTTGGAATCCTGGTGTAACAAGCAAACAAAACAAGCTGGTTTTACTGGTACATCATCAATGCCAGCTGGTAAGTTATTTTCCAGCTTCCATATAACTTGTCTACACTAAATAATAAGAATTTTATGATTTTCTTTACAGTAAACAATTGGTTGATACAATGATTCAGTAAACAATTGGTTTACTGTAGGGTTATTTTCTTTAAAAAACAAAACAAAACATATTTTCACCATTGCTTTAGCATTCATAGTAATACAGAAACGGTTTCATTCTAACAGCACTTACCAGCTGGCAAAAACAGGCTACCAGTTTTACTAGCTCTTTCTTGGCTTTGTAGTGGTGTAAAACCACTATCTGTGTCTGTATCTGTTTAGTGCTCCAAATGTCTGTTTCTATATATGTATCCGAGTTAACACCTAAAGTGTTTCATTTCTTTTATATTAAAACGAACCCTGTGCCAAAGTTAGGCGTGCCCGGATTGCCAGCAGGGTGAATTCCAGCTCTGACACATCCATAAATTCATCACTCAAGTTTATAATTGGCAAGAGATATGTGCAGGAATGTTTTTAAACCCACTCACACACTTGTTTTGGTTTGTACCTGCCAGTGATTTTTTCTAACCCTTGAACTTCCCCAAAATACTGTAGGGATAAACAGACCATCTCACTTTTTTGTCAGTGAGCATGGTCTTGATTTGAGTTTTATATCTGGTAGCTCTCTCATGTCTACATGACAAAATGAAAACCTCCTGCTCATGTGACTTCATCGGTTACATCCCTAGTATTTTGGCAGCTGGTAGATGGTCAGACTGCTGAATAATTTTACGCCTGTAAATTCCACATATATTGTAATGCTCCAGGGATTTGTTATGTATTGTATTTAGAGAATGTTTTTATTCTGTGATAACATAAATTGTTTACACAGCACAGTGCTACTTACACATCATCCACATCTCAACAATCTTCTAAGTGGGTACATACTGCCACACACAGTATGTACCCACAAGGTATTTGATGCTGGTCTGCTTAATGGTATACCTAAATCCTGAGTGGCCTTTATGAGGGGAGATATTTTAAGAGTAAAGCCCCCTGGGTTGCCCATGTCTGCCTACTTAAACTCATGGTTTGTTCAGTTTTAAAATGGAATAATATTTAAATGGGATTTTATATAAGTATATATAGAATAATTTATACTGACTGTATGCATTCTTTATTATTTATTATTTTGGAAACTCTGGCAGAGTAACAGTAATAGATAGATATATTTTATGTTTCCAAATACAATACAGACACATTCAACAAATACATCAAATATTATTTTGACTATGGAGAATACAGTCCTACTCAGAATACAGTATGTATATTTAAATCATTAAAATCATGGCTTTTTAGTTATGTGCCTTCATGTACTAGTATATTGAATTGTATAGTAGATGAGTGATGAGTTGCAGTGTTTGGATGGATGTCAGGATCTTGATCAGGATCATGATTATATAATTAAATGGATTTGTATGTGAACCTTTGTTCATGTTAATGTTAAATGTTGCCTTGTAAGTGTTAAAATAGTGACAACGTATTGTTTTTTTTTATACACATGTAATAATAATAGCTTAAACTACTACTCTACTTCTAACAGTCACTATGACTATGATTAAATGTTTTGTAAAGAGTAGAAATGATCACAGAGGTGATATTTATGAAAGCTATAGCATCATGTAAGTAGGGAAGGCTGTTCCTACCTTGGTGTCCTGGTGTCCTCTGTGAACTCAGCAACTGTAGTCATATTTAATGGTCATCTGGGTCTGGACTCTCTTTCTGCGGTCAGTTGGCAGGGTTTAATAGACTGCTTGGTGCGGTCAGTTCTCATCGTGTAGAGTAACCTCTGTGTGTTCCTCTGTGTCCAGCTTTCCATTTACTGGACTGAAGCGACAGCAGAGTTCAGCTGCGTCTCTCAACACAGGGTGTGTGTATGTATGTGTGTATGTATGTGTGTGTGTATGTGTGTGTGTGTGTGTGTGAAAGAGGGAGAATGCTTGGGGTTACTCGTTGGATAATGTTCTCTCACTTGGACCTTGGAGAGATACATTTGTTGCTCACATTAAATTTTTTTGCTTACACGTCAGACTGAAAATAGATTCCACCAATAAAAATTTCTGTTCTAAATTTATTATAATATTTGTTGTCATGGTTGTATGATACAGTCATATACCACCAGGGGGAAGCATTGTATCTTTTTATTTAAACTTATTTTTCAGCCAGCAAGCTTCACTTTCATTTGGGGAACAAACACACAGACCAAGTAAAGGCTGCATATGGAAATAATATTAAAATAATGGAGTATTTCTTCAGGCTAGTGCTAATTCAGTATTTAACGTTAATCTGCATCTTTCTCCATCAGCTCTTAGATTTGCATAATGATCTGTTCTTGGCTTAAAAATTAAACTAATATTATTAATATAGACTTTGTGTGTACAGTATGCTTATTTAATAGATGTAACCACACGTTTGACTAATAAGAGCAACCATGATATATGTCTTTTTTTATATATATATTTAATTTATTACTTAATTTTTTATTTATACATTAAGTTTTACTAAATAAATATCTGGATCACCTCTGTAGTAATTAAAATTGTTTAAAAAGTGCTAATCCATTTTGTGTATTATGAAAATCTTCTTGATTTTTTTTTCTTTTATAATTTCTTTGTTCTAGTCTTTTTGTTTCTTTTTTTTTTCTTTATAGAAATGTTTCTATTGAGTCATTTATCTCAGTTATTGCCAAATTGTCAGGGAAAAAAAAACCTGTCAGATTTTACCTTAAGTGTTTTGGTAGTCATTTCCTCTCTACTTCCATGTTGCTCTGTGTAATTTGGTAAGATTTGCACAGAAATGTTTAAGTTATGATTAGCTTCTTTGTAAACGTATCCGCCGACTGCAAATGGAGTGTGTCGGGAAAAGACAGACAGCCTAAGTATGATTGAACTCAGTCCACTTCTATGCAAGCCAACTGTCAGGCCCTCACTTAAAATGCACTCAGAGCTTACTAATTTTAATGGTCTTAAACTGTGTAATGAGCTTTAGGGAACAAGGATCAAATAAATCAGTTTATTCGGATTAAGGAAGAAGAAAAGAAACAACAGAACGAAGATCAAATAAATAGATGCAAAGTGAAATAGAAACTTGGGCAAGGTTGTTCCCTGACTTGAGATATCTGATACAAATGAGCGTTTCCTCTCAGAGGCACAATTGGCTGCCATAATCAGAGTTCAATTAGGCCTAATATTTATTTCCAGAAACACTTGTACATATTTCGGCAGGGCTTTGATTGAGCTCCCTGTGGACATGCTGTAGACAGATGTTTAGATGATCTCATGTTTGAAGTAATGTTGATTTTGGACCGTTACTTCACTGTATCTGCTCTAAATCTACCCCTTCTGTGTCAGTTTGGGATTGTCCTGTATAAATGTACTTTGGCTTACTTTAGTTTTACTTTAGGTCTCTGGTTTATATACTGTAACAGATAAGCTGCCTAAATCTATTCTTTATATATATATATATATATATATATTTTTTTTTTTTTGTGTGTGTGAAAATGTTTCATTCCTACAAAAAGTCTACAATTCTAATATGAATATTTAAATTGTTGTGGTAGAGAAATATGCATTTATATTTGCATGATTTTTTCTATCAGAATTGAAAAAATGTGCACTTTTTTGTCTTTAAAAGCCCATACTTTGAGTTTGAGTAAGTTCTCCAGTAAACCACAGCAAACATTACAAAAACAAACAGAGGAGATTTATTGAGCACTAACACTAATTATGCATGAGGAAATGTGCAGGATCATAATGTCACAAGAAATCAGTTGACTGCAGCCAGGCATGAATTACAATGGGAAAACATGAAGTAAGCGTTCAGCCTCAAAAAAAAAACACACACACTCACACACACAGATTTTCTATAGGTACTATCGCAGAAGGAGGGAATGGATCTGATCAGATATGCCCCGTTTGAGTCATTGTAAGCACTATGTGAAGTGACTGCTTTCTGGTAGATTTCCCCTTCGTATTCTGCACAAAGTATTCATGATAAATCCCAGAGAACTCTGTAAGACTTCTAGGACCCTGCTCTTTGGTGGCCGATTAGGTGGAACTACTGTTTAACTACTTCAAGTGTGTGCTGCTTTTGGGGAAATCAGCTCCGGGTCAGAGATGGGCCTCTGTTCTGAGCTGATGGAGTTTTTTCGTCTGCCTGTGTTATGTATGAGTTGAGCAGCAGCTACTGACGTTATCTTAATGACTTGATTTATAGCACTGGCTGTGCTGGGGACTGGGAGGGACAGCATGTGGGAGAGGGTTTTTTTTGCTGTAATTTGTGTACGAATACACACACACACACACAGGCTCACATATAAAGCATGCTATATCGCTGTAAGCGATAAAGATAATTGCAGTGTTATTGCAATAACAGAATTGGCAGTTTAATTATGATTGTTCAACATGGGAGGCTATTACGCATTTTTATCTAAAGCCAGCAATTATTAAAATGACTGTTTTGGAGGAAATAATAGGATGAAAGCTTGCATCAGAAACATTCACTGTTTTATCACTAACTATCCAATCATACTGAATGGCTTTTATTTATTTATTTATTTATTTACTTACTTACTTCTTTACTTATTTATTTACTTATTTATTTACTTACTTATCTATCATACCACTGTTACTCCTGAAATGATTTTATACCATTCCCAGAACACAAATCCCATCCTGTCCTTCCCCTAAGATAAAATGACAAAAAAAATTACACAGGTCTCACAAAATCAGCTTCAAGGAATCATGGATCATTGCAATAAAAAAAAGTCATTTCAAACAGGATGCTATTCCATGGTAGCCCCAAGCTTAGGTATACACGCAGTAATGCAGCACATGGCAGCAATAACATAACTGGCTAGAAGATCAGCTGAACAAGCTATGCCTAATTGAGCGCTTCGTCTAAGTAGTCAAGGGCCATCATCTGAATAACCCTGTAAGAAAATGAAACTGTATTGCTTGCAGCATGTGTGTGTGTGTGTGTGTGTGAGTCTGTATGTGCGTGAGTCTGTGTGTTTGCGTGCAAGCGTTCACTTTTTGTAAGGCTTGGGTGTCCTGTTGGCTGTTTCCAAATGTCATAATTAAGCACAGAAGGACCTTTTGGCTGGAGAACCTTTTGATTGTACAGAATTATCGCAAGACTATACAGATGTAAAAAGGACCACATGAACTTGATTTTCAGTCCCAGAGCCAGCTCTGAAAATAAAATAATTTTACAAAGAGTATGGCTGTTTTTGGGATAAAACCAGATTTTGGCTTTTGCTCTACAAATGTATATATATTTTAATCTCAGTAGCCTGCGCTATGATGCCCTTTGACTCGGACATAAATTGAAAATCATCTTTGCCTCTGAGTGAGACAGATTTACTGCTGTTTTATATTCTGCCATACACTGTCCAGAAACTGCGGGTGAATCTGCCCTTATAATACCGCATTGCCATTTTTGTAGGCTTCTATTTTCTTTTGAGAAACCAGAATGGAGCAGTTCTTAATGAGGGAGAGAAGAAGCATTGCTCTAATATAAACATCATGGACAGGACCGAGGGAAGGTTAACGGAATCTAATTTGAGAATCAAGACTGTAGAAAATTACAAACCTGATGACTTTTTAGAAGAAACGTTCACATTATAAATAAACATAATAAGTACTGTCAAAAAAGGGCTTGTGAAGAAAGAACCGTTGATTTACAAGTGTGTGTGTTTGTGTGTGTGTGTTTCTGGAGGACACACAAACGTGTTTGTACCTCAGGGACGATCACAGCTCATCCTTCTCTTCCTCAGCAGAGAGAAGTGGCGTTTTGCGTTGTTGCTCTGTCTTGATGTAGGGCACAAGTGCTAGTGCTGAGGGCGTATTTGATTTCTTTTCCCTCTGTGCTTGTGCATTGTGTTAATCAAGGACTCTCAGATTTATGCGCACGTTCGATTATTTCTGATTGAAATCTAGCAAAAGAGTGACTTTTCCTTAAGCGTGGTGCATTAGCAGAGAACGCGGGCGAATTTGGTAATGAGAACCAACGCTGAGAAGACAGGCTGGGTCTAAATTTGTTTACAGTTTTATTATCCTTTCGAAATAAGAGAGTCATCCAATAAAATCGAGGCAGACACAAATGTCAAAATCGGGATCAAGTGAGAGAAGGACGGAGGAGGAAACGCAGCGATTCTCTTTATTATGTTTGAAATATAGGAAATTATACAGTGGAATAAAGCTATAAAAATTACATTGGGTCATGGAAAAGTGCACAGTCGTTACATCTAGGATTCCTATTTGCTCATGCTAACCATTGGCACTGGGTGGGTCCTAACACACTACAGGAAGGGAATAATAGACCGGCTTTCATGCTGTCTTGTTCACAAATCTACATTGGCTGCCTGACACATTATTCTTCCAGGAGAGAGAGAGAGCGAGAGAGCTCTGTGAGATAAAAATCTGTAGAATGACTTCAGCATGAAAACAATGGGCTGAAGTTGTGCTGCAGGAAACAGTTTCAATCGATTTCATGGTTGGTCAAGTCTACAAAGCAATTTTAAACCATTAGGATCATTTGGAGCTTGTAGGCTGATTAGGATTTCGGGAATATTATAGATCTGAACAATGTTATGGGTAAATTTGGATTTGAGTTCATTAAAATTCAGCTACAAGGCAGAAAATAAGTTCCTAATATTCATTTTCTGTATTTTGTATCTTTTCTTATTTTGATTATTATTAAATATAAAACCGGTAGTGCTTTAGAATTCCTAGGCAATCAGCTTTAGAGATTCTGTTCAGATAATAAACTTTTCGACAGTCTGATGTTTTAAATCTATTTAGCCATCTCAACATTATAACCTTTGCAGGGTTACTGTCTTTTCTGTGGTCTGTTGTCTCCCTGTAGATGTACATTGTGTCTAGAGGGCAGTAGAGAGCTGTGGTGCTGTTTCAGTCTGCTCTTCCTTTCGAACTTTACAAATCTTTCACATGGGGATGACATTAAAAGTGAGGGGGGAAGGAGGATGGCGGAGTGGAGATGGGGAGGTTTGCAGTGATTGCCCCTGAGCGGAAAAATTAGAAAAACTTCCTGTGGTGAATATTTATCTAGCAGTAAACGATAGGCCCACTCAAAATAATATGAGAGAATAGAGATGCTACAATCTATCAGGAAACTATTAAGTTAATTGCATTTGTATGAGCAATTTATGATGATAAAGCACTGAAAATCCTAATGGTTCCTTGCTGTTGTGATTTGTCCCTTGTTAATCAATTCCGAGAGACTGAATGCGGAATTTCTTTTCTATGAACGCAGCTGACTGATTTCATCATTTAATTGAAAGACTTTATTTGAGATAGTTTTAAAATAGTACAAAACGTAGACAGGGCCCAGATTTTAAATAGCTGTGGAAAATGTCCTTTTGATTCCGTTCTTTTAGATATTTGATTTCACAGCTGTGTGATCGGAATAGCAACTAGTTTCACAGAAATGCCAGGAAAAAACAGCGGACGTGGCAGTGGGGTGTCCTGAGTATACTGTGATATAGCACGCTGACGTTTAGCCGCAAGACGGCTCTCTTAGAAAACAGAAATATTTCTGACAGACAAAGGAGAAAAATGGCAGGTGTCTCAATCCTTCAGTGGATTTTGCAGAATAAAGCGTTCACTCGGGGAGAGTAGTGAAGCGCAGAGCAGACCACACATGGCGGGAGTCTTGGGACTCTGTTTCTGTTTTGAAGTGCAGATCAGGGAAAGGTTAAGTTATCAGTTCGCTGACACAGACTGCGCTCGGTGGTGCAGGCCTGCGATGAGATATGACAGATGCTTTCTCGATAAATGCTTTCTGGCAGAAAAAGCTCTCCACAGAGCAGAACCAGAGGAATGGAGATTGAAACAAATGTCTACAAATGGAAAAAACAAACTGCTGCTTCTTTTCAATGTTTCTCTGACTCAACTGTATAAATTTATATAGGACTCGATTCACATTTACTACATGGCCGAAGGGAGGGAATGAGTTAGATTAACTGTAGTTCGGGCTGGTTCTTGCATTCGGTTGCATGGTATTTCTTAGCAGGTGTGTGTGGTTGAAGGTGTCATCTGGCAGTTTTTGGGATCATGTGGTAGATGTAAAAAACATAAGAAAAATGTTTTCATTCTTTTTTTTTTTTTTAATTTAAAAAGCCAAAAAAGTTCCTTTTTGGTTATTAAGGTTAGGATTGTAGGCATTAGTTTGCATTAATAATTGTCTTCACATAGATGTAGGACAAATATGTGTGTGTATGTGTGTGTGTGCGCGCATGTGTGTGTGCTATGAACATCTGGGTTAAAGCGGAGGAGATGAGATCAAAGATATATCTTTTTGTCTGTAACCACTTGTTCCTCTGTGCAAGCCCATCACCTGGTGGAAGCCTCTCTCATGCATGCCGGAGCTCTGGGGTGCTTTTGAAAATGGCCCTCTCTGCTGCACTCGGCTGAATGGATGGTGCCCAAGGGGCAATTTTCAGCAGCCACCAATTTATCAGCTCATATCCAGACCAATGCAGGCTGACACTGCCCGTGCTTTCCTTGTTTGTCCCCCTTCATGTTTATAAATGGCCTTGGGTGGATGGTGAGGCTTGCTGTAGAGGAAATGTCTTACTGTGATTATATGCAGGTCGCTGCAGTTTTCTTGGGTCTGTTTGTGTTTTGATTGCTTGAGGAAATGTTTTGTTTGGTAATTTTTTTTCTTAGCCCACCCACTCTCATTAGTAATAAATTATATTTCTATATAAGCAGATAATTGTTATAGATGTACACCAACTATTTAATAATAATAATAATAATAATAATAATAATAATAATAATAATAATAATAATTTGAAGCAGAAGAAGATGAAGAAGAAAAATACTGTGCAGTAAAATGATTAATCCTAAATGCCTTTAATAGCTAAATAGAGGGAAGGGAAATTAGCCAAAAAAAAAAAGGCTGCAGGAGCGGCCAAGTCATTTTCTAAGCCAAACATCCTGGTGCTGGTGCAGCGGTGGCCAGGTTGCTTGCGGGAAACATTTTGTGGGGAAGTGGACTAGGATTTGTTTTCTTTCGCTGGGAGTCAGTCTCTGAGAACTCCACCAGATGATCAGCACCTGAACCTCAAATTCAAGTATTGCCGTCCACAAGCGTCTTTTCTGACCTGTACACCAATCACCAATTATCATCATCATTGTACGTTTCCAAAATTAGAAGAAAATCATTCCATTAGTTCATACTATCCTCAGTATCAGTGTTCCTCTGATGAATTTGTACAGTAGCATTTTTTTTATTAGGTTGATTTATAAAGAATAATACGTAAGGGAACGGAGTGAATCTGCAGGTTTACATGCTACATATTTCACATGTTTAAAGCTGTCAGGGGCGCATGTCTGAATGTCTGCTGTTCAGCTTCCACCGAACACGGACTGGTTTTATTATGACTTTTCATAGATCTTCAGTTTGTGATCAGATAAGATGACGAAGCCACAGTTCTCACAGATGTACAGTGAGTAAGTGAGAGTGCATGTGATAGAGGGGATGAGGGTGACAGCGAGAGGAAATGGAGGATAAGATAAAGGCTATCAGAGGAGATGTGTTAAATACTGGGGAAAGGTGAGCAGTAGTGAAGCAGTGATGTCAGTGCAGCGAGAGAAGTGGGTTTTCACTCAGGTCACAGTGATGACATGTGATCGGGTGACGCATCAGTGCCAGAGTAGGTCTAAACTTCATAAGCCAGAAGCTCTCGAAAGCTAAATATCACATAAGTGCTATCAATCATCATGGGAGCTCAGCTGAAAGACGGGGCTTTGAAAAGTGAAGAAAGCCGACTTGAAAAATGGAGCGGTGAGAGGAGAAGTGAGAGTGAAATGAGCATTTTGCGTGTGGGTAAATCAAGCGTCATTCCGTCTGAAGCATGAGCTGCCTAAACGACAGAGCCAATCCATTTATTAGTCATGCTAGAAGAACAGATTATTTTCCCCTTCCTCGTTATTTCACATCATACTAATCTGCGTGTAATTTCTCTAAATAAAAAAAAAAAAAGCAATCTGAAAAAACGAACAAGGCTTATATTTACCTTCACAACTGAATGAAAATTAGTGCTGGCTATAAACCAGGAATAGCTAATGAGCAAACAGCAAATGACATCATGCTGCTGTTGTGAGAGAATTAACTTGATTAGAATAATTCTCCACTCTCACCTTGGCAAGAAATCTCACGTTTCCACAAGACGGTTGTTAGCAGAGCAACCTGGATTTTTTTTTTTTTTTTATTGAGTCCCTATGTTTCATCCACACTATGTTTAGAGTTTTTAATGTAGAAGAAATCGCTTTGGGTGGGAGAGAGAGAAAAAAAAAGGAATAATTTGTCATTTCTTGTGGCCCCATTGCATTTTTTTTTTTTTTTTAGTGTAGGTTTCTGAACATTTCTTACTTTTAACATTTGCATAGTCTGTTTTTGGCTGAAATGAGTGAGGTTTGCCATCAGCCCTCTAAAACAACAAATGCTTCCTGCCAAACTTCCTAGTCAATTAGTCAAGCATTTCAAATGCTACATAACATGAAAAAAGAAAAGGAAAATTGAAGCGTGCTCAATGAGGTGGGACATTTGCAAAGTTTGCTGATTTAAATGCACAGGTACACAAACACTCGGCATGGATTTTTTTTCCATCATAAACATTTGGGTGTTTGGTTGATCATATTCAACCACCTGAACCTCACAAAGTGTTCTGGCCAGTTTTCATTAGACAAGGAAGAGAAATGTACAATAGCCTTCATACATATATATATATATATATATATATATATATATATATATATATATATATATATATATATATATATATATATATATATCTAAATCATTTCATTATACAGCTTTAAGTAACTTTTCAACTACTAAACATCATACACACTGAAGCTTTAAGCCTTCAACACAATGATGAGACGTATAAGACAGTACATGGCTCGCTGCCACTTTTCTAACCACAAGGCCCCTAACAGAGCAAAATGACTTCTAGGATTAAGAATAAAGGGAATGTTGAATTAAAATTTAATGAAACCACAAAGTAAAACTTGACTTTGTAACAAGGAGGCGTGTTTCAACATTTTTTTTTTTTTAAGAGAATGTCTAAACTGCATGTCAAATTTAGACTAAATGGTTCTGAGGAAAACCTGATAAAATATTGTCTGGCTGTGATTATTTTCCATGCCGTTTAAATGATATAATCATTAATAGTGTAGCGTGAGCACTACGCTCTGCCTCTGAATAATAAACAAACAAATAATCATTGCTCTGGGATCCTTTTGAAATTTTTTTCCCCCATGGATTTGTGGTGGAATAAACATGGAATTGAGGGAATTATGATATTTCCTTAACAAAACACTTGGACAATTGAAAATATTAAAATGTTAAGAGAAGCTGCCTGAGTAAAGTAAACAATATTGGGTCGCCAACATTCGCTACTGAAATCTGAACAGCAATAGTTTCTAAATGTTAAGTATGGTAGGAGTGAACCCAGGCCAATTTATTCATCATCTTGCTAAAATTATTGAGATGTTATTAATATATAAATAATAATATATTAATAACATAATAAAAAAAAAAATAATAATAATAATTATTATTATTATTATTATTATTATTACTACAGCACCATAACTATCATTTTCTAATACGTGAATCATTTTGTTGTCATTATTGTATTTTTTGGGGCTATCAGTAGTGTGTTTTGTAATATCGTACTATTTTGCGGTGTGTGTTCTAGCTGCTTTTTATAGACCAAGACTGGATGCAGACTTCTACACAGGACACAATCTCCACAGTAGTGGCAACGATTTTATTTCAGTCTTTTATTTCACGTCTCAGTTACCTCTAAGGTTAGGAGGGAGGTGAATGTTTCTCACCACAGCACAGTTCATATTTATTTACATTTTTTTTTAACCTAGTAGTGTTTATGTAATATTTTTCATGAACTCATTACTTTTTAATTTTTATAACAATTTAAAAGGCTAAAAATTAAATGTCTGAATAACAGAAGATATCTCAGGGAAGATAAGAGAAAGACAAATTAAATAATTATGTAAGATTAAAAAAACCAAAAAAAAACGAATTAAAGCGTTCAGCCTCCACCGCATTCTACTGAGCAGGTAAATTCTTTGATTAAAAAAATTATTCCAAAGTCTGAAAAAAAGTAAAATCTGACACCTAAACTCATTCTGTCTCATTATGAGGCAACATGAATTTTTTTTTTGCTCCAGCCTGAGCGTTCTGAAGCTTGCAATCCAGTTCAAAAACAAGTGCAGCAGCCCATCCTTCAATACACGAAAGCCAACATAAGCTGTTCGGCCTGTCTCACCTGTCGTTATATTATTACCACAGCAGTGTATGTTACCTCCCCTTCTGCTACAGCTAGTCTCCTCCATGCTGACTGTATCTCAGCCTGCCTAAACTGTCACCGCTTCAGCCACAGTAGACTGGGGAGTTGAACTTGACTGGAACATATGTCTTCAATTTTAATAGCCATCCGTTCTCCCAAATGGCCTAGAGGGGGAAGCTTGCCTGAGAAGCAGCATTTCATGTAAGAATAATTTGTGTTAAGTAGCTGGGTGATCGGTTTGTTACGCTAGAGCTGACAGTTTGTTTATGTTTCTTGAGGAGTATGATGGATGGAGCAGAAGTTGATGCTAATTAGGCTAAATTGTCACTAAGAATGCAGCAGGCCCATGCCACACTGCGCTGGCCGGCTCCTATTGTTCCTGTCTCTTTGCACTCTCGGTGTAATTGAATGGAGCTCGAGCCCATTTATCATTATACAGACAACAGGAACAGGAAGTAAGATTCTAAGGAAGTAGATAGAGGGATGGTCAGAGACAGATCTGGACTGAAGTGACACTGATCTGATGACATAGTTTTTTCTTTTTCGGAGCACTTTTGAAACAAACAGCCGCTGAATGTTTACTGGGTAAGCATGCAGTTTTGGAGAATTAGAAAATTATTAAAACCCACATTCTCATGATCAGAGCAAACTACAAGCAGGAGCAGAGAGGTGTTACCTAAATGTCATGTTTACTGCTACACATACAACTGATTAACTGGAAATCAGGGCCATGTGTGTCTGTAGCCATACACTAGGTCCTTTCAGCTGTCACAGCACATCTTCTAGCTGTGCTCTTGCTTCACTTACATGCCTTTCTGCAAGCTAAAAGTGAGCCGCTTCTAACAATTTTTCATAGATTTCATTCCATTTTTCTTCTTTCATTTCTCGACGCATAGCTGGTGGCATCCATTCTATCAGTGTCGCTCACCTTAATTTGTTTTCGCTCATTTCCCCCTCGTTTATTTTTTCTGGTCTGCTGTTTTTCCTGCTGCAGGAAAGTGAGGAAATGACTTTTTCAAATGCCTCGACCTGTAGCCTGTAGGCCGCCAGACCCGGACCCTTACCGCAATCATCCACACCATGCGCACGCGCTCGTCCTGTCCACCTTAATGACCTGCATTCACAAAGGCACTCCCCTTACTGTAAGATCATGGAGCACTTGAGGATCTGGCATTATTTTGACCCAAGACATGCTCCTAGCATCTCTGTGCAGTGTTCAAAAATACAGAGCCTAGCACATTGCACTGAACCCAGCTAGCCCACACACTTGACCCTGACCTGCTCGCTCACAGAAAGACGCAGCACAACACTGTTTATAACGTGCCCTGCGTGTTTGAGTTCGAAACAAGCCAGCTGTTAGTTATTAGCCTTAAATACGTACCCATCGCATATAACAATGGCATGTGCAAACAATGCAATGCACTGTGACAGCTCTGAGCAGATGAATAGGCGATGACAGAGAGCAGATCAGAGCAGAGGGAGGTTGCTTCAGCTGGTATTTGGCGTCAGCTGGGTTCACTGACATTGTTCTAAATTTCTGTTGATTGCCCAGCTCTCTGACTGGTCGCCCAGTCTCGTGCAGAACAGCCTCATCTGCAATTGAGTACTGATGTTCCTTTTCACTTAGTTTAGCCAGTGTGATGGAAACTAAAATTCACTCCACGGGTTTCTCAAAACTCTTCAATTTACGGATTCTTTTTTCTCTCTCTCTCTCAGATTCCCTTTATTTTGCAATTTAAACTATAGGTGGTGTCTTCTTTGTCACCAGAGAAATACTACTTTATCTATTTCACTTAAAGGTTTAGATGTATGTAGCTGTTATATATATATATATATATATATATATATATATATATATATATATATATATATATATATATATGTGTGTATATATATATATATGTATATATATATGTGTATGTGTGTGTATATATATATATGTATATATGTATATACAGCACGGAGGGTGTTGTGCATTGTGGAAGGAGTTGCTCTGGGAAGGTTGCGGTTTAAGGCTGGGGGGTAGTTCGGAGGAGGAAGTGAGTTGTGCTCGGATGGGCGAGAGTGAAACCTGAGCATGATTGAGTTAGGGAAAGGAGAAGAAGCCCTTGGGCGCAGATTTGTGTGTGTGTGTGGAGGAGACTTGTCGTGGTACCTTTTAAGCATAGAGACAGACCCAACAAATTGCACAGGGAATTTTGTGCACACCAAAGGTACTTTTCTCTGTCATACAGTGCATTTATGATGACTTTGTTTGGGCTTGGACACACACTTCAACTCCAGCAAAGACAATGACTGCAGAACCTCTATTTTTATATATATATATTTACTTAAATTATAATTCAACAGTTTGTCAGACCAGTTTGCATTGATCACATTCTTAGAGTAAGTTGAAGTAGAGGTTAGCTTAATTGTCCCTCACCATTAAAGCATCTGTTTTCTTTTCTTTCTTTTTTTTTCTTGATTGTACACTTAGGAGAGTATATTCTTGTTTTTCACTTTGCCATTCTGGATTCAGTGTGTGAGGTGATTTTTAAACCGTGGGGGGAGAAAAAAGAGCAGAGTCGAGGCGCCGCTCTGTGCTGCACCAACACTAAGCAAAAGCAGATGTTATAAAGTTTACAGAAATCAGAACATTATTTTCCTGTTTCCATCGCATTCTTCTAAACACTTAGTGAACAAGCTTTGAAGTCACCCAAGAAATCTAGTCTGCGGGAGGAACGATAGGATCTCCTAAAGCAACGGAGGCAGGGAATGGAAGGGAGGATGTGGAGGGCCCACCTCTCCACTACCATCGCTCTGTCAGAATCAGTTTTACTTTGACATAGACGTCGCTGTACAGGGCCATGCGATACACTACCTCCCACACATCAGCACTGCTGTGGTCCTCTGTGTGTGCGTGTGTGTGTGTGTGTGTGTGTGTGCATGTGTGTGTGTGCGTGTGTGTTTGCGAGAGAGAGAGAGAAAGAGAGAAAGAGATCAGCAAGAATGATAAGCCTCAAATCGAAGATAAGCATACCTCAAGCAGTGGATGGAAAGCCAGTGCAGTTTATTCCTCTTTAGCAGAATCAGCATGTATATACAACCCTGTCCCGCACAGACTAAAATGAATCATAACAATAATGACAATAATGTGGTACGCATTTGGTACATTAGTCAAACGCATGTTTTTATGACTAACAGAATCTGTCTCTGTGAGACCTGCTTTTGTGAGAGGAAAGGCAAACGGATTAAAGTGTGCTTTCATATCTTTAATGTGAAGCATGTTCATGGGCCTTTATGTTGTTCTCACAAAGTCAAAATTCGCTTCACGTACACTTGCTTTTGATTTAGCTGTGCAAATCACTCGTTACCTTGAATTTCAAGGCGAAGAGAGAATACACATGTGCATTTTTCCACTCCGCATCGTTGTGGGCGACTCTGGGTCCTATCAGCGCTTGCAGTACGGTGATTTACTGTGGCATGGGAACATTGCAGATGGCCCTGTTGTCTCAGGTTGCGAGGATGTCCTGAATTCCATATAGCTTGTGTAGTTCTGTTGTTGTTTCTGTTTTCTTTATCCAGACTTATTGCATGTTATCCCTGACTTGTCTGTCCTTCTTGCATCAGATTCAGCATCTGTTTACTGGATGAGTTCACTGTAAGGCATAGGCTCATCTTTTCATTTTATTTATTTCATTTTTTATCATTGTCTTTTATGCTTAGTAATTATCAAAGGCAGAATTCTTTTTTATTTGATTTTTTTTGTAAGAAGTACCCTTTTCAAAGTTTTAACTTCCTTATGTTGCTTGTTGCTTCCCCATTGACAACTGTCTAATCATCCAAAACTTCATCCACAGGAGGAACTCACCAAATAATGAGGTGCTTTCATCCTGTGTCCTAAAAGGGAGGAGATGGAATCTTGCATGGTTCAATTAGTGCTGCAAGTCATTAGCAGTGAGGCTAAATGGGGATCCCTGTGTGTGTGTGTGCTTGTGTGTTTGGGCTTCAGAAGGCTGTGGAAAGAGAGATGATGTAGAAAAAATGGCCTGCAGGCATTTCCACCATGGAGAGCTTCTCCTGATGTGTTTGGATTGCTTCTCCACGCGCGTCAGCCTGTTATCATTGGCTGGGTGGCTAGTGATGCTGCTTCACTGGAAAAAGCTCTGGTGTGAATTTTACTGGAAGATAGGGAGCACAGATCATAAACCATGTTCCAGTTTTCCATCCTGAGCTCAGACAGCCTGCCTCATCTCATGCCTATTCTTCCCAGCAGCAGCTCTCTGGCTTTTGAGCTGCAGGAAAGAGGGAGAGAGTGAGCATAGGTGTGAGTGAAGTGAGAAAGGGGGAATCTTACCTCACACATGTGGATGCTGGGTTGTGTTTTGACTGCAAGCACTATAAAACATGCTCATGACATCACGACCCAAATATGTTTTGAGCGCCGTCCGTTTATGGCCCAGCATTAATGGCCAGTGGGGGAATCGCAGGGGAAGATAAAACAACAGACTGCCTATAGCTCCTCTGGTCCACGCTCATCATTGCCTCAGCATTCGGCCTCCAGATGCATCGGCCACCCTGAGAGCTCATCCATCTCTTCAGCTCATTCTTTTCCCAACCGTCTCGGCCTGCGGTACTGGAGCCTCGGTCTGTTAGTAGGGGCAAATGCAGATGACTTACTTCCTCTCTGGGTGGGGCCTGTGCAAATGGCCCAGAGCCGGTCAGGCCTGGTGGGAAGAGTTGGAAGGGTCAGGACCCCCGCCATGACTGAAGGCCAGAGGGCAGCATCACCACCAGGGTCAGCTGGAGGAAGACACTTCTGCAGCCTGCTGCCTATGGGTGCAAACTAGGCAAAAAGCAAAGGGTGAGAGATGGCCCCGGAGTAGCTGAGCCAAGCCGTGAAAGTTTAAACAAATACAAGGCGAGCGAGTCACCCTGGTGGTCTCCCAGCTGATGTTTGCTCTTTGGACTGGCCTTGTTTTGAGAGTGAGAGCAGAGTGCAGGGAGAGCCAGATATGGAGCCCCTTCTGTGCCAATGTGAGCAGCAATGAGTGAGTCATCATCCACATGCACTAGAGCAGTACGGCTAATCTGTGCCTCACTCAGTACTAACACACATTTGCATTTCCCACTGGCCTACAGTGTTTATTTTTCAAAGGGGAATCCTTGTTTTAGACATTCCCTAATTATACCTTTTGGCGGCTGCTTTTTATACATTTGACGCACATATGCATTGGTCATGCAGCTCTGCTGCATTTGACTGCTGTCCATGTCCACAGTTTAAACGAAATTTCCACCCCAAAAAACATTAAATGTGTTTATGTTGGAATATTGGTTAGTAATTCTGGTGCTCATATGTTGATTGATGCTGCATTTTAATTTTTCCTAGGAGAAATTCGCTATTGTCTGCTGCACTGATGTCACTAGGGGGCATTGCTAATGCAGCTAAAATGTGTTTCATATGAGAAAAAATTAAACAGGATCAGGTTTTGTTGTTAGCTCCCGAAGAGTGTGACAACTTCAAAAGGGTTCAGTAATGGAGGCAGCAACCACCCCAGATTGCAACACAGTTATATGATGCAGTTTTGTTGGGTTGTTTGCTGAGTTTGCAGTTTTCTGGGTTCTGGCTTAGCTAGTTGCCAGTTTATGAGATAACAGCCGGCAAATGCCATTGATGGTGGTATTAGTATGAATGTTGTATCTGTTTCATCAGAGCATATAAATAAGGGCAAGAGAGAGCTGAACAGACTTACAGACTAAAGTGCTGCTGCATCACACTCTTTGTATAGAGAAACACCAAAGGATAAATCCCACTGATGCTCTATTAGCGGATTGTGGGTAAATACTGTAGGAAACTGGTAACCAAAGTGAAAATGAATCAACATGATGAAATAGGAGTCAATTATTATAGTCAAACTCTGAACTAACTGAAGATTCCAAGTCATTCAGGATGAAATTTCAGGATGGAAAAACTGATTAGAATAAGTCATCTGAGAGGAGACAGTGTAGTTTTCTGTCTGTGTCTTTGTACTTACATACAAGTGCTCTTAGACATATGCAACTCATTGTAAGCTGTTACAGAGCAAATGGGAGATACTGATAAAACATACTGCTGATGGACCCCCCCAGAGAGCGAGGCGTACGGACCACAATTGCTACACGGCTACTTCAAAAGTGACTTGATCCTTTATTTTTTGCTAGAATTTATTGGGAATGGCTGCCTAACTTTGGGCTGCCTGTTTAAAACTTGCAAATATAATTCAAATCATGCCAGTGCCGCAGTGAATGAATGTGCTTACTACGGTTACATATTTATGACCAAACTTATTATTGAAACTGTCTTTATTTGTCTTGTGATTCTGGCTATTAATTGTGACTAATCATCGTTTTCTGACATAGTCATGACACACTGCTTGGAAATGCCTTGTCATTTGCAAGGCCACAAAATAAGAAAAATCGTAGATCACTCAGCATGCTCACTGTGCATTCAACACAACTTTCTGTAATTCATAAGAGCTGCCATTTGCTGGTGCTTATATCTTGTATCACTGTACACATACTGGCACAATGTGTTTAATATAGGTTTCATTTTTCAGGGTTTTTTTACTCAGTTATTGGATGCCATTCAGAAGAACAGGCTCTGTTATAATATTTGTATAATCAGATGTGAGTTTATGATTATATATATATATATATATATATATAATGTGTGTGTGTATACAATTTTCTAAAAATCATTCTATGTAGAATTAATTACCTCTGTTCACTATATATATAAAATATATAAATTTTATATATATAGTGAACATATATATAGAACTGAAATTATATAATTGCATTAAGTATTTTCTGCCCTGTAATACTAAGTATAACTCATTAATAAAAGGAGTGATTTTATTTGTTTTCAGAGCTATTTATGTTTAAGTTAACTCTTATAAATCTAGTATACATATACATATGTTTTATGTGATTATTCCTAATTATTTCTTGATTTTAATAGAATTGTCTACTGAATGCTTAATATATTTGAAATTTATTTTTGTACTGCATACTTTATTCATATTTTATTTGCTGGTGCCAGCTTTTCCTACCATATATAAAGCACATCTTAAAATTTTAATTTAGCCACTAAATGACTCCTTGTACATCTTGTTTTTTTTCCCCCTTTAAAGACTCAAGTGGAAACAACTGTGCACTGGGACCTGAAGTGATGGAGTTGATTAAGATCCATCCTCAGTGCTTGTGAGTCAGAAGTGTCTATAGACCTGAAGCAGTGCTAATGCAGGTCCCTGTGGAAGTGATGAAACTCTGCTCTAAATCTGCACAGTTTATGTAGGGAGAGGAGGATGGAAGAATAACAGAACATGCACTTTGTTCACCCCAGCCTGCAGTAAAAAATAAAGAATTACACAGTGAGAGACAGTTTAACTCAGGGTCGTAAATAAGTGTTTGCATCTCTCTCTCTCTCCCTTGTTCTCTCTCAGCCAAGCTGTGAGACTGGATTTGGTGTCCAACACATTACTTAAATATCCTTCAATGTTTAAAAAAAAAAATTGCGACGTGGTCACATGGACTTTCACCCATGCATCTAAACACACAGCATGCATACTCATGCACAATGGGGTCTTGTGTAGGAGCATTTGTGTGTGTGTCTGTGTGTGCTGTCTTCTTTCCAGACTGCATCTCTTCCCAAACCACAGTGGGGTAATAATCACTTAACCCAAATCAGAGGTACTCAGCTTGGGCTGCAGCTGGGAGACTCGGCAGGAGAGATGTAGGGGAAAGGAACAAAAGGTGACTTAGCCAAGAAGAGAAGAAGATTTGGAAGGTGAAGTTAGCAAAAACAGATTGCTACAAATATATACCACTAACACCATATTACGAATTTCACCTTTTGTGTCATATAAATTAAGGTATGCTTCCAATTTGAGATGGAAAATAATCAGGTGTCTCGTTGTTACTCGTTTTCCAGTTTGTCATGATTTTGGAATAAGTGTAGAAGTAGAAAAAGCTGTCACGAGGCGAAACACGATCGAGTTTGGAAAGTAGAGTAGTCTGGATTTTTCATTCTTATGTGTTTCTGACTAAAAGCCCTTCAGCTCTGTGTCTCCCGTAACAGCCTCTGGTTCACCATCTGATCTTTGTATGTAGTAAAGTGGTTGGCTGTTGTGTGCCGTGTGATGTGCAGCCATGATAGTGGGCTCTCTATGGCCGTAGTTAACATGGCCCCTGAGGTGCTGTTCCTGTACTGAGCTCCACCGCAGCCAAGACCTCCAGAATATCAACGCAGTTGGATCCTGAGCCCTTCCGCCCATCTATCTTATCTCAAAATACACTCTGCTTAGCAGCCTGGCCTGCTCTTAATCAACAGGAGATTGCAGCAATAAGATATCGGCAAAGAAATCTGGGTGATTTTGTGTATGTGTGTAAGCGTGTGTGGGGGGTTCCTTGTCTTTCTTTCCTCCCTCTCTCTCTCTCTCTCTCTCTCTCTCTCTCACATTCTGAGGCCATTTGAAAAGGTCTCACTGGTGTTCATACCCTTCCTCACAGCATCTGCCATTCATTTGGAGTGGAAGACAAACACACTGATGAAAATGCTCTAAACCACTGCATTGCCTCGCTTTCTTGTGCTCTCTCACTCTCTGGGGAGGGAGAGACATTTCAACTTGTTTGTATATATTTAGAACATTACATGTTACGCTGCAGATGGGCCGCATTTCAAAATTAAATATAGAGAATTTAATTTTAAATTGTTTAAAAGGCAACTGATGAGATTGTGGAGTTTAGTCTCAACTCAAGAACTCTGGAGTCTGTGATGTGTGTGTTTGTGTGTGTGTGTGTGTTTGCATGTTTTTATGTCTTGGAGGGTACAAAATGTTCACACTGACAATAATATCTTCTCTGTGTTTGATCTTGTGGGAACATTTGGCTATAGTCCTTAGCTCTGTGTTTTATGTCGCACCTTGTTCCTGGAGGAATATTGTTTCATTTCACTCTGTACTGCGTCAGCTATATCTAGTCAAGATGACAAGAAAAGCTTCTTGAATTGGCTTGGCTGGAAAAAATTACTTTTATTATTTCACTTGCTTTATTTTATACCTTTATGTCTGTGGAGGGGTAGTACAGCCAAGACATGATATTTATACATACTTATGTTGATGCTGTACACTCTGATATAATACAATTTAAATTTTTATGATGGTTGTGTCATTCAAAAGGACCCACATGAGAAAAACATTGCTTTAAAGCCTAACCAAAAGCACAGTTGTTGGCTTTGAGGATATTTTGAGAAAAGATTCCAGTCTTTATTTTCACATCAATCGAGCTTATTAATGACCTCCTTGTTCCGTAATTAACCTTGTTGATCACACACACACACACACACACACACATTCTTCAATATTCACAAACACAGCTGTATATATATTTCCTAGTTGAAGAAAAGAAAACGAATATTTGTCATCTTTCCTTCACTAGCTAGCAAAGATAATGCAGCCAAATATCACAGCCAGAGAATATTGGAGAGAGAGAGGGAGAGAGAGAGAGTTGTGTGTTTTAATGATTAAGCTGTTGAAGTAGAACAGCAGACAGATCAGCTAGGGACACCTGCTCCCCTTCCCAGTGACCCTGAACCCCCAAATCCTGTCACACACTCACTAATGGCTGACTAATAGACGAGGAAGCACCACCACCCAAACACTTCTGTGCTCTCTCTCTCTCTCTCTCTCTCTCTCTCTATCATATCCACATTCTCTATTCCTCTCATCTGAAAACCATGTGTTGATATTAGCCCCTAGCCGCCTCCTGCGTGTGAGGTATTTTTGATAACATAATGGTGTGAGCTGAGCTGCGGGTGCACAGAGACTCCTGACCCTTAAATGGGTGCTGAGTGGAATGGCGCTGCGCTTTCATTTGCTTGGGATGGCCTGGACGTGCTCATGCGCTGTTGACTTAAGCGTTCCGCCTTGGCCATCAATCATCAGACCGGTGACACTCAGCTCCTGAACCTTGTGCTACTTTATCTGCCAGCAAATCCGCATCGCTATACGCAGCCCCCTGCATGTAGCTACCAGCTCCCTCCAGCAGCAATGAAAACAGCCCTGGTTCTCACACGCACATGCACACACACACTGTATTTAACCTCATGGACACACAAACTTAACAGACGGAACCTTCCCCCCTCCCTTCGTCTCTCTTTCAAAGACAAAGAATGACTTCTAAATCCTTCCTCTACGCTTTTTTTTTCCAGACTGCCGAGGCATTTGGAAAAGGTTTTTTTGCAATTATATTTAATCATACGCTGCAGTTCCAATCAGTGGGAGCAGCAGTGATCACATTTGCATGGGTTTCAAGTTCTCCCCCTCACGTCAGAGCTCTGCCCAGCGGCAGCAGGGGTATAGGACCACCTGGGCGAATATTCTCAATCCCTCCTTCTCTTTCTCTCTCATTCTCTCTTGTCGCTCACTCTTTCCATTCCTCTCCTGTGACACACACTCACACACAGACACACACATGCACATTGTGCTTTCAATGATGCAACTAATCAGAATGGAAAAGCATCCCATGCACTTGCGTTTTGAAGTTCCTCTGTTTGTATTAGAGCTCTGAAACAGGTGAACTTGTATCTTTCCATACAATATGGTTTGCACACTTAGTTATTTGTTTGCGTTGGTGTTTGAATATGGGTATAGTTTTGTATGTAAGATTAATGTACGTGTGGTGAAAAAAACAGCCCACCCAGTGTGTGTGAGACATCATTTTTAATTTCTTCTGCACAACATGTGTCTTTGTGTGTGTGTGTGTGTACTTGCATATTCTAACTGCTTTCTGTGTCTGCATCTCTTCTGCAGCCTGCCTCACAGCACTTGTTTAGACAACAGTGGTCACATGTTGCTGAAATTTGGTTGCTCAGCTCAGGTGAATTAAGCTGTGGCATGTGTGCTTAAGCCCAGACAGCTCAGCGATTATTCCTGGATTCAAATGACTGATTTAAGAGCCTAGCAACTCGCACGTATTATTACTACTATTAGTATAATACTGCCCTCTTGCTAGTTCTGCAGTTATCTGTTGTAGTAAAAAGGTTGTAAACATCCTAATCATCCAAATCACTTTATGCTTTAGCGGGTACCAACTATTTTTGCTCATGAACCAAATCGGTTAATAATGGTATAAACATACAATACCAGTTTAATTTGCAACAAGCTGCCAGTGTGTGTAAGGAGTTAGTTTTTTTTATTTGCATTTAAACCCAAAGAGTGTGATTTTATAAGTGTGAGTCCCAGCTGTAAAAATGAAATGCAGTGGGTGTAACATTGAAGAGGAAATGCACAACACACTATAGTACTCATCACTTAAAATGTAATGAAGTTTTTTTCTGTATTTGGTTTTCTGCTATTTTATTAGACTATATAATAATTAAATAAGTAAATCCCTGCCCTTGTGTGAGTGTGCGTTTGTGTGTGTGTGTATATATATGTTTATTTATTTATTTTACAGATAGAGACATATATATATATATATATATATATATATATATATATATATATATATATATATATATATATATATATATATATATATATATATATATATGTATATGTATAGTTCAAAGTCAGATTCAGGAATATAGCCTCTCTTCCTCACAGATTATTCGTGTGTTATGTGTGTGGCTTTTCTCACCACTCTTCAGTCCCAAGATGGATTTCACACATGACTTACTGATTGAGTTGTCACGTCTTACAATTAATAGACCGATCATGTTTATTATGGTCCAAAACAGTGTTTTTTTTTCTGAGGCCTAGTGCGAGGCTAGAGAGAACTGTGAAAAAGCCTTTTTATCCTTGAGGCTGATATATTTGTATTTTATGAGCTGTCTAATTATTAAATGTGTTGGAAGCAGGTTCAGCTGGGACAAAACATTCCAGCACTGTTAATGTCTCCCTGTCGTCCCTGCTCTCTCGCCCTCTCTCCTTTTGATAATACTTTTCGTTACTAGCTCATAAAACTTTTGGCAAGCTCCCCTATCCCTTACCCTGTTTCATAACATCCTTCTACTTGATGTGTCTTGGTTTTCTACATAAGATTAGAATTCCTTTAATCTGCGGTTTTTAATCTCAGGCTTCACACTGTGGTTGAGACTAAATTAGAATCAGATTCAGAGTCAACTGTGCATGTTAAAAAAAAATTGTAGTTTGATCCAGTAGTTAGATTATTTCATTTATTTGCTGTCATATACATCATTTGACAAAAATGATGTAATGACTTGGTCTCCTGCTTGCTTTCCAGCTCTCCCTCTCTCTCTCTCTCTCTCTCTCTCTCTCTCTCATGGTTTCCACTCTGTATAGGTCTGAGTAAAGAGTAAAGCATAAGCGAATAATTAGGTAATTGCCTCCTTGATTGAGCCCAATAGGAAATGTTTCAATTAGGCTAAAACTGCACGAGGAGGAAGTGGACTCTTACAAAGGGAAACATTCCTTGTCATGCAACTGTCAGCCCTGAGCCCACACCACGAGTCAGGATTTACTGGAGACAAGAAAAGGAAATATTCTGGGGAGAAAAAAGAGAAAGAGAAAAATATGTGGAAGGAGGGAAGGGCCAGAGGGAGACAGCAAGAAATGATTGCTGTAATTATGGCTATATTTAAACAGGCTTTTTCTCTGATATGATTTGCTGTTGATCCTCTGTCCAGATAAGAAGACGAGCTCAGCCCGCCCAGACGCCTGTTACAAATTACAACCTTCCAGCCATGGAAGAGATGTAGTTTCTATTAGGGGAAAAACAGAGATGGACTGAAGCCAGTGACGGAGTGAACATACAGGATAATAGAGAGGAAATCAGGGCACAATAACAAATATATAATAGCCATGCCTAATACTTTAGTATGAAATGTACAATGCTGCACAATGTTGTAGGATAAAATAAACATGCTGTTAAAGTACAGGGTGGACAGATTTATCATTTTCATTTCTATTTCATTTAAATTATGTTGTATTTTATTTAAATATCTGAATAATTACAGCATGTTTTGTGTTTACGCCGTAGCTTAAATGAAATCTTAATTAAGTATATATTGGATTTGCAAATATTTAACTGTGCTTTACAACACATTTTTAAATTAGAAATCAAGGAGTTCTGTCTATTACAAATATAATGTAGAAATACAAATTAAAATCACATTTTGTCTTGAGGAAGCATAACAGAGCTTGGGTTTGGCTATGGAAAAGCGATTAACACTGTCTCACATGACTTAAGCCTTACTATGGGAACGAAATGCTTAGAAAGTTTTGTTTTCAGAGATGAGTGACTGTAGAGCAGCACATGGTACAACCGCTGTTTAAGCCAAAATCTAAACAGTAGGGAATTGCAAAGTTAAGCTATGATTTTAATAAGTTCATTCAAGGCTAGTTTATGAAACCGAAAAAAGGTGAGAACCTTTTCACTTACTAAACAATTCACAGGGAGCATACTGCGGACAATAATGATCACTCTCTTGTGGATAAGAAGGATAGCAATTCGATCCTGCACTTGCACTCATAAACTCTCTGATGCTTTATGGGTTACAAATGATTTGTGGATACTTTAACATATTTGTTTTTGAAACTTCTTAAATGATATCATAGTGTCTAATTTTATTGTTGTAGCTAAAATTTGAAACAATCTTTTTAAATTTTCAGTCAGGACAAACGTTTTTTTTTTTAGTTCATGCATTAGTACTTCTATAAACCGAGTGTGTAATGGAGAAACGTGCATGATTTTACAAAAGCAACATGACTGGCTTGGTATGTGGTCATTTTATTTGTGTGTTTATGGATTGTGTGTATGGAAATGAAATTAGCAGTGAGAAATGCGTGAGAAACGATGTATCTATGGTGTGTAAATGTGTGTAAACAGACCCTGCCTTGCAGTTCTGTCCCACAGGGCCACAGTGTGGTTAGCAGAGTAAACTGTGGTCAGTGTTAATATGTTTCCTGTGTCTGACTGACATACCTGAGCAGTCTGCTAATGAAAGAATGCCTAACTCTGTTCTGTGATACACTCATCTCTGGCTCTCTCTCTGGCTCTCTCTCTCTGGCTCTCTCTCTCTCTCTTGCACTCACTCCCTCACTCACTCACTCGGTCTCTGTCAGGGTGTGTCCAGTGGTGAACTATCTGTCTGTATGCCGTCTGATTTGCCTGACTGATTCTGTATGGTACACTCAGCGCTCCTCTGGACGAACTTGACAGCATTTTTGTTTAGGTTAAATGTCACAGTCATGACTAATGAGTCCCCTGCAGTCATATGCTAGTCTGGTTTCCCACTTCCTCATTCTGACAAGCCACTGTGCTCAGGTGTGGTCAGCATAGCTCTATTTGTGTGTGTGTGTGTGTGTGTTGTAACCCATTTATACCCATTTAAATGCCAGTGCTAGTTATTGCAGCCCAGGCTTGTGATTCCCTTAACTGACCACACAAAGACAGTGCCGATATCCACACTCACACACACGCAAAGAATAATAATGTCATTATTTTCCAGCCCGTACATATACATTTTTCTCAGTGCATTTTTCACTGTAAGTGTATTCTGTCATCAGTTCTTCAGGCCGGGGTGTGTTATGGGATGGAGTGAGGGGCAGCGTCAGTGTGGGGCTTAGCGGAACACAGAACCCATTATAGGAGCAGAGGAGAGATGGGAGGAGCGGTGCTGGTAATGTTTTAGCCTCAAAATGAGTTCCATTCGCTGCAGAGTCATGGATGTAATACTCATATGGAGAAGTTTATGAGGATTAAGAGCTTGTATTTAGTCTACATGGCTGGGCCCACACTCCACTCATCTCTCTCTCTCTCTCTCTCTCTCTTTGTGTGGAGTTAAGTTTGTGCATGGGTAAAGGTGACTAAGCTCTGTTGCACAGTCTGACTCCCTCCCACCTTTCCGGAACTCATGGTCTCACACAACCCTTGGGATTTCAGGAGCAAATCACTTCTTCCGCTGACCAGAAAGCTCCAGAGCTCTTTCTCACTCCCAAATGTAAATGATTGCTGATGTCAGTAAATTTACCCTCAGTTGTGCTGATGTCTGCATCTGCACTTTACAAACAGAACAAATGCAAAAATTTATAAATTTCTTTTGTAGTCATATGTAATTAATATGTATTTATAATAAGATTACATTAAAGCAAATGTAAAATTATTAAACTTGTTTTTAGAATGTTATTTATTGGTTTGTTTATTTGTTTTAGTTGATTTTACAAATTTATCTTTGTTTTAAAAGTAATTTTTATAATTTTAATTTAATATTCTGTCTGCAGAAGATTTTGAATCCTTCTTTTCCATAGAAATAAATACAATTATCTTTAAATGTATATTATATTAAATCAGTTAAATTAATATTATATTAAATTTTATATTTGATTTAATATATTTGATTATATTAAATCAAATATAAAATTATATATATATATATATATATATATATATATATATATATATATATATATATATATATATTTACACAAATATAAAATTATATAAAACTTATTTCTAGACATTTTAGATTATTTATTTATTGCAAATGTAACTTTTGTTATAAAATTATTTTTTTAATTTTTATTTAATATCATGTTGGCAGAAAATTCAGATTTTATTTTATTTACAGAAATTTATTATTATTATTATTATTATTATTATAAGACTTATTAAGTTAGCAAGATTATCTGCAAATAGAACAAAATTCAAATTCTAGTACCTTCATGAGTGTCTAAGAACAACTTTTTTACTCAATTATTCTAGCTATCATCTTTGTATGATGTCATTTGGCATAATCTAAAACTGATTTAATATTATGCTGAGATTAAAGGCTATGTCACACAAACACTCCACCAACCTCTACGTCTGTAACCTTGTTTCTTAATGGAGAAAACGCCACCTTAGTAATGTATTATCAAAGAGAAATGTCTGATGGAAAACAACTAATCACTTTGATCATTGTCATCCACATCATTCTCTCTTATATCCTAATATAAATATCACTCATGACATTTAATTTAATAGAAGTCTCAGGGTTGCTCTTAGCTTGACAGATTCCAGTCAGCGTCGAAATAATCGCTGATTCATTCCGTGGGTTTTGTTCTGTTGGCTAAATCTGACATACATCTGATCAGCTTTCCAACATTACATTCAACTTTGCTTTGTATCTCTACAGTGTAAGTGCATCACAGATCATTTCTCAGCTGGTATTTAGCTCATTAAAACAGTTAGGTATGTCTGTTTCACTAAACAAATAAAACATCTGGTTTAGGCAGACTTCTCTTATTTACCTAACAGGATCTGTGTAAAACATGTAGCATAAGCAAGTTTAGAAAGTATATCCGTTGATTTCTAAATTGGTTTCGTGGAATCTATTTATACTTTCTTAAAGTACAGGTATCACTGTACGATTTACACAGAAAAACACGGTTAAAAAAAGTTTTTTGCTATTTGCCAATATTTAGACTCAAACAACACATGCAGGACTCATGCCTTATAAGCCTTATAAGTGCTTATAGGTCTCGGAAGTTTTCTTACACATCTTAAAATTTTAAATTTGCTTTTTAAAAAAAAAAAAAAAAATTATTTATTTATCTTTTTTTTATTATTATTGACTTCCCATTTTGCAAATTTCCAAGAGACAAATTCTGATTTGTTTGTTCTGACTGTTTGTTCACTTGCATATTCACACTGATTGTTATTCTAAAGACAAAGGCTTATACTGTATAAGCTGGGAAGTGTAAGGTCGGAGAAGGTTAGCTAGTTATCCCCAAACCATGAACTTTTGGTACAAATTCTCTATAAAAGCAGATGCAAGAGACAGGCACAATTTTTTTTTACACTTTTTGTACAGAATTTGTGTGTGTGTGTGTGTCAACTGAGAAAGATGAGCATTAATGATTAAACACACAAAATTAAAGTACACGCACTACACCAGCATGCATGTTATGGATTATGTTACATAAGGGTAATATCCAGTCACGGTTTTAAGCATATTTGGCACAACTGAGCGAGAAATTAAAGAATGTGGCTTATGCTAGATTTCTTGCTGCTTTTACCGCAAGTAATACAGTCAAGCATGGTTAGCTTTCATGCTGGTTTTTGTCAGTGTTGTCTTATCACAAATCTGATATCAGGTTACAGTATTTTATTCACCAAATAAAGAGAAGAAAGCACATAATTTCAACTATTTCAACTGTACAAAGCATCATTTTCACTGTCCTTACAGTTTGAGGACACATACAAATGTGATTTGAACAATGCAAAAAATCTCACTGATGTATTGATTCGTTAAACATTTTGTTTACATTATACAACAGATACTGATTTCATTGTAGTGAATATGTGTATATATATATAAAATATATAATTTATGTTTGTCTTAAACATGAAAAAATATATTTACGTTTCAAAATACTTTAGTTAATATTATTCTTTATTAAAAAAACACAGTCATTCTGTACACATTGGTATTTGATATGTAAAGAATAAATGTTCATCAGTGTAGTGTACAGTACATGTAGCAACCTGTATGTATTGTACACTGCCCTCAAATGTAGTGTGTAATCAGCTCAATCCTTCTGTTTATTTTTATTCTTCGTTTTCAAGGGTATATGTTTGTCTTTATGTCTCTGTTTGCACATGTAAGCATGCGTGCAAGCTTATCTGGGCTAGGTGTGTGTGTGTGTGAGAGAGTGTGTGTGTGTGTGGTATGTGTGTGTACTGTTTTTCCCTCTTTCTTTCTCCCAGAAGGAAAAGTTTCATGTTCACTCTCTAACTCGTCCCTGTAGAGGGTCAATTGCAACCAGTTGGCCGCCAGTCTGATCCAAAATAAACATTTGGAGAGAAGGGACTGTATAGGCAGGTACCTGGGGCCTCTGTGTTCTCCCCTTCCTTTTACATTTACACACACACACACACACACATACACACACACACTCACCCACCCTGCGTCTTGTTCTTTAATATCTTTTTTTTTTCTTTTATGTGCAAGGGATAGACAAACTCCCCTAAGGCTGTGTGTGTGTGTGTGTGTGTGTGTGTGTGTTTCCTTTGTCTTACAAGTGTGCACAGTGAATTGTGAAAGCATCTGCTGTCCTCAAATCATCTCCTGACTCACCCAGGTCACTCAGCACTCATCGATGTGGCATATTTTGGAGCATATGTCTCTTTGGCATTTTAGGCGTCTTTTTATAGACGTCTAGTTTCCATTAGCTAGTAAATACCACTATTTGGCCACTATAAGCTCTGTGTGACTAGCAAATTAAGGTCCTGCTGCACACAGTGTCCAGAAAAAATATTCAATTAAAAGACATCCAAATGTCAAAGGAAATAAGAAAGGAAAGTACATATAATTTTTTAGTAAGTAAAGTTTTTTTCTACACCTCCTTTTATTTGATAATGCATGCTTATTTAAATAAAAGTAGAAGTTATTCTGAAGGAAAAAGTTGCTGTTTAAATGTAGCTGTTTAAGCTCACTGCCACTGGGGTTGTGTCATTACTCGCTGCTAGCCTCTAATTCATACAGCCACTGCAGTGGGGAATTCTGGCAAATCACAGCTACAGTGTTTGTTTTTTAAAAAAGGGGGGAAAAAACAAGATAGGAAATACAACGGGACTCATACTCTTTGCTAAATGATTCCCAGTTCTCTTTAATATGCATTTAAATTAGACAGCTAGCAAAGTACACATATTAATAGCTTAAAAAGCTAAAGAGAGCTAAATAATAACAAAGCTAAAATAGATAAATAATGCTAAAACCACTGCTCAGTGGGGATTGGGTGAGGGCTGGAGACTCTGGATGCTCTTACAGGAGTAACACAGGTACGTTATTCAATTAGATAATTTAACACAGTCACATATACTCTATTCATGTCCGAAATTAGTTTCCTCTTACCCAGTCAGATAATGCTTTAGTTCTCAAGTTTGAACTTCCTTCCCTTCTTCTTTGTGAACTCAAGGCGGCTGATGCCAAGACCTCAGATAGTCACCGTGCAATCGCATGATTGAACAGACACTTGGCAAATAGTCAACCCTTAAAAGTTATTTCCCCAAAAACAAGTGGGCTGGAATATTTTATTCCACTGAGCAAAACTGCTTTTATTTGATTTCTTCTTTAGGTTTGAGTTTAGATGTAGGCAGAGTACCAATTTGCTGCATTAATAATTATCAGTCGAAGGCCCACAAGCCTTGTAGGACAAACCTGTGTGTGTGGGTGTGCGTGTGTTAGGGGGTTGTTGGCTTGTACTGTGCAGACTCACAGTTTGAGTCTGATGATGGGTGACTGGTTTAACTGGGATAGGGGAATGGCCTGCACGTCTCAATTTAGCACCCATTAATCACAGCGGCATTTCCTCACATCAGGCCGCCCGTCTGTTAGCCAAGCTAGCGTGTTAGCATAATGAGCTCAGGTGACCGTGAAAAAAGGGCTGCTCTGTTCTCGTCCACTGCAGCTGCCGAGTGCCTCTTGAGCTCATTAGTAAGACCATGCGGTCAGATTGAGACACCTACTGAACCAGTGCCACACATTTAACCATTTTAATCAACTGTCTGAAGTGTGACATATAAACAATACAGAGAAGTGCCACTGAAGTGACCCAGATTACAAGGAATGTCTGTCAACTCTGTAATGACTAGGAAAACATTTTAAAATAATTGCTTTGTCTTTAGAATCACAGGGAGAAAAAAAACGACTTGATCATGTTGGGTGGATTTCATCTGATCTGATTTTGATGTCTAACTTTGTTCTATTTAAATATTGACAGATTTGAGTGTAAGCATGGGTGTGTGTGTGCGTGTGTGTGTGTGTGTGTGTGCGTACAAATATGTGTTTGAGGGGCCCTGTCATCACTAGCAGGACAGACAGAAATTGATGTGTGTGTCTGTCGGAGTAAGTGAGAGTGAAAGCTGGTCAGAGGGGGATGGGGAAAGCCGTCTGCTCGTACAGGTGCTTATAATTTGCAGTGTGTGATTAATCATTGTTGTGTTTGCCAGTGACATTGTGTTTAATGGATCTGTCCATCTTTTCTCTCTCCCCATCTTGGACCAACAGGCCATAGCATGCCGAGTGTCACCAAGAGGTTACTATGAACACACACACACTGGCTTCACACATTGTTGTCATCATATAGCTCATACATAAACTCACAGCACACTCATAGAGCTGTAGTATTAGAACTTTGTGTGTGTGTGTGTGTTTGCTTTGTGTATGGGGCATGCAGGCTGGTCAGTGAAGGCTGTAAATCAGCTGCTCCCTGATGGCACTCTGACAGAAAGGAAGCTAATCTGTCCCCCGTGTGTCATTACAGCTAGCCTCCCAGATCGCCATATATCCTGCTGCTTCCCTCATCTTCTACACACATATCCCCACCGCTAGAAATGGTAACACACACATGTTGAACATAAAGTGTCTAAGACCGTGTCAAGAGTTCATGGTCCACATCTGTGCCAGGGATAAGACGTAAGGCGATTCTGTCTTTAAAATCATCACTGTTGCACCTTCGCAAATTAACTACTGCATCACACTGCATCATGTAGCGCAACCTGCCCTAGCAAATGATCTTGTGCTTTTGTATATGCTAGTGTCGTCTTATAGATTAAGTGGTATTTAGTGTTGTATAACTTTCAAGTCTCTTGAAATGCATAGAAATACAATCTGTGGATATTTCAGGCTGCTGAGTCTATCCAAAATACTCCAGAGGATAATTGTGTGTGTGTGTGTGTGTGTGTGTGTGTGTCCTTATTTAATCAGCCTTTTTTTTTTCCACAAATAGTCCAACATATTTTTTCAGTCCACTGTTTAAATTTCCACACTGCTAAAATACCACAGCCTTATGAACAATTTCACCCTGACAGTTTTGAATATGTCTTTGGATTTTTTGACAAATTGCTGGATGAAAAATCCCTGGACATAATCGTCTGGTCTGGAGTGTGTCTACCGCTAGGATCTAGACCCTACAATTTTGGAGTTATGGTGCTTGTTTTTGTGCGTGATGCTGAATTTCATTAGTGGTTCCTTGAAGCACCCACCGTGGCGAGAACCACGGCACAGCTGGCTTCCTCCATCCTTGAGATCTGCTGAGCTTGGCTTGTCATTGTCCTGCCATGCACTTCCTTGTCCTCTACAGTCTTCTTTAGTGAAAATACAAGTCTAGGGCCTGTGCACTAGGGCGAGTGTTTTTGGTTCGGTAGAGTTTGTCTGAACCTGCTCGGTTACAGATTGTAAAAATGATCTGATAAAGAATGTGCTCTCGTTGCCAGGATGAGTGTTTTAAAAACAAATCTTCAGAGTTTCACCCGAGCAATAAACCTTTTGGATACTGGCTTTAGTAGTAGAGCTCTTTTAGTAGCTTGTCAGCACCCATGTAAAGGCTTTGTGTGTGTGTGTGTGAGAGAGAGAGGCATGTTTTTATATCTTGCTGGGGACTAAATATACCCACAAGAATAGACATACCTAACCCTTTTAAATTTGTGGGATCAACATTCACACTAAAAGAGACAAAAAGTTTGCTTTTGATTACTGAGTAGAGTTTTATTTAGATCTAAGTGTAGCCCAGCATTAATTAGCTGCATTCAACGATTGAAGGTCCTCACAAGGATGGTAACGTGTGCGTCTTTCTTTCTTTTTTTTTGTAGTTGTGTCTGTGCCGTCATGTATGCATACACGTATACAATCTCACACATACAAACACAGGGCAGGGCTACACTGCTGATTACATAATTACGGCAACAAACCACCACCGTGTGTAACATAATAACCCTCTCTCATCAGCCTCAAACCACCACCATGCCCGCCCAACACAGCTTATGTAATGCTTGGAAGGAGAGTGGTGGTGTGTGTCTGTGTGTGGATATGGATGTCTGTGAGTGTGTGTGTAAAGATAGGTTTGTGTATTCCCACAGTTTTGAGGATGTGTATTTGCTCATTTCTCTGTAAGTCTGGGTGGTGAAACATGTTTCTCTTGTGCTTGGCCAGTGCTAGCTCCATGCATTTACACTTCAGTAATGGCTTCCTGCTTTAGTCTCTCATGCTAAATCAACAGGGTTGCCAGCTCTTACGTTTTTTGGCCCGGGACTCATGATTTTGAAACCTGTATCATGCTTGTACGCCACCAAAACACAACCCTTGCCAATTCACGAAAATGCTCCAATAAAACTGCTTCCTGATGAAGCTTATATACATTTCAAGGCATAAGTGCATATTTTTTCATCATGCCAGAGTGAAAATGCAACTGATTTCTGCTTTCAGTCACCCGAGAACATGTTACAGCCTGACAGATATGTCAAAGTTTTTAGATGCAAGAGATAACAAAACTTTTGCTAAATCAAGATGTCTGTATCACTGCAGTGAAATTTTAGGTTTGAGATGCCAAACTCGATTTCCACCCAGGCTACGTAGGTATTCTCGTGTGTCCTTAAGCTAGAAAACAAATTCATTTATTTAGTATTATCTATCCTGTAGCTCCCCTTTTAAAGCTGAAATCAGGACTTTTCCAACAAAAAAGCAAACATGTAAAAACACCCAAAGCAACTATTCACATCATTAGATGTTTATGTTTGTTTAAAATATACAGTGTTTAACAAAAATTAGTACTTTAAATTCAGTTCTATTTTATATTTTAAATTAAGTTTTCTGGTTTCTGCATAACCTTCGAAAACAATAGATGGTTTGGGAACTCTAAATTTCCCCTAGGTGTCAGTGTCTGTGTGTGTGCGCGTGTGTGCACGTGTGTGTTTGTGAGAGAGAGAATGGTGCCCTGATATGATTAATAGAAGCTGGTGTCCCCTCTAGAGTGGCTAGTATCTAGTGCATCCCAGACCAGCATAAAGTGATTGCTAACAATTTAGTTTAGGATTGCTGATTTTTTGAAAATTCTACAATCAGTAACCAACAGCAGTTCTATATATTATATGACCAAAAATCTGTGGACACCTGACCATATGTAGGCCATAACTATTGGCCCAAATTTGGAAGCACACACTCTGTATATTGCAGTGTGTGTGTGTCTGCTATGCCTGTATTGTACTTTTTAGTTCTCCACAGAAGACGAGATTTTATCATTCTCTGTAGATGCCTGCTTTTCCTTTCTTTTCTGTTGTTCTCATCTGCATATGCACCTGGCAGGCAGGCAGCTGAACTGCTTTCTTTTCCTCTGACATGACTGGCTCTCGCATTATCCTTTCAGTCTACTGGCCCCATATTGTAAGTATGTACTCAGTGCCTGACTATAAATTCTCAGTATATACGGATGTCTCTGTAGAAATGAGTCTCCTCTACCCTGTTTTCCTCCACCAGGGCCTCCGGCCAGTCCACGTCCAGGGGCCCTGCTCCTGCGCTTGTCCAAAGAGACATGGAGTGTTAACAAGTAATTAAAGAATTTACTGCCCCACTAAAGGTCTATTATTGCTGTTCCTGGCCCATAATTGGGTTCATTATCAGCTTTTATGGACTATAGGTGAACGTTTCAGAAACACTGGACACACTCTTTCCTGGTCATGTGCTGCCTCTATCCTGACCACATTGAAGTTTCGGCTTTGTGCGAGGTCAAATGTTTGATGCCATATAGTTTATGTGCCTACCTTACTTTTTTCATTGTGCCTGACAAGAGAAATCTACATTACTGTAAAACACTTCAATAGCAAAAAAATAAAATGTGCAGGAGTATGTTTCTTGGGCTCATTTTGCCGAGGGAGAACAATGCTGTAACATGGTGGTAATTTTTTTTTGGACATTCTCCCATTATAAACCCTCACCTCAAATGCAAAGGGGTGAATGTCATGCCATCCAGTCTGTCATTACTTTGTACATGTTGGTTTAATTAATTTGTATTGCTCTGTGTGTATGTGTGTATGTGTGTATGTGTGTATGTGTGTATGTGTGTGTGTGTGTGTGTGTGTGTGTGTGTGTGTGTGTGTGTGTGTGTGAGAGCGAGACAGAGACTGCCCTGTTTTTCTATAGATTTTCCATCCATCTCTCTCAGTACTGTCCACTAGGTGACAGTAATAACACAGCTCATCCTCTTGAATGATTTGTAGTGAGAAGACACACACACACACACACACACACACACACACCAACCAACCATGAATAGCTGGAGGCATCATGTAATAGCATATAATACACGGCAGAAGTGTGCAAATTATATTACCATTAAAATCTATCAGTAATAGTTAAAAATTGTGTCTGTGTTAAGCACTTTTCAATCTAATACCAGCCCGAACACAAGATATGTATCTCACTCCTATCACATCTAGCACTGCAACTTGACTCTGAAGTCTCTGACAAGTTAGATAAGTGTTAAACCGATCAGGTTTAGGAATAAAAACGAAAGTAGCTCAGGGACACCTAATTGACGGCATCGCACCATCATTTTCTGTGGAAATCGAGATGTAAATTTGAGTGGAGATTGTGCGCATACTTGACCATAGCATCACGAACAGCTAGTGTAGGCTGCTTTACATCGCTCACCCTTATCTTGCCTTTGAGGTTCTCTGAGTAAGGGCAGAACAACAGAATTTGTTCAGCCATGAAGCCATGAAGAGATCCTAAAAAGTGAAATCACATTTCTATCTCTCTAAGTATCTATGTCCTAGCAAAAACAACAGGAAAAAAAACATTCCTGTGATATACAGAGACCGAAAATGCAGGAGTTGGATTAATTTTGTTTGTAGTTGCAACAGACTATACAAATAGGAGCACAGGCTGAAGAATGCAATCATGACATATTTCCTTCCCTATTTCAGTCCATTTTTATTACTAATGTCTTATGAAAGATGAAAGCATTTAAAGGGCACATAGTTCACCCTCTTCACCTGTTCATGAAGGACAAATATTCCCACCCAACCCCGCCCCAAATACACAAACACACACAACTCTAAAGACCCCACCAATGTATTTATCCAAATCATTTATGAAGGGAGTGACATTGCGCTCTGCAACAGGTGCTAAGACTTCATTTGGTTAGAAGTTTTCCAGAGAATGAATGAGGATTCTGTAGAGAAAGGGCAGATCTGTGTCAATATCAGTTACACCAGGATTTGCATTTTATAATCCTCACCCTTTCTGCTCTCTCACTCATCCGCTTCTGTGTGGTTGGCCCTGCCAATGCATTTGCATCCTGTGTCAAGAATCATCTGCTCGGGCTCAGACTTTTAATCATGACCATGAACTATACTGACCATACATTTTGCTTTCAGTTGTAGTTGCACTTCCTATATTTGCTTTGTTTGTTAGTATTATAAACTTGTTTGATCATACAAACCAGTGCTTGCTACTGAGATTGAGGTTCTAAACATGTCATCTACTGTTCATCACAAAAGAAAACAGCTTAGGTTGTTCTTTAGCATTTCTTCTTTTTTGCACATATGCAGAGATATTATGAGTTTGCTTTTCTCTTTATGTTGGAAAAAGCTCAACAAAAGCATAAATCACTAGAGCAGTCCTCTCCAGAAAATTAAAAAAAATATATAATTCCTTACAAGGTTGTGTGTAGAATCCTATAATGGACTGCTTCTCTATCAGAAGGGAGTCCAAAAGAGCCCTATATATAGAGCCCTAATGAACCCTTGAGAAATACGTCCTCATTAATTATCAACGAGAATTTTTAATTGTATGCCCAACAGGAAGTATAATTTAAAATGTTCTCCCCTCCAAATTTATACTGGCACAGCTTTTATTTATACTCATTGGAGCTAAATAGATCTAGCAGATGACATTTATTGATAAATATTTGTTTTTACTGTATGCTGTTTAAAAAAAAAAAAAAAAATCTGGCATTGTTTCATGTCATGTTTTTTTAAGTAACGTATCTTGTCACTCAACACTGTCTTCACAAATATGTCCTTGTGCACATATGTTGAGTATGTTCTCTGGTGTCTATTGGACTAGGCCTTAGTCAGGTAGGTGTTTGGGGAATTACAGTAATAATATAATAATAATAATATCCCTGTAATAATTGGTGTGACAATTTCAAAACTTATATAGCTGTATAGCTTTTAGTTCAAATACTATTAAATTCCAGATTTGATGATCTGTAGAGATCTCAGACAGTTTTGTAGAGGTCCCATGTCGTTCTGACATGTTTCTGACGATTTTCAGTAACTGAGATCACTCTTCACCTCGCTCCTTCATTATGTTTTGTTTTTTTTTTGTTTTTTTTGCTTGGCAGAACAGAAACCTAATGTCGATGTCATTCTCAACACTCCTCGTGGCTAATCAGATTCGCATTGTTACACAGGATGACAAATGGGGCATTGCAGAGGCAGTGCCTGTTTGTTTAGCATTCCTTCACTGATGTGTTTTGAGAAGTAGTATTCAAAAAAGTGTGCATGGAGACGTTAGGGATGATGAGGGTTTGCACAACTGGCTACTGGTTCAGCCAGGAATTCAGCCAAACTTCTGGGCTGGAATGGCAGACACCCAAATCACATGCTATGTATGTCACAGAAAGCTTCCACAAGTCATTTTAGAGCAAACATTCACTGAAAACTTATATACCTGTAAGTGAAGTTGAGAAATTGTAAAATAAAAAATGTAAACTGTCAACTGCATAAAATAAAATAGTAATGAGAAGCTTGCTAGGCTATTCGTTGAATGTCTCGGGTATCCAGAAACAATTTACTGCTGTGTTAATTACAGAGATATAAATAACATTGTTTTTGCTTTCTTAAAACATAAAACCATAGGCATTATCCACTTCATTTAGAGGAGCTTCGATGACTAAAAACTAAGGAGCTTGATGATTCAATGCGGTTGCACTTCTCTAGTCACGACGATACTAATTGTAGCAGTTACCCTAAACTAGAACGTCAAAAGCATGTAGACTATGTGCTTTCATTGTCATTTCAAGACTTCTTCCCTAGCCCTGCTTATGTCTTTAACCTTTTCTCCAAGGTCTCTGTGGAAATTTACATCTGTCTCTGTCCATTATGATTGATGACACCTGTACACATTGTGCAATCTCTGACTGTCACTATGCTATTTAACTTTTTCGCAAAGCGTGGGAGTGAGAGCTTGGTACTTGTCCAAGCCAAAACTAACTACTGATAGCAATCTCATTGTGGTGATGTATGATCTTTTCTCTGCGAAGTTGTCATAAAATTAGGAATGCAAACTGAGAAGAAGCTGCCTGCTTTTTGGCAGGTTTTTTATTTTTATTTTTTTGGGCTGTCTTTTGTCCAGACACATATTGTGCTCCTAGATCTGTAAGAATTCAGTAGTGGGCCACGCAGCTATTATTTGATTACCACTGTGACCATCCTCCTTCATTTACATGTCTACATCCAGTGATTTAGCACTCTCTCGTAACACTCTGTGGGAGAATGCTACTCTTCTGTCCCAAGTGAATTTCCATGTGTTCTTCATTGTGCTACAGTCAGATGAAGCCCTAGTCCTCGTGTGAAGTTTTGTTGCAGGGTAGAGAGCAGACATTTAAAAAAATAAATAAATAAAATAAAATTTCAGTCAAAAGTCTTTTCAAATGGGGTGTTTATTTATTTCTGGATATCTTCATCTTCATCTTCATCTTCAACAACCTATGCACATTGAGTATTCAGCTTCCCTGAAGGCAGTTGGCCATACAGAGCAAGCAAATATTAGTTGACATTACTAACTCTTCCTTTGAATTTGTTATAATGATTAATGTTGGTGTCATTGAATGAAACAGGGTGTGTGCATGGTGGTGTGTGTGTGTCTGTGCAGGTTCAGCACATGCCATTTCTCCACTAAATTTGCAACAGTTCTAGCAATAAGCAATGACACCTCCATATCCACAAAGTATTGCTGTGTTAGTATGCTCACAATTTGGTTACTTCTTCAATAGGCTGTAAATAGTCAGCACATTTCAACAGGTCTTCCAGTGCACAAAGAAAACACTGAACACACCTCGTTATAATCTCCCCACTAGCTGGTTCCCAACACTAGGTATAAGCCAGATAAAGCCTATTTCATCTCCCAAGGAAGTTTCTCAAAGTGCATTTCCTTTTCTGACTTGCATCACCACACACACCACACACACTATGACATGGGGAGTATTGTACACACCCGTAAAGGCAGCGCACTTAAACCTGAACTATATGTCTGCTTCTTTGTCAAATTCTTTTGCTGTTAATCATAATTGGCCCTTGTATGTCACCAAAGGGCTGGTCTGCTTGACAACAGACACGCTGCTTAGCCAGTTCGTATGCTCATATAATGAGAGATTGTATTTAATATATAATTTTTTAAAAGGTTTGTCCAGCCTTGCTCAAATTCAGCTTCATGCAACAGCTATCTGGGCTTGCTGGCTACGTGTTGGTTACAGTAGCTGCAAATGACAGGAGCTGTCAATGCTATTGTGCTTCAGAGACAAAAGATAACACCAAATAATTGTACCCAATAATATTTCATCCAGTGGTGCAGAACTAAGCTTGAAAGAGCAACCAGATGGCAGGCCAAGAACTGCAGTCCACGAATGCACTACTTATTCTCCAGAGGAGAAGCTGCAGAGTATGGGAAAGCAGCATATGAGCTCCTGTATTCCTCACTTAAATGGGACAGTGTAATTTCCTTTCTCTAGGCAGTAAATTTTAGTTAAGTGTTCTATGAGGTGTTTAGGGAATTGCTGCTAAACACAGTGCTGACAGCCCAAAGAAATGTATTGATGCAACTTTGAGCTTTCTTATTGTGTATAAGAAAGAAGTGTTGTGAGTAACACTATAATATCTGTATATGATGGACATGGCCTATGCATGTTTGGCTTCAAAATATGCTTAAATTTGAATAGTGAGTAGTTCTGGGAGGATCTGCACCTTGATTGTTGCACCCTAATTATGCTTTGCATATATTAAAGGCTGTGGACCTGATTTTAAGATTTTGATCATTAACATTTCTTTTGCCAACTAGTTCTCAACTTTTAACTAACAGTAGAGGGTTTACCAAAACATGCCACTCTTATCCCTTATTCATGCTTATTCACGGTTATTGATGTTCCAGGCCTCAGTAAATTGCAACACAGCTTCTCCTCACTCCTAGCAATTTATTTGTTCTTGTAGTGATCATGTGGAGGAAATGTCTCGGTACCTCTTTTGGTCTATCTGTCTCCCCCACCTCTTTGCTGCAGTCTTAAATCCATCCATATGGAGCACACTAAAAATGGCCATGGTTTATCCCTGGCTCTTTTCACCTTGTTTGTGCGTTTCCCCTTTTCTGTAGGAGACGATAACTCTTGTCTGGTGCTTAAGTGGGGAGACTTTCCCCTAAGATGGAGTTCATTAGAGTCAAATGAGTGACAGGCTCTCGTGGCCTCGTGCTGGTTCTTAGCTTTGATCTGCCGCCGTGTTAGGCCCTCTCATACTGGGCTGAACGGCTCAGACAGCACGTTTACATGCCCATGTGCTTGCTTACTGAGCTACTCACTGTCCAAATTGGGATATATATTAAAGTATAGGTTATATTAAACTAGCCCATTTATTTATAGTATGTGTTCACTGGAATGACATTAGCGACAACGGAAACAGCTTCTGGGTTCAGGAGCCTCAGTTACCCGAATGATGTGTTACCTCTGAAGTGTTTTTATTAGAACCAGTAAGTGATTGCTAAGTGATCTGTTGCATGGAATAATTGGAGTAATGACACATTTTCTTTATTCTTTTTGCCCTTTTTTGTTGTAGCTCTTTATACCTTATCTTTTTATTGATTCAATAAGGGCCATGATCATCCAGCATTTCTGAAGGCTTCAACTTCTTTATTTCACTTCACTCCTCCTCTAGACAAATGAGAACCATTAATGGACCATAATTATTAATGGACAACCATAATTATTTCCCTACTAGACCATTATAATCCTTTCATAATCCTTTCTGCGTTTCTGTGAGCACGGACATAATGTGGACCTGGCAAATGCTTTTATAAAAGGACTGGACTTCATATTAGCTACTCCATTTTTCTCCCTTTACTATTTGTTCTAATTTTGCCTGTGAGCATTCTAAACATGTTGAAAGCTTTTTTTTATATTACTTATTAGGGGATTTACTCTGAACTGCATTTGACACTTCTATATAATGGTTATAACAATGTGCTAATATTCACTGGAAATGCCCAGGATTAAGAATCAACATTGAGCTGTTATTTCACTCTGGTATTTCTCTTGATAATTACCTTCCTGGAAAACCCCTAAGGAGACAGTGTCTTGTTTATGGACAATATATTTAATAGAGCAAATTAGAATGAGGGCCGTATTGCTGAACAGCTGTGTACACATGGTGAAATCTGTGAGAGAAGCCATTAAAGTCAATAGCGGTGTGGCAATGAGAATCCGAGTTTAGAGGCTAAACTGAGAAAGAGTCCCTGTGCTCCATAATCTCTTTGAGACTCTTAACCTCTTAACTCTAGGGATCTCACTTATCTTCCTCCACTGTTTGAACAGTCATACCTCTCATTATGATGCTGCTAGTTAGCCAAGTTGTGAGCATCTTTCATGCAAAAAAGGAGAGAAAAAATTCTTTCCAATTCCTCACTGTCATGAAGTGTTTGGTGCAAAACAGGCATTGAAACTGGCCCTTGCCTATTTACATAGCAAGAAGCCGACCCAGATAGAGTTTCAACCATTGTTGCGTTTTCATTCAGTGGAACTTGATATGTCTGGTAGCTGCTGTAAACACAGAGCAAAGAGTAGCTTTTCACAGTGTGAAATCAGCATTATTTACCATGTTAAACTGCCCAACCTGTGACCTGTCACCGCTACACTCCTGATGCTCTGGAATGCTGATGTATACTGAATTCACAGATTATTATAGCTTCTCTACATGCTGATTTATACAGTGCTGGACAGAATATACAATATACAGTGTACTATAATATATGATTAAAGAACAACAGGTTTGCTTTTAAGAGATTTTTTTTGCTGTACAGCATATATATGAGCAATATATAACCCTAGGTCTTATTTCAGTGCAGTTTTTTAATTACCAGTATCCTTTATAAACAGACCTTTCATATCTGTATTACAATGATGACAATGAACCCTCTAGATAAGAATTTAATTTTAGTTTTTGTGACTAAAATTTAGAAAAACATATGCTTTGGCACAGTTTATTACTAGCTGTTTCGGTTTCTAATGCAGAAGAGAATTTAGATATAAACAATTCAGAAAGTAACTGCAAGGAGGCTGATTATCTTTCTTCAGATTAGCATTAGATTGGAGACTATTTTGACACTGCTTTGTCAAATTCAAATCTCACCAGGCTTCAAAATCAGCTACAAAGCATGTCATAATAAACATCTTGACAAAGTAACTAGAGTGCATGATTAACATTAGGATTGCAGTCCAGTTTTAATGGTTAATGCCCAGAGCAAATGTCAACAAGTTACCTAAACTTTTCTCAGCTCAACTTGCCACCTGCATCCGTTTCATGTGAATAATGGATGGAATTATAGTTTTCTTCATAATATTTCCCTTTGCATATCCTAATAATTCCATAGTCCTCTATTTTGAAGTGTTAATGGAACATAAATTTATTTTTAATCATTTTGTGAAGTTGTACAAAGTTGTAGAAAAATGTTCAACTTGTACATGTTTGTATTTCTCACACAGACTGTGCTCTACTTTGTAGGTATATTTTAATGAACTGTTATCTGTGTGGATATTTATTTGTGTCTACAGATGTATGCATCTATAAAAAGCTTCTATTGTCCACTTAACACTAACTGTTTAACATTATACTGTAAGTCTCATGTACTGGAGTACTGAGATCAAAAGTGTAACTGTCCAGTACTTTGTGATCTGCACTGTATTTCTATGAATTGCCAATTACAGTAGCAGTCGACTATAATGAACAAAGTCAGACTGTAGAAAAAAATTGCGTGATCATAATGCCTTGTGAACCAAGAAAGCAACCATTCCAGACCATTTGCCACAGCTCTATCCGGGACTGATTTTTGCCAAGGGCCTCACTACTTGGTTGCCAAGTGAAGCAGAGTGGTAATAGGACAAAAACGCAATCTAAGTGATGAAGGCAGTGGCCTGGCCAAGTGGTTCCTGTCAGATGTGTGGTTGAGGAACCAGTGCTGAGGGAATCCCCTCTGTATAATCATGGCAGGCGAACACACGCACACTCAACACATGGGCATATGGTTTACAGAAATCTGACTCTTTGTATTTATAAATGTATAGATCTTGGTTTCTCCTCATTTTTAAGCGGTTAAATATTTGCAGATTAAAGTTTTCCTCATCAGAGCATTTATTTTTCATGGCATGAAGTTTCTACTGAGGTCCCTCTAGGATCTGCATGTTTTAGAAATGTAGCTTTTTGACATGATGTGAAACTTATAAAAATGTTTCTTAAAATTTAATGTTAAAATCAAAATTGCAGTTTTATGCCAAGTAATAACAATCTAATTGTATATTTTCTCTGTAGGTCTGGTGGAGATATGTCTGATGCACCCACTGGATGTCGTGAAGACCAGGTAACTGGTAAAAATGTAGAATGATTTACCCAGAAATAGCTCATACTCTTTGAGTTAGCAAGGCCTGTATTTCTGAATGCTTTTAATACATATTTTTTTACAACAAATATGGGCTGGAGAGGCCTGTATATGAGCACTAGACCCAAGAGGCTAAGTCATTTAGTCAAAATGAAATGCATCATTTACCCATACCCAAAATGTTTAATACTTTTTAATGTTCACAAATCACTCACATTTTTACCTCATTTTTCCTTTGAACTCCATCCCTTGTTATGGGCCCATGGCTGTAAAATGAAAAGAAACATAAAAAAAAAGAATGGGTCTTGATTGGTGCATGGTAAATGTTGAAGCTCTTGAATTAATTTTCTTCCCCTGTGTTACATGAGCAAAATTGGAAGCCAAGGATGGAGGGTGATCGGGGCCCTCACACCAAAGCTACTCAGTGGGTAGTAAACAGGTCGTGGGCCACTCCTAAACCTTTATGGCCTCTGTGTGCCCTGCCAAGACCCTGGCTCTCCTGCTAACATGCTTGCACGCCCGCACACACACATGTATATTCATGCACACATGAGTATCTGATCATACATTTTTTATTTTGCAGTGTATAATTCTGGATGTTTTGGATTGAAAAACAGCAAGATCGTGTTGTTGAAGAAGCCACACACAAAATGTAGATTCAGCATAAGTACATGGGTTCATACAAATTGACATGTGATACTCCAGAATCCTGTAGGGTGATTTAAGGTCTCTTGTTGAAAGTTTTGCCATGGTTAGGCCTCTCTCTCTTCATGCGGGGTCAGGGTTAAAAGTGCACTCTCTGTTTTCTTTGTAGTGCTCCTCCTTAAAAGTGGAAAAAGCCCCACTAAAGTATGTCTGCTTTATCTATTTGAAGTATATACGAAAGCGCAAGACATTTAGCAGAGTTTACCTGTGTGATTTGTCTGACATTTTTTATTCTCACACTGTCAGATTTTCAGAAGTTGAAGTCTAATCAAATGTTTATAATTCTACACAACTGAAAATGCTTTCATATTTTGTGAAGCCATGACCCCAGTTCTATTCATATAAGTGATCTTACATTTTCACTTGTCATCTGCTAGTTGCTCGTTTCCCTTTTCCTTTTTTCTTCCCACCAACCTTTTCCCCGAAAGCATGCTAGCAAGCTAATTGGGAGGGTGGGTAGAGCTGAAATCTATTAGCACAGGACTTGGAGCCATTGGGAGGGTTGTGCCCAACACACCTCCTTTCTGACTCTAGTTGCAGGAATGTCTCTTATTAGTACCTGGCTGCTGCTTTAATGTTCACTGCTCCAAATTGGATGCCAACTGGAGCGAACATTTTTTTCTCTTTTCAAAAAAGCTGCTTTGGTGGAATCAAAGGGTTTTTTTAGAGGGGAACCTGACAAAATGTATACTCTAGAAAATTCATATTTACCCTGTGCAAATGAGGGCACTGGAGCCAGGGGGTGGGAAGAGTGGGGGTTGTTGCACACCCACAGCCACCTAAAGCTGTTCAGTGATATATCAGAATCAATGTATAGAGACATCACATGCTCGGCAGATTAGCAATGTAATAAAAGCTCATTTTTTTGAAGGTTCTTCATCTGCTCCTGGACGTGGATTGCAATGGGTTAGGGGTGTTTGTATATAGTTAGCTTTCTAGGGAGACAGTGGAACTGGAGTTACAGCTTTTCATTAACCTGGAAACCACCTAGTTACATGGTTCATGGGCTGGTCTCAGCTCACTTGGAGGTAACAGAGGGTGTCGGGCGGCACTTTCGGCGGGGGGCAGTGTGCTTGGGGCAACCCATCTGACTCTGATCAGCCTGCCGGCTTCACTGCCGCTCTCATTAGAGACCAGGAAGAAGTCCAGATTGTTCTTTATGTGGAGATCTTGTTACACAACTTTTCTCCACCCCAAACACCCAAACACACCCTTAGACCCTCCCACAGACTGAAACACCTCTGTTTATTCCGGACCCTTGCTTTGATACCTTTCACTTTAATGCTTGTCATGACCCTTTATTGTTTGAGCTGTTTCATCTGCTCTCTAGTTAGTTCCAGCATAAATTATTGTGTGTGTCTGTGTGTGTGTGTGTGTGTGTGTGTTGCTAACACATAATTATCTGTTGCTGTTTTGTATTTCAAACTCTATAATATAAAAACATTTCTTTGGAGCTCATCTGTTACAGATCTCTTGGTCATCTAATTATACTGTTATGGAATTTGGTGGTAGTTGTGGTGGTGTTGTGGATGCTCCAAAACTTTCTGCCAGATGGCAGGAGGGTGTAGAGTCCTTGGAAGGGTCAGCCACAATTCTTGTGGCCTTACAGATGCAGCAGTGTTGATTGTTGGTAGTGAGACCCACGTATTTTTATCACAATTTATTGTAGGGTCATGCAGTCTAAAACTGTGTGGTAAGGCAGCTGATTGGAGACAGGATCTCACCAGATGTATCCAGATGGGTGCTGCCTTATTGCAAAATGCAGATATAGTGATGTTCTTATTAGTAATTACAATAATGCAGAATATGGGGCATTCACGAGAAAAATTTACACTTACAACATTTAGCAGATCCCATGTCCAGAGCGACTTACATTTTATGTCATTTTATTCAACTGAGCAGTTGTGGGTTAAGGGCCTTGCTCAGGGGCCCAGCAGTGGCAGCTTGGTGGACCTGTGTTTCAAACTCACAACCTTCCTAGTGTAGTCCAACACTTTAACCACTAAGGTACCACAGTGATTAATACTGCACTCCTAGTGCTGAGACTCTAATGCAAGGACACAGGGCAACTGTCAACAGCCTGGTTGATGTGTGGCATCTAGTGTAGTTAGCACAGTCTGCTCTGCCAAACATGGCAGGTAAATTCAGCAAAAACTGCCGGGGTTGCTTTTTGAGCCTGCTTCCAAAGAAGCTCTGAATAGGCAAATGGACCTTTGAACAGCACTTTTAAATCACTGTGCCTCACCGGTGGCTGGCAACAAGACACTTTATGACTGAAAACATCACCCACTGGGCAGTGACTGTATCAGATAAGTGGATCCTCATGTCAATGTCCAGGGATGTAAACTTCAGTTCTGCTGCTGGACCAGAACCTTTTTAACCCCAAAGGTTGTACATTGTCAAAAGATTGAAACAAGTCCTTATTCATAAGAATTATAGCAGTTTTGTACAATATTAAATTATGAAGATTATACCTTTCCCCTTATTCTATGCTATGGTTGAGAGATGTTGTTGAATCTTTTCAGCTGAAGGACTGGTTCATGTTGTTGGACCTGCCGGATGCTTATTTTCATGTCCCCATCACACCCAGAACTCAGAGGATTTCTTAGGTTTGCCTGTGAAAGACTAGCATTCAAATTCAAAGCCCTTCCCTTCTGCTTTTCTCTAACACCACATGTGTATGTATGCAAGTTGCCAGTATCTAGACAACAAGACGTAGGTTTGAACATTGCAGTATATCACAGGGTGCCATTTATAGCATAACGTGAAAGAAACACTGTTAACAGTAAAGTTGTAACCTTGTCGTTCAAACCAGAAATCATTAAACTTATAGTTCTGTCATTCATTTTATGTAATTTGTACTGAATATTTTTGTCTCCTTCAAATGCATTTTGGGAGAAAAAGGATGATAGAGTAAATAATCCACCTTATACATTTTCCTTACACCCATGACCAAGTCCGTTACGCAACAGCTAACGTTACAAACACACCACTACAGTGACATAAAAAAAAAAAAAGCTCCAGTGCATACTCAATCTAGGGGTGGTTCACTTTGTGTAATTACCTCACGTGATCTCTAATAGGCAATGTGAACCTATTGTGCTGGGCTCATAAGGTCTGATTGCTCCAACATCATTTTATACCATTCTGTGAAATTTACAACCACTGGTGGTGCTGTTGAGCTTAATTCCACAAATGTCCAAAATAATCTGTTTTAAGTCATGTGTTGACAGAAAATAATCTGATGTGATTGCATCAACCGTCAGGGCAACGTGAGATTTGGCGGCTCTCACCACCTTGCAGGAACTCTCTCAGGTGGGTCTATCCACAGTTAGCCTTAGTGGGGGCAACTCCTCTGCTGGAACAACAGTGCAGTAGATGCACTACTGAGATGGTGTGTACACCGAGAAGAGTAGCAAAACATCACAATTTTGCAATTTTCCTCGGGAAATATTAATAAAACATCAATATAATCAAAACCCTGGTCTCTGTGGTTCCCCAGGGACCACCAGGACACTTGAATGTTGCATACCAATTTGAGACAATTTCAAAACATCTCAGGTATCTTTTGTAAAGAAAGATATAGCCAAAGTCATACTATGTGGTCATTGTATATCATAGCTGTTTGGGTTGACAAAAAGGCATTCTGACTCATGCCAGACCCCTTGTCTTCCTAGCTTAAATTACTTACTTCTGTTGTTTGTGTTTGTGTGTATGAGGTGTGTTACGTAAACCAGCATTGAACTTGCGATCCATACTGGAGTGTTCTTACTGCTCTTAACTATATCAACCATAGCAGTTTGGTACACAACCATAGCAGTTGGGGGGTGGGGGCTTTGAGAAGGGCTGCAACAGACAGATTCCTTTTGAGGAGTAGGTGATGGCAAGAGTGGAGTCTCCATGCTTCCACCCCCGACTGCTGCCTGAACCTCAGTGCACTCCTGATAGCATCCCGCAACCAGCCCTTAAACAGCAGGGCTCAAAGCTCTTAGGTTTGGAAGCTGATCTGACCCAGTAAAGCAGCATGGCGTTTAGCTGTGCGGCCCTGATCCTCTAATCCTTCCCTGCCATGGCCTTTGGTCCTCATGAACAACGTTCCCTCCCTCGCTCGCTCCCTATGTGTGTGTGTTTGTGTAATCCCTGTCACCAAACGTATGATGCTGGGTTTTAAGATTTAATTTTATATAGAAGGATTTTTGACATCCACATTTTATTTTATTTAACAGATGGCTTAAAGTGTTTTTTTTTTACTTTTGTGACCTGAAGAATATCACTATTCAATTCAGTTTAATTTATTTGTATAGCGCTTTTAAGAATGGACATTGTCTCAAAGCAGCTTTACAGAAGTATAGAAACAGAGAAGGAAAAAAAATTATGAAGTTTAAATTAAAGTTACTATTTTATTTTATTTTTTATTCACTATTAATGTTTGTAAGTAAGTTACACGGAAAGTTTGAGGCTGATTTCTTTGTAGACTAGAGTGCTACACACTGCCATCATTGACAGTCATCTGAAGGCATTACACTTGGTGAAACGTGCAATACAGTAGTGGGTTTAATAGACATGAACAAGGTTGATTGCTTTCTCAATCACTGATGGTTCAAAATTAATTTGGAGATACACTAGAAGTCAATAGGCTAAACTCTTTGAAGTAGTGGAACAGAAAAGCTTCACCCTCGCATCCAGAGAAGTTTGAATCCCAATGATGCCATTGCAATCCATGGCCAGGAGTCGAATAGAGAACAGTGACGTAATCATTTTCATTATTATTTTGGATAAACTTTCCTCAACTGAAGCCAAGTAAAATCCAGATCAGACTTGGGTTATGAACTTGCAATTTCCAGGCAAGAAATGAAAATCTTTGTTGCACCACTTGGTAGTACTAGCTGTTAATTATATTGACGCTATCAAATAAAATCTTAAGCTAAAATATTGGTAGTGAACTTGTACTTCTAGTAGTCAATAACAAACAATCGCCATCAGATGTATAAATATATGCACATAGTAAGCAACATGCAGAATTGTGTAAAAGGTTAGGAGGTTGTGTTGGATGAGCAGTGTTGGCCATACATAGTGCTTTGTACCAATCCTAAAAAAGTTACCAGAGACCAGAGAATTCTTACCTCTCTTACCTCTCTATAAAGCCCAGCTCTGTAGAATGTCCAGATTGCAATTGTCTTGCTTCATCGGTATTATGGATTTCTCTAGCTTTTTGGGTTGGTTGCTTCTCTGATTATGTCCTTCAGAACCTTGGACTTGTTTTGATGGTCTTCCTGATGCTGTTTGTTTGGTATTTTTTCTAGCAAACAAGTATATTTATATTGAAAAAATAATAATATGGCTTCTGACAGTAACTAGACTAGTCAATGGGGATGAATTCTTGTACAGCCAGAACTTTTTATGATTACTATTTTAAAATAATTTTGCAAACTATATTGACCTCTCTACACCACGGTATTATGGAATATTTTGTGTAGATATGTGGAGAACTTTAAGGTATGGGGGAAAAAAAAATATATACACACACACACACATATATATATATATATATATATATATATATATATATATATATATTATAGATTAGACTACTCTGCTCTGTTGTATATTATATTCAAAAGCTGCAAGGCAAGGTCTGGTCTCTCTGTTTATCATTTAAAACTGTATAACCATGTTTATGTACATGCCATAGTACCAGTATTAAACAGGTTTGCTAGAGGGTGTCACAAATACCCAAATACATTATAGTAAAAACATAGGAATAAAGCAAAAGTGTCCTGGTGTGCTGAAATGACCCATTTTAGAGAAGTAGTAAAGTGCCCGATGAAAACTCATTTGTCTCCAGCGCCTGTCAGTCGCCTCACAGCATCTGCAGCCCACTACATGTGGCGTTTTGTGTGCTGTGCTCCTGTCAGGTTGGGTGAGGAGCATAAACACAGAGCTGTAATGTACAGTCTCAGATTTCTGTTTGAAGAAGCAGCCCTGTGAGTGCTGGTAGCTGAGTCCTGTGCTGTCCTGATCGTCTATGCAATACCCGCCGGTTGCCTGCTGACTGAGGAGTCTTCACTATCCCCAACCATTTCCTAACTTCAAAGAAGTTGTAACTATGCTGAGTGGAGCCAGGGCTGTCCCAAGATCTGCCAAGGTGAAATTGCCTCCTCTCACATATTTTGGGTTTGTTCCCAAATTGTGTGTTTAATTATTCAGATATGTTTGGGATAAATAAAGTTGTCCAATATTTGTTATTATGAGTAGTTGATTTATTAAAGTCCATTATGTCAAGAGTTGATTTGAAATTGTGAAATACAAGTCCTAAGAACATGGTATACAAAATGGCACATCAAAAAGGGATCATCTAGAGTCTGGGTGCAAATAAAGTTCTGTCTAGAAGAGCATCCAGACACTGAAACTCCTTGCCCCTTGCCACTCTCTCTTGCTTACCTTCATGTCTTAGGTCACAGTGGGTCCAGTGGGCCTGTTGTGCCATTGAAACCCAAGCTTCTTTAACCCAGACAAACCCCAGGAGCCTGCCGTGTCACAAACGCTACAGCTTTATCACTTCCCCTAATGCCCTGCCTCCCATCTTCTTTATCTCTTTCCCTTCATTGGCTCAGTTTATCTGACAACAATAAAGGTCTGTATTATTTACCATCTTCTATATAAAATCAGTTATGAATTTGTCAGTAAGACAAATTGAAGACAAACTGAAGTCCAAGTCCAATACTCTCGAATTGCTTGCAGTCATTGCTACTTGGTATACATGAAGAGCTGGATCAGACAAACCTTATCTTGGTGTTTCTTATTCTAAATTTGATCAAATGCCTGCATTTGCCATGTTGTGTTTTAACCTCAGGTACTGCATACGTCTGCCATTTTTATGATCCTGCTCATTAAAATTAACTGTTTGGTTGTAAAAAATAGATTTCCTTTTAATGCTACCTTCTGGATTTCCTCATGTACTGCACATCCGATGTGAAGAGAAGACGCTTTCTACTTGTTACTATTATTCACTCTTAGGCTTAGGATTCATTTCAGCAAGGACAAATAAGGGCTAAATTTTCTCTCTTGTATACACTTCCACACTGTCTGTGGCCACATTACGCAATTTACTTTGTTCTGATTCACTTCATTTCTAACTTTTCTAAGTTTTTCTCTAATTTGTGCTACAGTAGCTCTTCTGTGGGATCAAACCAGATGGGCTGGCCTTTGTTCCGCACATGCAACAGTGAGCCTTATGCGCCCATGGCCCTGTCGATGGTTCACTGGTTGTTCTTCCTTGGGCTACTTTTTGTATGTATTAACCACTGAATACCCAGAACACACCACCTGATGTGTCTGAAGATCTGCTATTTTGGTTGATGCTGTGACCCAGTCATCCAGCCTTCACAATTAAGCCCTTGTCAAAGTTACTCTGATCCTTATGCTTGCCCATTTTTTGTGTTCCAACACATCAACTTTTAAGAACTCACTGTTGACTTGCTGCCTAATATATCTCATCCCTTGATAGGTGCCATTGTAACAAAATAATGAATGTTTCTATTGATGTGGTAGAATTGGAGTTTCAAAGCATGAAAGTGCAGCAGAAAAATCTGTAGGAATTGCATGATGTAGTCATGTCAACATGAAACGGAAACTCAAAGAAACTTTTCCATCTTGTGAAATCTATGCCACTAAAAATTGAGGCCTTACCCAGTGTTGGTATTAGTCTTCCTATTAAAGTGCTCAGTGTATGTGTATTTATGTATGTGTGTATGTATCTATTGCTCTGTTGTACTACAGGATGCTTACATTCATTTTTTAAATTTATTGTTGGAACTACATTCTACAGAATTAGTAGGTTCCATTTTTGAAAATTTCATGGGGAAATACCCCAGTTTTTAATAAGGCAAATTTAAAAGACCTTTTTAAAAGTTCAGCCTACCCCTTTAAAGGTAAAGCCATCAAACTTAAGCCTTTTGATCAACCCAGTAACCTTCTACCTTTCCCAAAGGGCTCTTTTTAACACCATCGTTATTGGTCCTGAGCCCATCAGCGTGTCCTCTAGCCTAGCACAGCCCCCCCTGTTGGACTCAAAGTAGGCCTATTACTACAAGGGTCTCAGAGGGGACAAGGCCCTAGCACTCTGCCTGGCCCTAAAACACTGCATACTTGTCTGTAAAAATACAAGGAAGGGGTTCTCCCATTCCCTGTTATTTATCCTCTTTTGTAGGGCCTTGAATATTCACTTTTTACAAGGACTTTGGGGTCAAGTAAAAGACTCCAGGGTTATTTACCCCATAGCACTCGTATTGCTCACAGAAACACCAACCTGCCCTTATCTTCACCTTTACCTACACACAGTGCGTTTGGTTCTGTATTGTCAGTGAACTTGCAGGCATCATCAGTTCTGAGTACATCTTGACTTTTGGGGGTTAAACCAAGACAAAATCCGAGAGTGTCGTATGTTAATGAAGCCCCAGGGCTTTACATGGGTTTTCTGTCTGCTGACTATAGCAGGAATGTATCAGCCAGATTGCTGACAGTTCTTCATGTTGCTATCCTGTTATGTCATATGGAGGACCCATATAAAAATCTGTGCTGAAGAAAAATTTTGCCTTGTCTCCTGATATTTCCTGCATGGCCAGCGTGATGTGACAGTGTGGCAAAAGGCCACATGGCTCTGCTGCCATGAACTCCTCATATACCCCATTATCTCTCACAGGCCGAGCTCTTGGGTCCAAGATCTTTATGAGAGGGTAGGTAAGGGACACAAGGAAATGAGGTGACCTCAAGGTCAGGTGTGAGGTCAGGGGGAGTGGACCATAGCCATCCTTCTCTCTCTCTCGCTCTCTCTCGGCTAGACTGGGTTAGACTGTGCCTACAAAACAAACATGGAGAAATAGAACTCCAGCTATCCTTGACTCTGCATTTATATGACTTTAATTTAGACTGGTTTTAATTTGTTTACAAGCTCCTCTGGTCTTAAATCTTTCAGGTCTGTGCCCCATCTCTTATCCATTCTTCCTTACCAGTATTGCCCTGTATGCCACAGACTGCCTGCCCTTTAAGCAGTTCTTTTTTTCTTCCCTCACTTAATATGGTGTTGGACGTTCATTTATGATGCTATTTTAACTGTTTTTCAGGCATGCCTTACAAGCTATTAGGGAATTTACAGAATTGTATGCTGGGAGAAACCCCTCTAAGATGTTAATCTGTTGGCTTTATGAAAGCCTAGTCACCTCAGTAAACCCCTTCCTTCGATGGAACCAACGCTCTTTATGGCCCCATCAGGCACCCGACTGAATGACTAACTGCTGACCTCTTGACTTGGCAGTCAAAACCATATGAGGGGAATCTTTGCTCCTCTCCATACCACCCCATCTTCTAAACTGCTTCTCTCTCTCTTTTTGCCTCTCACAAAATAAGATTTGAATTTGGCTATTTTAATTTGGCCCTCAAATACTTTTCTTTTTACTCAGAGCTGCTTCATGACCCAACAATGCATCAATCTCAAAATAGCAGTAACACTAAAAGGGCAGTGGCATATTAGTAAGTGTTTCTGGTAAATTGTAAGCACACCATGTATTGCTGTTATTAAAATAAATACATATACAAGCTTGAGTGTTAGTTGTAGCAAAAGTTTGATAGAAGTTCAATTTTTCAAGAATAATGTTTGTCTAATCTTAGTTAATTAGTAGTCAGTTTCTTACCACTAATTGGTTATTGATTATTGTAAACTCAGTATCTCAATGAGTCTAGCAAAATTACTCCACGTTGTACTAATGCCATGTAAACTACAATGTCTGTGTGGATTGCACTATGAACGATCTACAGCAAATAGCCCTATGGTGGTCCCTTTCGATTTATGGATGAAGTTTTTTATAGCAAAGGATGGGCTATGGTCAATAATTGTAAACTGTGTATTATAAACACAGTTTGTGTTAACACTGTGTATTATAAAAATCCAACAATAAGTATATTGTATTGTTCAAAATGACAGGTGACAAAGGAAAAACTAGAGGCTCTTTTATTCTGTGTTGGGTATTTTGTTTATAAGCATGCCTTTACAGGGATGGGTCTATACACACACACACACACACACACACACATCAGACTGCAAACAGGATGTGTAAAATCCAACCAGCAGGTCTCCTTTTATCACTATCTGTACAATGAAATTGGATAATGCAGTAAAAACGCTCTTCAGGTGCACCCTAAGTTTAACATATACACAGAGTTGGTTTGAATATGTTTATTAGCAAGTTACTTGTTTGTAGCTACAAAAAAGTCCTTAACTATTAGATTATAAATATACATGCGATTGCAGAGTTGTAACTAAAAGGTACTAGAAGTTAGAACAGTAGAGTTTCCAGCCTGAATGCCTGCTATGGGGGAAACAGGGCACTGGAATAATTGGAACCCATAATTGGAAAATATGGGTTAAGTAAATGTTTGATTTCTCCACTGGGCTTGGGTTCTAGAACAGGTTCTGTAGCCAATTACAGATCAGAGGCTGTTTAAGACTTGTACACAGATTAGTCTGTGTTCCTTTATTTTTTGTTAATAAGTTGACCAAATATTGTAATCCCAATCCTAAAATTGGTTTGTGTTCAGTTGTTAGTGGATCAAGTTAAAAATTATGAGAACTTTTGAGCACAAAATTACTTTGTGCATGTCACAACAAATATATTTATCTGATAAGCAATTGTACAAAATACCTATGTATGGAATATAGGTATGTTATTATACTGGGTGCCCAAAATGTCTCTGTACATAGGGGAAAATATCTTCCAAATTTTTAAATACATTTTTAGATAGCCATTAAAACTACCTTTGACAAAAGAAGAAGGTACTGAAATCATTCTCAAGGCTCGTTCAGGTAGCAATGTTTGATGAACTTTAAAGGAAACAGGAAACATTTCAAGCATCTCTTATCACATCACGTGACATATGAAACTGTTGCCAAACTGGGAGCCATGACTCTGAGTGTGGTGACAAAGAAATTGCAATTAGGTTTTTAAAATAAAGTTACATTTTGCTAAAAAGTTTTAATTTCCCCTATATATGAAGACTTTTGGGAAAGTCATAAAATCATGCAGTAAAATCCTAAAATCATTTACATATATTTCATTACATTTGATTCTTTTTTTATCTTGAAACTAACAGAAACAAACCAAAAAAGGCGAACACAAATAAATTTCTGCTTTATGAATTGCTGGAAGCTGGCAGATAGAGAGTGAGCATCTAATCAGATTGTGATGTTACAGATTGAGCAGTCTATATTTGTACATTTCTCTCTAACAATCAGTTCCAAAACTTTGCTAAAACAAACAAAACATTAAATGGATATTGATTCCCAAGAGATATCTGGACACTACTAATACGATTAACTATAAATATAAAAGTTTTTAAAGTTCCTGCAATCCATATGTGTCATGAGTCATTCAGAACAAATTTTGTAAATTAGTGTCAATGTATATTTTCTATCCATAAATGGCTTAATGGATAGTCAACAGCATCAATATGCATTTGAGAGCATTTACCTTTTCTGGGTTACATAAATTAGCCTGCATATATTGAGAAACACCATTCTAATAGCCTACATGGTTTCTGGAAATGATTACTAATTTACTAATAATTTGTAATAAATTTGGTGATATTTAAAGAATATATGTGAATATAAATGAATATATATCATCAGTAATGAACTGTCAGCCTGTTCCCTCAGGTTCCAAATTCAGCGAGGACTCAGTGACCCAAACAGCTATAAAGGCCTGGGGGACTGTTTCAGAACCATATTTCACAATGAGGGGTAAGCATTCAGCTTTCAGCTCTGGCCATATGTACATTGTGCATTAATGTATGTGTATGTTTCTTTACCTTAATGGTCCTACACCATATATTGGTGTGTACTTAGAAATGTACCATGTTTGCTTTCTCTTGTATGTGTGTGTTTTGAGTGCTTACTGAGAAAAGATAAAACATGCTGAATATATGCACCTGTTGAAATGTTTGAGAATTTGAACCTTGTGTATGAATATGTACTGTATGAACTGTATATTCATGGCTAGAAAGTGAAGTCAAAGTTTTAGATTTTTCACATAGTACGCAATGGTTACTAAGTGCCAGATGAATTTATGGACAATATACTTTGTGATGTGGTTAGGTAAATAATAATAGTTAATAATAATAATAAAAGTTATCATTTTTCTCATCTCTTCTTCATCTCTCTCACAGTGGAAATGACTAAATGAAATGTGTAATCACTACTTAAATGAGTTTAAATGTAATATTATCTTAATTAAGTTATGTGAGCTCCGTAACTGATTATTGTTTATAGAATTCTGATTGTCTGATTGTGTGTGAAATTTGAAGTAAACACAACTCATGTGATTCAGAGTCTTAATTATTCAGGTAATATTAGTTTATTATTAGTTTAAACCTAAACCGAACTTTCTTTCAAATTTCTCCTTAGGGAACCTTAGAGAACAAATAGTGTATAATATAGACCTAAACTGTAAAGGTCCAGCCACTTTCATTCAGTATAACAGTACGAATATGTGACAACCATGGCTGAATGATGACAACAGTTACCTTTATACATTGAAGCAAATAAAAATAAGAAACTTCTTATTTTATTGGTGCAATAGGTATCATTGCCTCCTCACAGCTTCATGGTCCTAGTTTAGATCCTGGTGTAGGGTGGAGTTTTACATGTTCTCCCCATTCCAGTAGACAGATCGGCTGAAATAAATTGCATAAAGCAGTTACTGGGAGTGCATGAGCTGTTTTATTTTTAATAAAGCATATTAACCAAAAGAGCATTTCAGAATGGACTCATGAATGAATTCATGTAAGTATAACAAAAAATAAGTTAACTAAGCACCTAACTCTTTATTCTGTACTCAAAACAATCAATATTTAAACCTTATTTTTTTAAGGCCATTAGCTTTAAATTGATTTCAGTAAACTAACAAAATGTATATTTCCTCTACACCACCTGTAAATTTGATTTTCTTCTTCTGATGCTACTTCTTTTTCTTCTTCTTCCTCTTGTTGTTGTTGTTGTCACTTCTGTTATTACTAATATCATCATTAATATTATTGTCATTATAATTAGTCGCTCCAATACTCGCGTTACAATTGTATATAAGAAATTTTAGTGTTGTGATTAAGTTTTTCGGTTGAGTGAAACAGGCATTTGGCATAGTATGAATTGGAGTATTGGGAGTTATGACACTGACAGTGGTCTGTCCGGTCGTAGTAACTAGCAGTACTGAACTGACAAACAACAGCAGCTTTTCACATCCAGTTTTATAAAGTGGAGATTTGAAAAATAGTGCTTGTTATGTTGTCTATGGTGCGTTTTGCAGTGTTGACAGTTTTATACAACTAATCTGTTGTGAAGTGTGTGTGTGTGTGTGTGTGTGTGTGGCCACAGGTGACAGTGAATCAGCAGCAGCTCATGGGGAGAGACTGCTGCGAGATACTTCACCAGCTCACAAATACTGCATGCCATTCTCACTCTCAGTGGAGTTGTCAGTGGTGTAAACGGCACGTGCCTCCCCTGCAGACACCAGCTCTTCTTTCCCCAAGCCCAATTATCACCCCCTTGTATATTTGTATTGTAGAATTACAGCCCTGGAGAAAGTATCATCATATCCACATGCCAAAACAATTTAGCTATGATTTACACAATTGGTGAGGGAGCCTCTACTGTTGAGTTATTACTAGAAATACTCACATTTGCTCGGCCTTTGCTTAGGTTCAATTTCAGTAGAAATATTACATTTCTCTGTTTCAACATGGCAATTATCTAAAAGTAAGTGAGCCATTTTAGCATGAGCACAGATTTAAAGAAAATACGATTCCATGGTCTACATGTACAACACGTCAAGTAGGATCAGTACAGAAATGTGCTATGCACTTAACAGTAAAGTGTGTAGAATTATTTCACATTATTTGTGTGTGATGATTGACAGTACAATTGTTCTTAAATGTGTTAAGATGTCAAACTAGCTGCCAGTGCCCAAGGCACTGTTGTAATCTATTAATCTGGCCACAGTTTATGTGATTTGTCTGTCTGAAGGCAGCGTGAGTTTGTGTGTAGGAGGAGCCTGATCGGGATCTGTTTGTAGCTAAACAGAAAGTTTTTTGCACGATCATTCTTAACCCCTGAATCGTAAGGAGCCACTTATATACTAAATAACAAAAATCACTCTTAAGGTTATTGTGTTAGATTTGTCTAATGTTCAAAATACACTGTAATCCTCTTAAAATTCTTGTTATTCCATTTTATTAGCAATAGCCATATTAAAAATTATACATATTATAACAATTATACATCTATACATTTTCAAGCATATAGCTGATTTATGTGTTATTGAACAACATGCATAACTGAAATAATCAGCTACATGACTGAAAACTGAACAGTTGTTTACAACTGAGCATTCTATAAAGATAGTTACATATTTCATATTTGATGATCATGATTAAATACATTTATGGTCCACTGAATCTATATTTTTATTTATTTTATGTCAGCTCCCTACATGTCAGCTTTTAACAAATCTGCTGCTTTGAAGCCAGTCACGTTGTTAGCCTTGAATGCAGTTAAAACTATCAGCACTAAAGTCAACTAAAGTGACAAAAAGTGTTTGATCAGAAAGATTTTATAGCACTTGATTCATTTTAAAAGCTTTCCAATACTATCACTGACAGGAGTTTGAAAGGGCCAGTGTAATTACTGTTATCTAAATATTCTTATTAAAAAATCTATGAACTCTATGATCAAATTTTCGCTACCGTGTACTGAAGTCCATTTTTAAAAGTCGTTGTTTCTTCATCCTTAACACTATCATGAATGAGCTAGTCTGAAATAACAAGTTTTCAAAAACATGTGCAGGAGATGATAAAGGTACAAGCTCTTACTTGCCACAATGAATTCAGTCTTACTTTGCTTCTATTTTTGCTGGATTTGGCAGGTATAACATTAGATGTTTCTGTGTCTCTGCTTGCTGCTTTATGATGGATGATTCTGCATTATTCTTGGCTAGGGACAAGGTTATAGCTTCCTTTAGTAAATAGTAATATTTGCAGATGAACCATGCAGGCTGTTAGGCAGGTACAAGGCACCTGGCCTGCAGCATGTATAGGATCGTGTCTGCTTGAGAGATACAGAGATAAAGAGAAATGTCTAGTAGTTATTTGAAGACAGTATCCAAACCTAGACTGGAATCAAACATATGTCTCATTATCCAATTTGGTTAATGCGTTGTTTCCTTCCTCCCTTTTTGTTATGATGAGTTATGTGGCTCTGTGTTGAATGGGACAAAATGGGTTTATGGAAATCAAAGACAAATCACACCTATACAAACACAGGCAGCTGGACCCACACAGATCCTAAATGGGAATGGATTTGTTTACGGAGGCCTAGTGGAGACCTTGCGTGTGCTTTACATTTAGAGTCAAATCAGCATTCAAACCAGGCTCAGTCAAATGGGGTCTTGAGTGTGTGTGTTACAAATCTGAGCTTTATCTCACCACCTGATGATTTCTCAGACTAACCACTCCCGGGAAGCGAGTTTGCATGCTTCAGAGAAGGGGCTTCCTTTTTGACTGTGCACTGCCACACTCACGAAGGTTCACGTCTATCAGTGCAGCAGGCTTTCTGTTGTCATATTGCCCCAAAAGCTGCTTGAAAAGCAATAAAACAGGTCCCAGTACACGAGTGATTTGTTTTGTCAGAGGGAGTAGCAGGTTCGAGATGGGTTGTGGTAGAGCTTCAGGTAATCAAGCCATCTTTGTTTGTAGAAACAACAATATTTACACCCAGAAGCAATCACCCGAAAACATCTCTGTTGACCACTGCTGGGTCATGTTTTCACAATACAGTTGTGTGGTGGGTTTCACACTCAGAAGTCACGCTACACTGTCTTCTCTGTCCACAAATGTGTGTTCAGTATCAACATGTGAATGATCTGCTACTCAAAATTCCCCTCCTGCTCTCTAGCTTCCTCTTTCGATTTTACATTCTTAGCACAACCTACCTGATTCAAAGAACCTTAGCAATTAACGTCTGGTGTACTTCTGATAAACATGCTGTAAGGCTTTTCCTGATTTTGGCTTCTCCTGGAAACTGCACAATTAATTCTGGCTAAATGAAGAACCAGTGCATTTTGAGAAATAAATTCAGAAATGTTTATTAGTACATGATTTTCATTGAGGAACTATAGATCTAGTCTAATAGGAAAAGTCAAAATCTTTTACTCTACTCTACTGCTCTAATTAGGCACTGGTAGCAAACCACTTATTTCTGCTTTCTAGTTAATATTAGCTCCATGAGTCTTTTATCTATAGGTTTACCCTCCAAGTGTGTCTGCCTTTAATAAAGTACTCATTTAGAGGATCTGCAAGCAAGCAGTTAATAAACACCACTAAGATTTAAGCTTCCTTAATGAATTACTATTCTGTATCATTTTGCTAGAGTCTGTAGCGCTAATTAGTGATTAAATAAAACCTGAGAAACTCCAGGTGTGCAAAAACCTTTGAGTGACATTTTACAATACTTTTGTTGTTTCCAGGAATTTTACTAAACTCGAACATTTCTCTGTGCCCACGGTTCTGTTTTTGCAGACAGGGAAAGGAGAGAAGTTTTCCATGCTCAGACTTGTCCTGACATTAAGATTAAGAAAACAGAGGCAGGTTTCAACTGCAGCAATGTATATACGTGCTGTCTAAACAGGGACTGCCTATCAATCCGCTTGAGAAGAATCTGTTAACAGTAGAGTTTACTGAGACTGTAAATAAATTTCTCGTTATAAATTGTCTTATTATTTACCAGTAAAAGTTGCAGCTTATTTTTTCTTTATGCAGGCTAAAGTATGATTAGAGATTTCTAATAGTTATAATTATTTTTTAAATATACTTCAAGAAGTGTAACCTTTAAAAAAGTAAAGTTATTATGTTAGTGTTCATTTATTAATTATTAATATTATTTTTTATTTATTAGTTTTTCTACTACTATACTGTCTCAAGTCTTACCTGAGATAGTAACTGGTATAATAACTTAATTATACTGTTGAATACAGGTAAGGCCTGTTTGGATTAGCCCCCGTAATTAATGTAATTGCCAATTATCATACGTCAAATGAAATATGTTGATATTTCATTTAAGTATGTTTGTAAATGAAACTGAACTGAAATTTTTAGACACAAGGCTGCAACTATTTTAGCTATAGCAGTGATGAGCTCTATATTTCCACTTTGCAAAGCAGTTTGTTGAAGCTTAAAGACCAGTTGGACCTGTTTCCAGGCAGGAAACAATTGCTTTGAAACAAACAGCCAAGAACAGTTGAAGCTCTGTCAAGATAATCAGCAGCATGTATCAGTAATCATAGGGCCGGTTTTCCATAGAAGTGGAGCAATGAAACTGGCTACCCTGCCACTGTTGGCAACAGGTGGAATGATTGTCGATCTAATTTTCACTCTTTTGTTTACACATGTAAACTGATGTACTGTACTGATGATTCATGGTTGTAGTGCGCTTTAATGTAATGTAATTTTACCATTGCAGTGTTTGAGCTGAAATAGATCAACTGTACATGAACAGTGGCGTCCTCCATTCATTCTAAGAACATCTGGTCAGCAGTGCACGTTTCCATGGAAGTCCCTACCATTTTGACGACTCGTGAATTATGTAAACATGTATTAGGGTTAAATGGTTAACAGGTGTTCACAGATCTTTAAGCACTTTTTGTGAAATGTTTGGATAGTTGTGCACATTTCCTTGATCAACCTCTCTCTCTATCCTGAAGTCAATTAGATGAAAACCAACTCTGTGTGTATTCATCATAGCTGTGTTTGAGTGTTAATGAATTGTCCTCTGTTCACAGAACGTATGGTTTTTACAAAGGAATCCTGCCACCAATTCTAGCCGAGACACCAAAGAGAGCGGTTAAGGTAACAGCTGTCTGATAAAATAGACCAATCCTGTACACAACAAACACACAAACATTGACCCAGGTGTGTCCTCCTTGCAGCAGTTAGCAGTATTTCACCTGAAGCATGCAAGATCAAATACAAGCTTTCTTGTTCTGTTTATGCTCACACTCACAGTATATTTGCTGTGGTCCTTCATTATTGATCTACATGCCATCCAGTTCTTCTCGGGCATCACAGATCATACTGCTGGTGGAGACTGAGCAGATTGTTAGCTGTATTGATTATAATGAGTATAGTATATTACACATAATAACTATAATTATATACACTGACTGGTCACTTTAAAAGGAACATTAATAGGAACTATAACCCTGTTTATTCATATAATTGTCTAAACAGCCAATCATGTGGCAGTAGCACAATGCAAAAAATATTATACAGATACAAGTCACCAGTTTCAGTTAGTGTTGATAGAGTTCAGTGACTTTGATTATTCCATGGTTGTTGGTGTCAGATGGGCTCATTGAGTGTTTAAGAAATTGTCTTACAGACAACAGTCTCTTGAGGAATCTGTGGCTACAGCAGCACAGTTTCAACAAAACAGAACAGTGTTTTGGAAAAAAAAACACTGCCTGGCCCTTCTCTAATATTTAACTGAACATTGTTGATTAGTCTGTGCCCCAGATTCTTGGTCTTGGCTGACAGGAGTGGAACTGATGTGGCCTTTAGTTGTTGAACATCTGCCTCAAGGTTTGACGTGCTGTGCATTCTGTGTTACTTTTCTGCTCACCACGGTTGTAAAGAGTGGTTAGTCGAGTTTCCATAGCCTTCCTGTCAGCTTAACCAGTCTGTCCATTCACCTCTGACCTCTTGAATCAGCATTTCTTGAAGCAGAACTGCTACTCACTGGGTCATTTTCGTTTTTCACACCATTCTCTATAAACTCTGGAGATCGTTGTGTTTGGGGGTTATAACTACTACTACAATTACAACTGTACTAGAAAAAAATATATGTAGATACATATTCATTTTTATATATTATTTGCTTTATAGGTTTTGTGTTTATAGAAGACATATTTGATTCCTTCCAAGTAATTTGTCTCTGATGTAATATAATTTTTACAATTTAACAATGACCAATACTTGTAGCTGTCTATCTCATTAGTGTGTATGCTGTGCGGGCACGCAAGAGCATGTTCCTGTTGTGATCTTTATGGTTTGTGTGTGAGTTGTGTTTGCTAAGGGTGGTGGCATCTCTCTTTTTATGTGTGTGTGTGTATGTATGTGTGTATATGTATATATGTATATATGTATGTGTATGTATATATATATATATATATATATATATATATATATATGTGTATATATATATGTGTATATATGTGTATATATATATATATATATATATATATATATATATATATATATATATATATATATATATATATACAAACATTCACTCACCCATGCACACAAACACACATGCCGACGTCTGTGTGTGTTAGTATTTGCACATGTGCCTGTAAGTTGCTATATACTGCATGCATACTGATCATTTGCTCATTTGTCCTGTCTACACTACAGTTTTTCACCTTTGAGCAATACAAGAACCTGCTAAGTTACACTACATTATCCCAGGGCCTGGTAAGTCCATTGATATGCACAATTCATGTACATACTATATATATAATCACACTTTTTTTTTCTTTCATATTTTAGAAATCTCTGCAGGGTGTGTTAAGTTTGGTCTGCTGAGAAACACATATAGTTCCAAACAATGTACAACTGCCAGTTAATATACTGTATTGCCTCAGTAACTCAAGTTCTTAGAGAAATAAATGACTCAAGCCCTGTATTGCCTCCAGCATTCCTAAGTCTGCTGGCAGAAAGGAAGAGGTGTATGTTAGCCAAGTGAAGTGTGTGATAGATGATCCCTTACTGTGACAGAACTATGTTACCTGCAGCCCAATAGACAAGTTGTCTTTGTCAGCTTACACACATACACACACTTACACGCACACATACTCTTATACTCTCTCTCTCTCTCTCTCTCTCTCTCTCTCTCTGTCTCTGCACATTTCCCATCTACAAATTGTTTGTACAGTCATAGTATGGGAAATGTTTACCTAGTCCATCCATTACAGCCCTACGCCCTGCCTTCTCCCATCCTCACTGACCATGTCATACTGTGCCTACCTAGGCAGCTGGAGGATCTGGTATACAGTGTCAAATATATAACACAATGAGCATAGGTAACTTCATTAGCAATGGACTGAATTTATTAGGGGCATGTTTGAATAGTGTGCCAGAGCCTCCTCTTCCTGTTCAGTGCAGCTGAGAAGGCTCAGCTTGATGGATGAGGACGTATGCTGTAATAATACAAATAACAAATGAAAACGTGGAGGACTAGCTGTGTAAACATGGCTGAGGCTTGTTTGAGACGATGGTCCAGCCTGGTGTGATGGGGGGGATAGGAACTGAGCAAGAGTAATGAGACACATACACTGCCCTGACATTTTCCCATTACACCGGTATAGACACACACACTTACACGAGTACACAAATATACATACACATATAGTTTATCCATATCCATATCTGCTGACTTTGTAAAAACAGTGGTATCCATAATAAAGACAGCAGACATGCATGTATACATGTTTAACGATGTAAAAACAGATTTGTTCATTACAATGCATAAGATCTAGGTGGCAAGTTAGAGTGCGTGATGTCAGACTAGTTAAACAAATAAATGAAATTGATTCATTTTAAATATAGATGTCCATTGAAATCTTTAAGAAGAATATGAAAATGAAATTCATGTCTGACTCATTCAAGCCATTCAAGTTAGGCTTTTATTTCTGCATCTGGACAAATTAATCTTTGTTCCAGTCGATTTGTCTGAGGCAATTCATTCATCTTTGTCTTCTCTCTGTGTCCCCATTCTTCCCTGTGTGAATGAATGATGGAAGCAGTTTCTTTCAGCAAGTAGGTTAAAGTCAAGCCCTCCATCTGAACAAACACATTCGCAGCAAGCTTAATATCACTGTTGCATTGTTAACAATGAATTACAGTGTTGGTCTGACATTCATACCTAGAGCATTGACTAATCATCCAAAATATACTGTGTATTTATATATGACGCAAAAGTTGTCTTTATCATAGCTCTTTTGGTCGATTGGCTACTTGCTTCTTTCTCTGTCTGCGTCAGGCTCTCTCCATAGCTGGGCTTGGCTCAGGTTTAACGGAAGCTCTGGTGGTTAATCCATTTGAAGTAGTGAAAGTGAGCCTTCAGGCTGACAGAAATTCCTTCAAAGTGGTATGAGACAATTGTAACAATACTTTTATTGAGACTATCTAATGTCATAATGTACTTTTAATAGTGAGCTTCTTCTATGCTTGTGCCTATTTTCCAATGCAGCAGCCATCCACCTTCAGCCAGGCTCGAATGATTATTAATTCAGATGGTTTTGGTCTGCGTGGGCTAAATAAGGGCCTGACCTCCACACTGGGACGCCACGGCATCTTCAACATGATCTACTTTGGCTTCTACTTCAATGTTAAAGACACCCTTCCTGCCAGCCAGGTAAAAAAAAAGTGACCTGAGGGGTGGTGGATTCTGATCAAGGATTACAAAGATCCTTGTCATTTAAAACAAGTGCCCTTGTTTTTAATGACACCTATAGAACAAAAACTGTAATAACGGTGCAAACTGATTTTTACTTTGTAGATTGTACTAAATTGGAGGTCTGTCTAATAAACTGTGTGGGTTTGTACAGAGATGGAGAGAGACATGGAAATAGAGTAAAGGAGCTGCTAAGATCAACCATACTAATCCTTTCTATGTTTGTTCTCTGTCACATCCTCAAGGGTTCACATTACACATCCGGCAGGGTTCTACTCCCAAACAAAAGTTAATTTTGTTAAATTGAAATGGAGCCATATGCTCCACATGTATATGCTAGAGCATTAGATTAACTCCAATTAACTAATTGGAAGCAGGCAGTGGTATTGTTTCAGTTTTGGAGAGTTACAGTGTAAGATCTGCAGAGCATTTTATATCCTTGTGTAGATTTGGACTCAGAATGTCATTGTCTAAAAAGCTGCCTGTCTGATGGGGCCTGAACCCAATATTTACTGCTCCCTCAGAGCCAAACAGATGAGCAAAATTGTTGAGGAAAGCTGAACTTTGAGGGCTTTGAGGTTTCAGCTTGAGTCATTCTATAGACATTAAGATTCATGTAGCCCGATCGAGATTAATCAGTGATTCATCTCCTCCGGTGGTTTCTGGCCACAAGCGAGCATGGCCATCTGATTAAGTGTACCGAGTGCTATTTTTGCAGTAATGCTGCAGTGAAAGCTCCTGATCCAATTACGCTTTAATAATGTATCTGGTTGTAGGGGGCATCCCACAAGAACCATTGTCCTGTGTGATGAATGAAATGAGGAATGCTAGAAGGCCTGAATGGTGTGTTGGCTGTGTAATAGTAGGGTCCAGTGCTGGTAGTGCTTTTCAGAACAGTGCTCCTCCCCCTGCTGCAGACTTTTGGATTAGCTGTTGATTCAGCTCGTCACTCGGGGTGTCCGCTGCTCTGAGAAAGGCCGGACCCAGCAAGGCTGCTGTCATTTGTAAAAATATCCTGGCCAATTAGCTGTCAGAGCTGCGTGGGTCTGGACTTTTTTTGGTACTGTAATACTCTGGTGCCGAGTCACAGCCCAATTACCCAAATTGTCCCCATATGCCTGCCCAGTCTGCCTGCATGAACCCTGTTTATAAATCCTATCGCCAAAGCTCGCCCTGTATCATGTGATGTGCTGCAGCCAATAGGAGAAGCCACACTGTTCTTAGGAAACTCTAATTTGCCTCCTGCTACCATAAAATGATCTGAGCTTTAATGCCAGCTTTGCAGTCATATTCATGATCCCACCCTCCCCTTTCTCCTTCCTTCATTATTCTCTCTGTCTCTTTTCTGCTCTTCCATGCCTACTTTAGTTTCTACAGACATATAAGGAATGAAATGAAATGATTTCACATTTGCTGGTCTGTATATTTTAAAATGATGATAACGTCAAACTTAGAAATATAAAAGGCCAACCACTACATACTTTAGTGGGCAGCTGTTTTGTGTTCTATATTCCTGGTTTATGTTTTTGAAATTTAGCTCTGAAATCTCATTTTCTACACAAACACTAGAATCATGTTAAACTTTCCAAAACAATATCTTAACAAACCTGCAATTGCTCCAGAATTCCCTGCCACAAATGCTCAAGAACCGCATACTGAAATGAAACTGATCTTTTGTGCTCTAGTTCTTCTATCTTGCCTATCTTGCTCTTCTGCTTTAAATATAGATCCTACCCAGTATCTCCTTTTTCATTTCTCTCTGAAAGGATCCTCGTCTGGAGTTTATGAGAAAGTTTACTATAGGTTTGCTGTCAGGAACTATCTCATCCTGTGTGAACATCCCCTTTGACGTGGCTAAGAGCCGTATCCAGGGTCCCCAGCCAGTTCCAGGGGAGATAAAGTACAGGAGCTGTTTCCAGACTATGACTCTGGTATACCGGGAAGAAGGGTGAGCTCTATCAATCACTGCAGATCAATTTGCTTCTAAATGAATCAATAAATTAATAAATAAATCATTTTCCTGAGGTATCTTTGTTATTATTGTCTGCATTAGGATTCTATTTTTACACCGTTAGGTCTTAATTTATTTTATTTTTCAACTTCTCACATTTGACCTTATTGTGAACCTCACTGCAAGTCAGTGAAGCAGAAAAAAGCAACTTTTGTTTATACACTAAATATTAAAGTCATGTGAGATATGGGTATTTCTCTACTAACAACACCTAGCAGTATCTGGCCAAAGTTCACGTTCAAGTTTTGCTAGATATTTGCTTTTCAGTTTCATGAATACTGGGGAAATTTGTGCTTTTTTCATCACTTGGGCCTTACTAGCATATTTTTAACATACAGTTTATACATGTTGATATGCAGCACCATTTGTTGCACTTGAAGAACATAGTAATGAATTAGTAGTCATTGTGTTTGTCTGAGGTCCTGAGTGTCACTGCTTTAGTAGATGCAGAATATCTTCCGGCTGACTGGCTTGCAAGTGAATTTGTTGCTTTTATGAGCTTTCAGGATCGTGATTTGCTCCTTTTACTTTGCTCATGGAGACTGGCAGACTACTTCTTATTAGATCAGTTGGGGCCTGGGTTAAGGTGGGGTTGTATGTATGTATGTGTGTGTGTGTGTTGATTTCTGTGTGTGTGACTGAGCCACTAAGTGTAGCCATTTGAGCTTTGGGGTGCTGAGAGGGTACCCCCTCTACCCTATTTTGTCCAACCCTCTAACACAACACAGTCCTAGCTAATTAGTGGTCCCTATGGGAGACGTCGTTATGCAGGTCCTAACGAGGCACACGGCGCTCGACAGGTCAGTTTAATCAGACAGCGGGGCAGGGAGGAAGTGGCTCGAGCCTTATTAACGCCAGCAGAGGCAGGGGACAGAGGCTGGGACACGGAGAGTGGCGACCCCAAGCCAAAGATCAGCTTGAACACATTAGGGGCAGGTACACAACACGGCCAGATTTTAGGGTTCTGTATCTGCTTAAGCACTACGGGGGGCATGCATAATTCTTTTTCCTATTACTAGGGTTTAGAACAATGCATTGAATACATTGAAATTATATATATATATATATATATATATATATATATGAGAGAGAGAGAGAGAGAGAGTGCGTGTGGATTAATCTGGAAATATCGTATTCTTTATTGACTCAGTACTTATTTGGCTTAAATTAAATGCTAAGTGTTTGAAGGTAATTGAACTAGAACTAGCCTTGTACTAGATCTCATTATATATTTCTAAGTATTATTGATTTTTTTTAATTACATGTTAATTTCTAAAGCAAAGTTTTTTACACAGATTGTCTCTGATTTTTGTGTCTATAGATATCTTGCATTATACAAAGGACTAATTCCCAAGATCATGAGACTTGGACCAGGTAATCTAAAAACAGTGAATAATACAGAATTCATTTTGCTATAATATCTTGTGTTGTGTTGATTGATTCTCATGCCATGTGGTTTGCTGTGTGTAGGAGGTGCTGTCATGCTGCTAGTGTATGAATATGTCTCCGGCTGGCTACAAAGAAACTGGTGATAAAAGCTGTCAAGCAGCAGACAAATTTCACTCTGTAGGTCACAAGTATATTCATGCATCAGCTGTCAAAATCATGACAGTGTGTTCTAAGATTGAAAAAATAATAAATGGCTAAATAGAAAGTTCAGACAAGGATTGGCCCTGACCTACATTTTGTATGTCTTTACATATCATAAGGTATTCTTATCTGTGATGCAAGGATGTCAAGGGAAGTTTGACCAAGTAACCACAGCAGTGCTTCACGCCCAAACAAAGACCGCAGTCTTTTACACTCACCACTAGCAGGAAATGGGATCAGATTCAGCTTACATTAAAACAAGCTTAAGACTCCTGTCTCTTTCTATTGGAAGCTCATTTCCTCTCCGATGGAACACCACCAAAAAAAATCACTTTTAGCTTGCATACTGATGAGGGTGGAGTTGAGCTCAGCAGTACTGCATGTTTAGATGTTGTATCAGATGGTTAGTGATAATTCAGTATTTACCACAAGTCAATACTCGTTTCTGTGTATCAAGGCACTTCTTGTGAAACATGAATCAGGCAAAATGTATGTCATATTTCCTTTTTCCATGATTGCTTGCAGTTTATAAGAAATATTGAGTCATTGTAAGACTTTTTGTGATATGTAGCATTTGCATAGATCTTAGTGTGATAAAATTGATAGCAGTTATATGCATACTGAATTCAAACTATTTTACTGAATATTGCATTTTTTGGATCTATCACGTAAATGATATTTGAATAGTTTATTTCACAATGTTAGTATTTGTGAATGTAGGACTTTTTAAATCATTTTTAATAACATTTTTTAATTATGTTTAAAACTCTGTCATCGATCAATTGCATATAAATCAAATGTGAGTCCTAATATTGTGTCTGCTTAATGTGTGCACAGAGAAGGAGTGAAAGTATCAGGGGACAAGGGGAAATCTTCACTGTAAAACATTTCAAAATAATTAAGCTTAGAAACAAAACTGCCTTCAAAATGTGAATAAACTCAGGATAATAGATTACTTTAAGTTTCATATTGAAACTTCATATATTCATACAGAAAAGTACTGATACATATTGACAGGCATATGATCAGCTCCAAAAGCAATGCCATTTAGCTCCTCTCTTTTATTTCCTTTTATAATGAGTCTGTATGTGGAACTTTATCATGCCAATACTAGTAATCATTCATTTAGGTTCTACTTTCGTCCTTTCCGTCTCCTCTCAGAAACCTTGCTGACGATACTTTGTGGATGCCTGTCAGCCATCACAGCTGTTGGAGCTAAGAACAGGCTGTCAGTCAGCTCCTCTAGCCTACAGGCTGATGCAGCATAACTCAGCTCAAGTTAAAATAACAAAACCATGAAATGCACATATGTTGACAAATGAATGGACACTTTTGCTCTGTCCAACTTTGCTCTCCACCCACTCAACGTCTGTGCCTTATACACAAGAAGGACTATAGGCACATGAAGACCCAAGACCAAAATTTTAATAGAAATGTTAATGGTGTTTCTGCAAATTTCATTTTGATATATGTTTTATTTTCATTCTAATGTTATTATCTATAACACCAACAATAGTAACATTTTAATGCCTTTCTTTTTTATGTGGCATTTCTATCTGTTTTAAAACCTTTTAAATCTTTTAAAAGTTATTGTATTATCCTGCATATTTGATTCCTAATATAGCGCTATACAGATGTTCTAAAGTAAGCTGTCTGAAATTACATTTTCCCTCTGGAGAAGACTTGAAGCCAAAATAAATCTTTTAAGTAGTAAAAAGTCTTGTACCCTTACTAAAAATACCATGGTCTCCCTATTTGTGTGTCATTCAGTCCTGTCCATTTTACTTTCTTTTCCAACTAGCTTTGTGTATGCATCAGAGATGGTCATGCTGGAAAAGGCAACAGCTGCGGCTCTTTGTTTCTGTAGCTGGCAGCACACATGGGTAGTATCCTGCAGTTTGTATCTTTTTGTCTCGCTAAATGGCTGTAATTTGTTTTAGTTCTATAATGCAATAAGTCACTAGGCTCATTAGCTATGACTTCAGATTTTTTCCTAGAGGGCATGTGATATTAGTTTTAACCAGAGAAGTTTAAACTCAGGGACACTCAGCAGCTCTGCTATGCTCTGTCCTGCAATGCTATGTTGTAGAGTTGGTTTGTCTTGTCGGTTTGTCTTGTTCATTATGAGCTTACATGGCTTTTCAGTTGTATATTCAAGTCTCTGTATTCTAGAACATTCCATCTATCTTCATAAGGCTTCATTTAATTCTTAAGAATTCCCAAAACAAGCAACTTCTCACGGTTATCATCATTTATTGAATAATTGAATGAACGCAGAACTTTTGTAGTTTCTGTTCCTATTTTTATGTTAGTTTGAAATAAATTAAATGAAATTAAAATGTCTATTTTGACTAAATTTCCTAGCGTTAAAAAAAATCATTTTTACTCCACCCTATACTTTAACTTGATTGTACTAGACAGTATATAGTTGCTGGACTTTTTTCTTAGCATTCTTAAACTAAACAGTGTGAAATGCAATCAGCAGGAACAGTGAGGCTGTGCTTTCCATAAGTGGATCCACTCAGACTAGGAGGCGCAAACTCACCTGTGTGTGTTTAGAACATGTTTTTCTAATACACCAGGGAAAACAATCTGCTTATGGTCATTATTAAATCAAGCTTGCACGTTCACCATGTTCTCTACTATTGTTTTAGACCCTGCTTAATGTTTCCATACCCAAAGTCTGTTGCAAACACAGTCAGATTAAGCTAACCATGTGACATGACTGCTTTCTATGCTTTACCAAAGTATTTCTTTGTCTTTCATGTGTGTTTTAAGGGTGGTATTGTAGGTAAATGAAAGTTTAAATGTTTGTTCTGTCATCTTCTCTCATGCA